>NW_006285250.1:280944-319264 GCF_000327345.1 Myotis davidii
AATCTAGTTTTTGCAAATTTAAGCAACTGTTTCACCAAAATGTCACTTTTTCTTTCCCAGTTTCCTTTTAGTCTGCAATGTACCAGTGAAGCAATCAATAATTGATTAATTTTGTGCTGTGTCCTTTTCAGTGTTTTGTTTGTGCTTCAAACTGTGACAGTTGAAATTTCATGGTAAAAGAGAAAAATGTTCTGAATTTGGGATATGGAGGGAAATGACTAAGTCAGAGGAAGTAGATAATAATAGCACTGCTGCCCAGGTATAAGCGAGGCCCTGCCCCAGGGCAAAGGACACACTTGGGGCTGTAATGTTGCTGTGATCAAGACGGTTCATGCTCAGAAGTTCTGTGTAAAACAACAGCGAGTGATCATTTGGGGCTGTTAGTATCGTTAACTATCCAGGTGAATGAGTGACAATGTAGCAGCGCTTATCCTGGGCTCTTTTATTGGGCACTTGACGAGAGTTAAATTTTATTTTATGTTTTGCTATTTTGGGGGGCGCAAGTTAGTACTTTGATTTGAACTTCTATGAATGCGATCCCTCTGGTTATATATGCTTTGTGCTGGTTTTCTTGCTATAGACCCTAAGCCCCAATTGTTTTGACATGCATTGAGCATTAATTTGCTTTCTGTTCCAAAAATGAAGTTGGTGATTTTGAGTTGTGCTTTTGAAGACTATTTAAATATAGAGTTTCTACTTCATGCTTGGGGATCTGAGCCATTCAGATATATCTTCCTCAGTGTTATTGGTGAGAATGGGCCTGGGTCCATCTGCAGGTCCCTTCTAACTCTTTCTCAGTTCCCCTCTTATTGGGAAATTTAAAGGGATGGGGGAGCAGAGCGGGTAGCATCCTGTGCCTTCCGTGTGTTTGGATCCATTACGGTTTCCAGCACAGAGCACCCGTGTGCCATCTTCTCTCTTTATGTCCTTTGTTATTATGTGTGGTCCTTACCTCCTGTGTATGTTAAAGCAGTGTTACCACTGCCAGCTGGAAGGCATACTGCCCTGTGAAGAGACTGTTAATCAGAGATTGCTGGTCATGGAGTGCCAGGGCAGGTTCAGGTTTGTTTGCTTGCTGCTGCTGTAGAAAAGGAGAAACATGTTTTCTTTCAGTTTGCCAGCCCAGCCTTTGTTAAGGGCCCAGAGAAAGAATAGAACTGTTATTACAGATTTCAGGATTGCTTGTATACTGACAACTGAACCAGATGAATATATCTTTCTCAAATATACACAAACCACCCTCCCTCTCCAGCTCTGCAGAACTACCTGGGCCCTTAGCCCTACCAAGCAGCCTCAGAGAAACGTGGTGGCATGCTGGCGGGTACCGAGGGGCTGGAGGGAAGATTAACTTCCACTGTCCAGTGAACACAATGTAGAGGTGACTGCAAGTTGCTCATACTGCTTTTTTCTAAGGGACGGTCTCAGCTTGTATGACCTTGTTGACAAAGTGAGTAGAGAAGAAAATAGCACAGCTGAGTGTAATGCTGTTGATGGTCTTGCCAACAACAAGTTGTATTTAAAGACAGCTATGAGGAGCAGCTCTGTTTAGAATGTGCTGTCATATTCTCATTCTAAATGTACTTTAAAAAATGCACCACGTTTCTTGCAAACTGATTGGCTCAGGGCAACTTTTGTTGAGCAGTGTCCTATGTGGTGGCCCTGCCATAAATAGCATATTGACATCCCATCACTTGGGTCATTACGGGTGTCAAGGTGAGGTATGGAGAGCACTGAGTAAAAATCCATGGGTAACGAAGGTGCAGAAAGCTAGTTATAATTCCATCTCTTTATAATGGCCTGGCATTTTGTTAACTTATTTGCTTCACTGCCTGGTCCTAAATGAACTGTCATTAGAGCTTTGGAATTTTATTGAACTGACATCATAATCTCTTTTCCTACTGAAGAGGCTAAGAAACATGGCCCTGAGTGTTTGCTTTAACCTGTAACAAATTAAAAGTTTTACATAACCATAGTGAATTTCATCAATCCTTACAAATCCCAAATACGAGTTTTGCACAGTATGTTTTGAATGAGACTGTAAGGCACGTGTTCTTTTGTGTTCAACATCGATCTGTCCACTTTGTCTTCAGTGGCGAGCCTCTCGCTGTCACTTCTGACACAGCCTTGAGAATTGCTTTCAGCCTATTGTGCATGGGCCTGTGGCTTAGTGACGTCATGAGATTTGCTTCATTTTTGTTTATTGGTCATTAAATTCTTCATAATGCTAAACAATTCTCCAACTGCTCTGTATTTATTTCCTTTTATATCCCTGTTTTTATTGCTGAGATATGATCCCTAAATGGCACTAAGTTATGCTCTTTTTGTGTTTCTTGATATTTGGAGCTGAGCCCTGCTTTGGGGGTGTGAGGGTTTATTTTCATGTACCCTGGGTTATTCCTTTAACGTAAAGACGTTCACCATTTTGTCCCATTGTGCCTCTCTCCACTCTTTTCTTTACTAACTATATTTTAAGGATGACTTCTCCTGCAAATTACGAGGGGCAGAATTACTAAATGAAGTAAGGCCTCCATTCTCTCAAGAGCAGGAATCTGTTTACAAACCTGCAGTATTTATTACATACCTCATTTAGCTCATTCATCATTTTAATAGAAAAATGAGTCATTTTAGATGATTCTGAAATAATTCCGAGGTGAGCTACATAGCCCCAGGCAGAATATGATTTACTCAGACAGCACCAAGTTGTTTTCAAAACAATATAATGGAATGATCAGCACTAATAATTTATGATCACTTGTGGCAAACTTTATCGGATGTCTTTATTGTCACAGAAATTTGTTGATGAGATTAAATGTTTAGAGGAATTTTTGAGCTAACTTCTCTCTGTTCTTCTATCTTTTGTGACAAATATTACAAAGTTCCATACTTAGCTGTATGTCTAAATACTCTGCCTGCTTAAAACACTGACTGTAAATTTAATTCCACATTCCTGTTTAATATTCTCTTGATAAGAAAGAACACCAGTCAGTGTCACAGGCCAGTTTTATTGGAGATTATAAACCTACTCATATACATTTCCTGCTTTGACATTAAACATTAATCCTTTCGCAGTTTCCTTAGCCTCTGATTCTCAGGAACAGACAGAGCTCACCACCTGGAACCATAGTTTTGAACCCAAAAGGAATTAACGAAGTGTTTCCAGGTGCTGTAAGCTCATGAGCTTTATTAATAACCAGCATCACAACAAAAAATATTTGTTTTTAGTACTGTTTATGTAAGTGAGAGCTTTTCAGTCCATTGTCTTATGTGGTGTTAATGAATGCTTGTGATGGGTAGAACATCTAACATTCCTGTTCATGGATGATAAAACATGCTCAAAGAGACTGGGAGCCTGAAGGTTGCCCAGGGAGAGAGCTACCAATCAGAGTCCCCTGCCTAGGTGATCTAATTGGGGCACAATTTAGCAAATTTTGTTATTGTTGTGTTTTTAACCTGTAGTGCATTGGAGCCATGTGTTAGCAAGGATGTGAGGGGCCTTTTAGGGACAAAGCTGATATTACTACAGACATTAAAAAGGCAATAAAAATTTATTCATATGATAAGCACACACGTGTGAAGTAAAAGCATCAAAGCACGATGGGCCTGCTCAGCATAGAGGCAGACAGCCCTGGCCACTCTAGTAGGTAGGCCTCGTGTGTCGTGCTTAGTAAAATAAAATATTCGTAATCCTATCACTGCCAGGGATTCAGAATAATCTATATAAGAACAAGGAATTGAGTAATACATGTTAGAATTAAATTTCCCACCTAAATCATTTTGAGTAGAAAAAGTTCTGGCACTTCAAGTTATAAATTCAGTATTCCCCAAAACATTTTCACCTGTGAATCTCTGCATTGCAGAGGATACTGGCTAAATGAAGTGTTATTACCTATGCTTATAAAGCCATTTCCAGTGTACTTATTAAAAAAAGTTTACTATGATCTGTTTTTAGGGGAAGGTTGTTGATATAGATACAAAAGGACTTGATTTGTAGTAATTACCTTGTCCTTATGAGAACACCAATTTATAAAGGCAGAAACTTCCCTTTTTTATGTGCATTGTAAACTTTTTTCAGGGGAAGTAAAAGATACCCTGACTATTTTTCTGCTTTGGATAATAAAGATGCATTAATATGTAGGCTGCTTGTTGGGAATAGAGATAGGCTTGTTACAGTAGGTTAGTTTAAAGATTATTTTATGTAATATATTTTAGCATTGACCACTTTACTCATGCAGTGAATTCAACCAATTTTGTGTTTTATGTTTTTATTGAATTTTAAGAGAAATTGAAAGTGAAGATATTCCACAGGTTTTTTTTTGTAAAGTCAACTTCTGAATAGAATTTTAAAAACTATGTCATTGACCATTTTGGAGATTGGTTAAGTTAAAAAAAAATGAAACAAATTTGGAACATAATTATATAACTATACCTGTATCTTTTTTTATATATACATGTATCTTAATAACTTCAGAAGTAATTGTTATTGACATCAGGTTAATTAATGTAATGGAAATTTAGTTTATTTAAAAAATTGTAGCGTTTCCCTCATAGATCTGTAGAATGATAGGAAAGAACTGGTAACTAATTTTTCTTTGAGTCTACTATTGTAAAATTAAGAGGTGAGTATAAACATTGCTAGATTATGTATACTTTATTGCATGTGGTAAAGACATTTTTTAAGATGTGATAAGAAATAGGACTTTGAAATTTATTTCTTAAATTGTTTACTTTTAATTAATTTTTAGCTTACAGAAAAATTGTAAGAGTAAAGAACTTGACTCATTTATCTATTTCCTTAAAAAATTGATTTTAGTGGGCGGGAAGGAGGGAGGGAGGAATAGAGGTGAGGAGAAGAGAGGGGAGAGAGAGAAGGAGAGAGAGAGAAAAGGGGAAGGGAAGAGAGGGGAGAGGGGAAAGGAGAGGAGGGGAGGGTAAAAGAAACATTCATGTAAGAGAGAGACATAGATCGGTTGCCTCCAGGATGCCCTGACCAGAGATCAATCCCACCACCATTTGGTGCATGGGATGATGCTCCAACCAACAGAGTCACACTGGCCAGGGCAGATTTATCTTTTTTGAAACATTTACCACCCTTGCTTTGTCATTCTCTCTCTTTTTACACACATAGACACATTTTGTGAACTACTTATACATGGTTTGCAGACATCATGCCAAATTGTCCCTATGCCTTAAAAATTAGTGTATTTCTTATATAACCAAATATAGTTTTCTAAATCAAGAAATTTGCATTGATGCAATATTTTAATTTTTAATCCAGTATTGTTCTTTACATTATTTTTCTCCCTGCTAAAACAGGATACATTCTGGGATCATATATTGCATTTATTTGTCATGTCTTAAAACATTTTAAACAAGATTTGCAAACTATAGTATGAAGATGAATGCCATACTAACTTCAGTTTATAAATTCTTGCTATCTTGGTAGAGTTTTAGAAAGAGGAAAGTAGAATGGATAAAAAGAAAGGGAATGAAGACCTTACCATACTTAGATTAATATTTTATATTGTGGGTGAGGAAACAATTTTTTTTGGATATTTTCTTTCATGAACCCAAACTAAAAGCACTTAAATGCTTTCATCAGCATCTATATAGATCTTGTATATTTTATTTATTTATTTATTTTTAAATATATTTTACTGTTTTTTTACAGAGAGGAAGGGGGAGGGATAGAGAGTCAGAAACATTGATGAGAGAGAAACATCAATCAGCTGCCTCCTGCACACCCCCTACTGGGGATGTGCCCACAACCAAGGTACATGCCCTTGACTGGAATCGAACCTGGGACTCTTCAGTCCACAGGCCGACGCTCTATCCACTGAGCCAAACTGGTCAGGGCAGATCTTGTGTATTTTAAACATAGCAGACACTCAAGTTGTATCATTAAAAACTGTCAAAGAGTGAACTCTTTTCTTATTTTTATACAGAGTTTTTGGAACAATAATCTAATCTGAAAAAGCCTTTTCTCTGGCACCTTCTCTAATCTCCCATCCCTCCTCCCCCCCATTCTGCGCCCTGTAATTTTAGGCAAATTGCTTTTTATTTTCTTATATTTTTTGTTTCTATTTGTTTACAATGAATACAAGGTCGTGAATGTACTTTCTTTTCAAGTCTGTTACCTTGATGAAGAAATATATAAATACAGGAGTTCTTAGAATGCAAAGTTCTATGTAGTTATAAATTGATTTTTCATGAAGTAATTTTACTTTATGAATAGGTTACCAATTCCAAGAGTCACATCTATTTTAATTTTCTTTAGTTATTTTTTAAAAAAGTCCACTTAAGAATAGAAAAATATTTAAGGTTGAAAGCCTCTATTTTCTTGGATAAATTGAATTTTGTTATTGAAAACCTTTTCTAATTAGTAGAAGTACTTTAATTGTAGGCACAGTATTTAGTCTTAGATACTGCTGGCAATCACTATATTGAAAGGGTCAAAATAAGAGGGTGGGGTCTTTCTGCTAATATGTGTTTGTTGGCTTAGAATGAAAATTCGACCCTTGATAGCAAATAAACTTAAATTGATATCATATATATATATATATATATATATATATATTCAAGTTAAAAGAAACAATAATTGGTCTATAGTACTTTATGCCTTTAAGAAATGACTATTAAACTAAACTAAATTTCTGTATTACAGTGGATTAGACCCATGTGCTACCACCAAGTCCAAATATTAATATCTTACAATGTATGCCTTATTTCCTGTTTTTCTTATTTACTTCTTCAACTCATTAAAATCTTAAAATTTTCAAATTTTATGATTATTCTGTGCCCTGCCCATTGTGCCATAATTTTTCTTTTTTAAAATTTAAATTTAATTAAGCTTATTGGGGTGACATTGGTTAATAAGATTATACAAGTTTCAAGGGTTACATTTCTATGATAAATGGTCTGGATATTGCACTGTGTGCCCATCACCCAAAGTCATATAATCTTTCGTCACCATATATTTGGCTCCCTTTACCCTTTCTGCCTCCCTACCCCCTTCCCTTTGGTAACCACCATAGTGTTGTCTGTGTCTATGAATTTCAGTTTTATATCCCACATATGAGTGACTTCATATGGTTAATAGCTTTTTCCAAATGACATATTTCACTTAGCATAATATTTTCAAAGTTTACACATGCTGTCACAAGTGGTAATATTTCATCTTTTCTTACGGCTGAGTAGCATTCCATTGTATATATATGTACCACATCTTCTTTATCCAGTCATTGGTGGAAGGGCACTTTGGTTGTTTTCATGTCTTGGCCACCATGAATACTGCTACATTGAACCTAGGAGTGCATATATCTTTGCAAATAAATGTTTTCAAATTTTTTGGGAAGATACCCAGAAGAGGGATTGCTGGCACAGATGGTTAACTCTATTCTTAATTTCCTGAGGAACCTCCATCCTGTTTTCCATAGTGGCTGTACCAGTTTACATTCCCACCAGCAGTGAATGAGGGCTCCTTTTTCTCTACACCCTCTCCAACACTTATTATTACTAGTCTTGTTTATAATAGCCATTCTAACAGGTGTCTGGTGCTATCTCATTGTAGTTTTGATTTGCATTTCCCTAATGGCTGATGGAGTTAACCGACTTTTCATATTTGTTGGCTATTTGTATGTCTTCTTTGGAGAAGTGTCTGTTCAGGTCCTCTGCCGATTTTTTAATTGTTTTTTGTTTGTTTGTTTGTTTGGTGTTGCATTGTGTGTGTGTATTTATTGATTTCAGAGAGGAAAGGAGAGGTAAAGATAGAAACATCAGTGATGAGAGAGAATCATTGATCAGCTGCCTCTTGCATGCCCCACACTGGGGATCGAGCCTTGCAACCCAGACATGTGCCCTGACCGGGAATCGAACTGTGACCTCCTGGTTCATAGGCTCAGCCACTGAGCCATGCCAGCCGGGCTTCTTTATATATTTTGGATATTAACCCCCTTATTGGAACTGTTGTTTGCAAATATCTTCTCCCATTTGGTTGGTTGTCCTTTCCAATAAATTTTTTGGTGGAATTTTTCAGGCTTTTATATAAAGAATCATGTCATTTACAAAAATGGACATTTTACTTCTTCATTTCTAACTTGGATGCCTTTTGTTTCTTTCTCTTGATGGATTGCTCTGGCTAGGACTCAGCATGGTGAATAAGAGTGGTGAGCGTGGACGTCCTTGTCTTGTTCCTGATTTTAGAGGAAAAGCTTTCAGTTCTTCTGCTTGGAGAATCATTTTTCACCCTTTCACTTAGAGTTTGTCTTTGTCTTTGCAGCTTAGATGTGTCTCCTAAAGACAGGATATGGTTGGGTTTTATTTTTTTGATCCAATCCGCTACTCTTTGCCTTTTTATTGGTGAATTCAGTCCATTTACATTTAGAGTAATTATTGATATGTGAGGATTTCCTATAGCCATTTTATTCTTTGTTTTCTGGTAGCTCTGTGCCTCTGTTCGTTCTTTTCCTTTGTGTTTTTTTTCTCTGGTGACATGCCATACTTCTTTCCTTTTTTTTTTTTTTTTTAAAGTTGGGTGTCTTAGTTTTGGGTTTTGTTTGTGTGTGGTTACTATTAGGAGTATGTAAAAGGAAGTTTCATATAGTAGTTTTTTTTTTCTTCTTTTGAATGCACCTGATCACCACCTTCCTTTGCAAATTCAGACCTTTATTCCTTTCCCTCCCCTTTTATGTTTTTGTTGTCACAAATTATCCCTGTTTATGGCTGTAAGATTGTTGGTGATCTTACTCGTAGATTTGTGAACTTCTGTTCTTTGTTTCAGGTAGAATACCCCCCTTCAGTATTTCCTGCGATAGAGGTCTTCTGATGACAAAACCTCTCAGCTTTTGTATGTCTGGAAAAGTCTTTATTCTTCCTTCATATCTAAAGGATAACTTTGCTGGATGTATTATTCTTGGCTGGCTAGTCATTTCTTTTTTTCAGTAGTTTGAATACTTGGTTCTGCTCTCTTCTGGCTTAGAGAGTTTCTGCTGAGAAGTCTGATGTTACCCTAATGGGCTTTCCTTTATAAGTCACTTTCCTCTTTTTCCTGGCTGCCTTGAGAATTCTTTCTTTAATTTTCGACAGTTTTAATATAATTTGCCTTGGAAAAGGCCTTTTTGGATTGAGGTAATTTGGTGTTCTGGTTGCTTCTTGGATTCAGGGATCTTGCTCTTTCATAGGTTTGGGAAATTTTTGTCAACTATTTGTTTGAATAGGCTTTTCGTTGCCTGCTCCCTCTCTGGTATGCCTATTATTCTTATACTAGTGGCCCAGTGCATGAAATTCATGCACATTAAAAGGGAATTAATTAGAGGAAATATTTTAATATTTCTATTTGCCCTTTCTCTGTAATAGAAGTGGCAGAGATGAAAGAAAATTAGTAAAATGTATATGAAAATCTTCCTCCTGTCAGAGTTTGGGGAATGCTGCGGGACCCAGAGTCAAGTCCTTGCCCACCTGCGTGCACCTCGAAATTGCGCAAGACCCAAACCTGGCCAACCCCACCCCCGTCAAGCCCTGCTGGACAGGGGGTGCAGCCTCAGGGCCCCCATCAAGCCTTGCAGGGTGTGAGGCATAGCCTCAGATCCCCGCCCTGGCCTGGTGCCACATAGCCTCAGGTACCTGCTGATCGCTCATTACGAGAACCCTGCCTCCACTGTGGGCGTAGCCATCTTGTGACAGTGTGATGGAGTGAGGGTCAATTTGCATATTACAGGGTTGTTTGGGTTTTTTATATAGGATTGCTCTTTCTGATGGAGTCAGATAGTTCTTGTAGAGTTTTTTTTTTCTCTCAAGTCTCTTCTTTCCTCAATATCATTTCTAGATTTCTGTCTTCAATATCACTAATTTTTTTTTTTAATCTGGTCAGCCATATTTCCTGTGCTTGCTAGTTCATTCTTGATCTCTTTTATTGAGTTTTTTATCTATGGATTTTCTCTGTGGTTCTTTTTTAAAGCTTCAGTCTTTTTGGTAAAGTACTCACTTTGGTCATTGATTTGGTTTCAGAGTTTATTAAACTATTTATCTGTGTTTTCTTGTATCTTGTTGAATTTTTTCAGAACTGCAATCTTGATTTCTCTGTCATTTGAAATACATATTTTCATATCTTCAAGTTTATTTTCTGTAGATTTTTGATTTTCTTTCTGAGCTGCCTCATTATCTTGGTTATTCATGGTATTTGATGGATTCCTTCTCTGTCTAGGCATCTATATATGAGTGGCACATTTCTAGTAGATTAATAAGAAGTCTTTCTGTTGTTTTCCAGTAAGTGGCCTTGAATCACAAAGTGTTTTGTTTTTGCTCTCTTGCACTTCTCTGGCTTTTCAGGTCTCTGCAGGGTAGTGGAAAATGGCCTGTGCTCCCTGTGTAGGTGAGCGCTGCTCCTAGGATCCAGTTGTTCTGATACCAGGGACCAACACCCCAACTCCATAAGGAAATGCAGTGGCTGAAAGGCTCCAATTTTGTGAAATCCCAGTGTTGTCTTCTGCAGCCAGACGTCTCCAGAAATGTAGTCCCAAAGCGTGATGGTGGGGTGAGCTGGGGGAACCTGGTTGCCTCCTTCGTTGCTGTGCCCTTCCAGCAGTGGTGACCAGCGGACCTCTGAGGTGTCCGTTCTGTGCCTCCACCCGACCTGGGATTAGTCATAGAGTATACCTTTGCTCAGGGAAAAAGTAGTACCAGTTATCGGCTTTGCAACCCTACCTGAAGGGGGTGAGAAAGGGAGGCAAGGTCTGGGAAGTTAAAGGAAAGCAACCAGGCTTGATGGTTTAGTTTCTCTGTCTGGAATGCTGATTATCAGATAACTGTGGCTGCACTTCTGTCCTTGCCTAGGTCATTGGCTCAGCCGCAGTGCCTACTGCCTACTCTTGCAGGAGTGCTCACTCAATCTCTGTGCTACTTCTGGCTGAAGGGCCACAACTTGATTCTTCCCCTCTCTGAGCTAAATCCTGCAGTGAGCTCCCAGCTGCAGGGCTGTATCCGTAGTTCCTTTGAGTTCTTCTCCCTCTCACCTTCTCAGTTCACTCTCACTTGCCCACCTTTAGATGTTTCAATGCACAGATCTCTCAAATGTGTTTGTGCATTGATCAGGGGATCCTTTGTCGAATTGTAGCTGTTCAAATTGTTGAATCTTCAAAGGAAGAGACCAAGGGGATCGTTCATGCTGCTGTTCCTCTGATATCACTCCTGATGTTCATAATTTTTCTTTCTTAACCCTCCCCCCCCTCTCTGGTCTCATGGTAAGCTTGCAGCACATGGGCAGTGGAATCTTTACATTGTTCCCATCATTACTTGTCATGGTGATGACAAAATGTATTGAGTGCTTCAAACTTTTTGAATGCTTCTTGAGGAACTCAGTATATTATAAACAAATGGGCCAACTTCCAACCCTGGAGGCATCCAAAAGAACAAGTTCTAAATAATATCCTCCTTTAGAATACAGCATATTTTAACTGGGTACCACCCCTCTTTAGATCACCGTTTCCAAGGTATATCTATGGCTATACATGTGCTCTGCATGTACATTACAATATTGCTTCTCCCCGCCCACTCTTTTCTCTTTGATTTTTTTTTTTTTTTTTTCTGAGCCTGGGAACATGTGCACCAGGCCTGTAGAGTGACACAACAAAAGCAGACTCTTGAAACAGTGAGGTTTTGTCCTTGTAAATGACATGGTACCAATGCATGCAGTGGATTAAAATATGTTCACCCTGACAGAAATCTTTTGCTTGAAGTGGAAAAGCCTCCCGTTGATTCCAATCGCAGCATAGGTGGCTGCTGCGGGTGGGAGTGCCGTGCCAGGACTGCAGGTTTCTCAAGCTCACGTCTGCAGTTATGTTTGTTACTTGATTCTCAGCTTTGAGTTGATCATACTCTTGTCTTGGCATGCTCTTTTTCCAGTTTTCGTATTTTTCTGGCTTTTTCTCAAGATTTATGGGTGGGAAGATTTAGTTTTTTGCCTGGTAAGTAACAAAGCCTGTTTGAGTTCCCTAATCAATAATTGTAAAGTAACTAGAAATTGATCCATGCCAGTTGTAAATCCATCCATGCATTTCTGTTAAAGTCTCATCCTAGAGAAGCTGTACAGAAGACATTTCTGTCCCCACATCAGAAGGCAAGGCACAAGCAGGCCTCTGGGTGTTAAGGGATATTCTTACAGTGTCCACAGTTTGCTTTAAGGCAGTGATGGTGAACCTATGACACGCGTGGCGAACTCATTTTTTTGGTTGATTTTTCTTTGTTAAATGGCATTTAAATATATAAAATAAATATAAAAATATAAATCTTTGTTTTACTATGATTGCAACTATCAAAAAAATTCTATATGTGACACGGCACCAGAGTTAAGTTAGGGTTTTTCAAAATGCTGACATGCCAAGCTCAAAAGGTTCGCCATCACTGCTTTAAGGCAGTGGGAGGTATTTGTCCAGATTTGTAGTGTATGCATTGCAGGAGCCTGGAAAAGGTTCTGGGATATGAACATAAACTGGTTTGGGGACTCGGGGATCATCCTGCATGTAGGTGGAGTCATGATGTTTCTGCCAGGTTATACCTCCCCTGAAATATAATTTTCACTGATTTGACATGGCCTCACCCTTGTCTAAATTTGGTCTGAAATTCTTATTTCCCCCTCTCTTTCAAGATAGAATTAAGGGGTGAAAGTGCTGAGAGTTTGATTGGCAAGATCACATATCTGTTGTCTGGGCAAAAAGGATGCTGCTTAATATTTGGGGAATAAGAGCCCACCTTCTCCTCTCCTACTTACACGATGAGGACTCCGTCTGGCAGATTGCCCCCTAGTCGCGTGGAGGTTTCATAAGGCTTAAGGTTCTCACTGGACAGGGCACTTTCACTTTGGGAGGTCTTTTCTGCGCTTGTAGATTACAGTATGCCGTCTCCTTTTCAGTAGCTTGGGAATAAGGGAGAAATAAACAGGTGTCATACGATACAGTTCAAAACATGCTCCGTGTGACTGCAGATGATGGACTATATTGCCTGTCGCTGATGGAATATATTGACGTATCTGCACAAAGAATGTGCCCATCTTTTTCAGTCTTTAAAGGAAAGTTTTAATGATTGTTAATGTCCTGGGACATATTTACAATGTGATGTTTAATAGAATAAAAATCAGCATGCTCTCTAATATCTGAACAAACAGAAAGCTTGGTATAGGATTTTAAAAATATATATTATTTTTTTAAAAATACTTTACCATGTTTACCTGATTCTCTTAATTGAATAGGCATTAATTTATCATATATAGTAAAAAAAAATAGGCACCATCACTCATTAATTAATTACTATTTTTGAGAGAGTTATATATATACAAGGAAAGAAAAGATTCAAAAGATAAGAACGCTGGTGCCTTCCCCAGCCCGGCCCTGGTCTAGCAATTGTCTGCTTCTGGTGGGTGCCTGCCTCTCGCGGAGATGCTTCTAGGAGGCTCCTGCGGCTCATGCCAGCTCCTTCCCAGTCATAAAGCTGATCAACCAGCCCTCTGGTTTCCACACAGACGGCCTGCAGGAAGGGCCTGTCTTGGCTGGAGGTCCCATATGCCTGGTCTTCTTGGCAGATGTAATTCTTATTTTAAAGTGATGATTTGCCTTTTAGTTGGCTTGTCTCTCCAAACCTCTGAGGCTGTTGACAAATGAGGCTTCTAAATGTGCAGTACTAATTTCACCAACGTAATTAATTCCTTACCTGGAGCCTTTTGACAGGTGGCCTGATGCCGTTCCCAGTAACAACCCCTGTGCCATGTGCCAAGCAGCCCCTCTTCTTTAAAAGTGCATTGAAGAAAGGGAGTTGAGAAGGATGTGCTCCGGAGGGCATGCCCCCGGATGGGAGCCACACCAAGCCATTGTGTCACGGTCCACTTCACCACTTTGCCCAGAACCTGCTGCTAGGGCTGCAGAATCTTAAGGGACTATAGAGATCACCCTACCTCACCTCCTCCTTCTATTTGTGAAGGATGTGTCCCAGGACTCAGGGATAAAGTGACAACAGACGGAGGATTAGCACCTAAATCTCTAGCTTCTCTGTTGGGATGTTTTTCATCTTTCAGTGGTGAATATCCAATAGGCTCCAGGGAGTGCAGGCCAGAGAACACGAAGGCCAGGGCTCTTTCTACAAGTTTGAGCTGGCTTGGGGTTAGAAGCCCCACTGAGGCTGGGACAGCTCCCTTCTGTGTGAGCCAGACACACAGAGGGCATTTGGGATAGAATACTCTTCAATGGAGCTATGTGGAGGTATACTTATCTTCTGTGTTCCTTTGTATGTTCACAGTTTTCTCAGGAGCCTTTTCTACCATTTACCTACCTCCTCCCATAAGAGACTGAAGCAGCTGAGCAAAGATTAGTGTCGTAACTCCCTAGTGTCGTAACAGACAGTGAAACTGGGGCCTTATGCCATAATCTCTCTCAAATGCTAGGGGAAAGGCCCATGCCATTTGTCAGTTATCTGCCAGGCCACTGCTTTGACAGCTGAGGTGGTAGGTAAATGTCCCTGGCTTTCTCTGTTCTTACCTTCAAATAAACAGGCAGAAATATGGCCATCGAACAATGATCATTCATAGACCCCATTGCATTATTTCAATGACATTTGATTGTACTAACATGGGATTGTAATAAAGAAGCTCTTATAATTTAAAACATAACTTGTCTATTATAACCAATCCCTACTGATTTAGCCAGGGTCAACTTTTTATTCTTGCTTGTTCCTCATTGTGTGTGTGTGTGTGTGTGTGTGCATGTCATTTGCATGCACACATATGGAAGGGTAGCCATAATATAGAGTGCCATTTACAAAATACGGTAGTTAGGCTGGTCAGTGTCTCAGGAGGTGCCCCTGATTTCTTTTACCTCCTCATGCTGATCCCTCTCCCTGGATGTTCTCTTCTGCTTTTTCTCCTACCTCCTTCAGCCTCCTCATTTAAATTTTGCTTTTTATTTCAAAGCACAGCATAAATACCTCTTTTGTAAAGCCATCCTGATTTTCTAATTCAGAAGCTATCAACCTTTCCATATTTCTCAAACCCCTTGTTCCTAAGTCTATTACAACTATGGCGATGCTATAATTTATCATCCGAACAGGGAAAGTGGAAGGAGGCACTATTAATTAATTATATCAGGGCAGCACATAAACTGGGGCGTTCCAGGGAAGCCAGGATATATGGTCACCCTAGTTATGATCTTTTTTCCCTGTTTGAGTGAACTAGATCTGGTCAAGTTTGTGTTCATCTCCTGTTTTAGAATGTAAATTCCATGGTAGGGGTAGGAGAGGCAGAAAAGAACCATGGCGTTTCTGTTTTCATTTCCACACAGGGATTCACGCTCAGTAGGAGCCAAACAATGCCCACTGAAATGAAATTTAGGCTGTCCACAATGCTTCTCAGAAGTCGCAAAGTTGGGGCCAGGGAGAGTCAGCTGAGGGGACTCCTAAGTTGTCCAGTAGTCTAGTTCTTGGGGCAATGGCCATTTGGGCCCATTCTGGGCTGCTGTGGCCAACCAATGACAGGTCTCTTCTGTAAGGTGGAGCATGACCATGGATGATGTTCCTGGGTGCAACTATCTAAGGGGGCCTAGGACCCTAGCTGGGGGTGAGGCAGGCAGGTGGCAGGGCCCTGTTCCTACACGTGGCAGTTGGTCGGTATCTTCATTAAACTTGAACACCTGGCAATATATTAAACTCAAAGCACTTGAGAAGCTTATAATCACTTAGCAAGGCTGTTAAAAAGTGGGTAGAGGACTCTATAAAGTTCTTTTATAGACTAGGTGTTTCTGACAGATTTTCTTGATGAAGCATCTACTTGACATTAGTTCATGGGCCTTGACCTTTGAATGAAGCACTTGCCATTTAAATAGTCCTTTTCACTGTCCAGTTGGTATAATGAAGGGAGGTACTGAATATAATGTTGAGTTTATTACCACATGGCTCTAAATTAAGTAAATAATAGATACATTGACTTCTACTTTATAGAAGGCTATAAGAGACCTCTTTTGAATACTTCAAAGGTCTTTTTAAAGGTGCAGTATTTTACTGTCACCTCCCCTGTTATCATTATTCTTTAGTGCCTGGAGGTCAACTCTTGTTGCAAAGGTGGCCACTTGGAATCTTTTTGTGAGTAATGAGCATTTGGTTTTAGACTTCAATGGCAAATTGTTATTACAAACTTTTGAGCCTAGAGTATTATAACACTTTTTGTCAGACACTTATGCTCAGCAAAGTCTATAAGGCACAAGGTTATTGTATTTCCTATGAAAGTGAGTTTCCCATCTATCCATTTAGGGCTGCCTTGAGTGCTTTCCTTTCTGTAGTTAAAAATCCCTTAGGCTTGATATTACCTTCCTGGACAGGATTGTTTATTGTTTAATCCTTGGCTACACTTTCCTGTCCTTCACTTGCTCTTGTAAAATCGGTAGCTGATTTTAAAGCTCTGAATTTTGCCCCAGCCTCTTTTTTCTCTGTCAACTGTGGGTGGAGGTTGGAACAGAAAAGCTGTGATTCTAGGGTGGAGGTTCCCAAGTCTGGCTGGTCACCAGAGTCCTCATGCCCCAGTGGACTCAGGCTTACAGGATGGGACCTGGGCAAGTTTTTTTGTTTTTTAAAAACGTGATCCTCTGAACTCTCATTGTGCATGGCTGATGCATGAGACAAGTGAGGCATCCTTCTCTTACTAGTGTTGGGAGCCCTGTCTGTGGTGTGACGGCTTTGATGTGAGCCTAGCAAGCTGTTTCTAAGTGTGCAAAGGCCTCAGTGCCTGTGTTGATTTTCAAACTTCTACCACATTATCCAATATAAGAAAAGCCTAATATGCAAATTGACCAAAAGGCAGAATGACCAGTGGAATAACCCGTCACCATGATGCGCACTGACCACCAGGGGGCAGGCGCTCAACGCAGGAGATGCCCCCAGCCCACAGGCTCCAGACCAGCCAAGGCAGGTGCCAGTGGGTCCCCCCACTCCCCGATTGCCCTGCTGGTTGCCCCACAGAGGGAGGCGACCCGTGACTGGAGGCAGCGGTGGCGGGGGGCGAGGCCTGTGAGCTAGCCATGCCAGGCTGGCCAAGGCAGGTGCCAGCTCTCCCCCTTCCCCCCCATCACCCCGCTGGTTGCCCTGCAGATCAGCCCTGATCATCAGCTAGGCCTAGGGACCCTACCTCTGCATCAATTTCATGCACTGGGCCTCTAGTGCGATTATAAAATCTGTACTAAACATGTCATATACAGTTATATTCTTCATATTTTTGTTAGGATTTAAAGAAGCTATCCCCACCTTCCTTCCTCCTGTTCTTCGCCCTCTTACTGCCACTTCATTCTTATTTGGTCTGAGAAAAGCTCCAGCCTCAGAAACCTGACTTCTGGGCTCATCAACTCACCAGCTTGTGAGATGCAGCCAGTCACTTCCCATTATCTGAGTTTCAATTTCCTCTTTTCCAAAATCACTGTGGCATCTTGTGGATCGCCCTCTCAGTGGGACCCAGTGGGCTAATGTGTGCACTCACTTTGTGAAAATGCAGCGCTGTATTGCTCAGTTCCCGCAGTGTCTGGGTCAGTGTTTCTCCTCAAAATGGATGATCAACAAGCACCCTCGACAGGCCGAGACAGAAGAATCCTGGAGTAATGGTGTGTTTCCATTACCTCTTTCCAAACTATTCTCTTCTTCCCCCTGTACCTCTCTGAGGCTAGGATTTCCACCCCTTGATTTATCCCTAGGAAATTTAGGACTTGGTCTGCTTTCAGTTGTGTCAAGTGTTGGAGACCCACCAGCCCGTGAGCACATGGAACTTTCTCGTTGGCCTTTTCAGTGGTTTAATTCCAATCACATTGGTAAAACAATATCTTACTACTTCTGATTTTCCTAATTATCATGCAGATAAACAGTGGGGATCATGACATTAGAATAAGTGAGTGGCTTATGATTTTTTGCCCAAAATAGAGGAACTCTTGCTGTTTCTTTCCCCCTGGAGCAAAGCAGCAGTAATAAATGAGCAAGTTCAGAGCACTTTATGATGGATAGTTAATGGGGCTGTGCCTCAGCCAACAGGCCTGTTTCCACAGCATCTGTCACAATTCAGAGTCATTAGCATACCTTTAATGGTTTCTTTTCAAAATAATTTCTACTAGGGCATTTAAAATGCATCAGGAAAAATATTGAGTTGTAGAAATGAGGAATTTTAAATGTAGACAAATGGTTTTCATTCTCTCAGATATAATTTTGAGAAAATTGAGATACCACATAGCAACACACTATAGAGCACAACACAATTGACAGCATTTAATGTACTATCTGGGAATTATTTTTTCGGGCATTCTAAAATAGTTCATTAAAAAACATATTATTCAGTAACAATTTTAATTTAAAAAATTGTAGGGTTTCTTAGCACCCCTGACCTCACCGCAGGCCTTCTTCTGCTCTGTGCTTGCACTGTCCATTGGCTGACTGTCTTTCACACTGTTTTATGATCAATCATGGAATCGATGTTATTCTCAGGCTATAAGATGAAAAATGTTTTATTGGGTACATGTCATTTTTGTATAACGGGTAAATATTAGGCTTGTTTATTTAGTTGTGAGGGAGAAATGTCAACAGCAAGTGAGAAGAAATCTTTATTAGACTTTTAAATATGAATGTATTTACAATGACGTACATTAAAAAAATAAGTGACTTTCTTTACTTTTTAAACATGAAAGCCAAAGTATACTTGAGTGTGCATACTTAGCTACTTGATAATAGTTCCTTACATTTGTAAAGGATCTTCTTTATTTAGATCTACTTATTATGTGTTTTTTTTCATATTTTATGTCTACAATAGCACTGTGGAGTAGGTAGGACCACATATTACCCCATATTAGGAGTACCTGGCAACTTAGCTACTCCTGATTCAAATTGTGAACTTCCAGGAGGAAAGCCAGCATGGTTAAGTTGATACAGCTGACGATTGGAGGGGCCAGGGCTTATGACTTGTTTTTATTAATCTTTAAAAAAAAAATCAAATGTTGTTTTAACTATTCTGTGATCCTCTAGAACAGTGGTTCTCAACCTTCCTAATGCTGCGACCCTTTAATACAGTTCCTCATGTTGTGGTGACCCCCAACCATGTAATTATTTTCATTGCTACTTCATAACTGTAATTTTGCTACTGTTATGAATCATAATGTAAATATCTGATATGCAGGATGTATTTTCATTGTTACAAATTTAACATAATTAAAGCATAGTGAATAATCACAAAAACTATATGTAATTATATATGTGTTTTCTGATGGTCTTAGGTGAACCCTGTGAAAGGGTCATTCGACCCCCAAAGGGGTCGCGACCCACAGGTTGAGAACTGCTGCTCTAGAATAACTTTTATGGCCTCACAATATTAACATTTCCACACAACACTTTTACATCATTTTGGAGATATTTTTTTCTATATTCTTTTCTTAGTACTTTGGAATAAAATAATTTGATTTTCAAAGACCCTAAGTCATATTTGATTAACTCTAGGGTCTGGGTATGTTTTTTTTGTTTGTTTGGAATATTGACACTACATGAGGTCATTTGTTTGTTGTTCTAGATTTTTTAAAAATTGGACTCTAGCATTTTGAACCAGTTGACTGAATTGGGAAAATTCGTTTTCCATTTCTGGAAGACATCTGACACATTTTTGTGTTCTGTAACATTTACTGTTAAACTACTTAGGCAAATAAATAAAAGTCTTTAAAAGATGGAACTCATAATTTTAAACTTCATATTATTATGTGTTTGTGGTTAGTGCTCATCCATAGAGTCCAAGAAAGCATATTTTCAGATTCTAGTTCCTAGTTCCAGACTACAGGACCAAGTGGGGGGAAGAGAGATGTTGGGGTAGAGCCCCTCTAGTTGAGGATGAGTCCTGGAAGGTGCACCCATCACGTCCCCTCACATTCTGACGGTCAGAACTTAGCTACCTGTCCACAACGACCATCAAGGGAAGCTAGAAAAAAAAATTTTTTTTCTGATAGGATGATAATGAACCCTACTAAACATCAGCGGCCTTGCTATAGATGAAGATGACATGGTTATTATGAGGAGTTATCAGTCTGCCAAAATCACATGGCTTTCAAAACTGATATTTGAGATTTTCAGTGTAAAGCCAGTTTAAGAAGTTTTTAGATATTTAACATTTCATGACAACTCCTCTGCGATTAAAATCATATTGAGTTTTTTTAATAGGTGGTAAAAATGCTGTCATTCTTTATTATGATGTGTTAACATGTAGAGGAAGAAAGAAAAGAAAGTCGGAAAGGGAAAAACAAAAAATTCCCAAATCTTTTCCAAGGCAGGATCGAAAAATATCTAGTCTTTAGACATGGATAGATAGCTACTTCCAGAACTTGTTAGGAAAATGGCATTTAGATTAGAAGCAAAGACATTCTTGAAATTCTTCTCTCATATTAGTGACACTCTTAACTTACTAGATAGTGGGGAATGCCATCTGTATCTCAGACTGAGTGCCTCGCTTAGGATTTACATTCCCAAGTCCAAGAACACTGTCACTGAGTTTTCCTTGTGCAGCTGTGATGGTAAATGAGACCGCACACTGATGCCTGTGCTGCGGACTCATGAAACTAAGTCGAAGGCCAGTTCTCATTTACAGGCCGGCATCTTAGCTACTCCTGGTTCAAAGCTTAGAAATTACAGTTCTTGGTGGGGGAGGAACAAGCATAATTTCTCTTCTGTAATCAGGTGGGCGAGACCTCTTTAAAATTTTTTTAATTGAATTTATTGGAATGACATTGGTTAATAAAATTATATAGGCTTTAGGTGTAAAATTCCATAATACACCATCTTTATATTGTATTGTGTGCTCATCACCCCAGATCAAGTCTCCTTCCATCTCCTTTTATCCCCCGCTACTGTTATCCTGCTGCTTCCTTAACAGATTCATAGCAATGAATCAATTTATTTTCCTTAATACTTCATCTTTTTCACCTAGCTCCCATAACCACCCTCCCCTCTGACAGTTGGCATTATGTTGTCTGATAGGCACTTGGTGTTATAAATAATACTGCAGTGAACCTAGGGGTACATATATTCTTTTGAATTAGTGTTTTGGGTTTCTTCAGATATAGTTCCAGAAGTGGGATAACTGGATCCTAAGGCAGTTCCATTTTTAATTTTTGAGGAAACTCCATACTGCTTTCCACAGTAGCTGCACCAGTCTGCATTCCCACCAACAGTGCACCAGGGTTCCCTTTTCTCCACATCCTCCCAGCACTATCAGACAGATGTGAAGTGGTATCTCATTGTGTTTTTGTTTTTTTACTGTTGACACTGTTACAGATGGCCCTCCTTTACTCCCCGCTTTGCCCCCTCACCCTTCCCAGGCCTTTGCCACATTATTGTGTCATTGGCTATGCATCTATGCATATATATTCTTTGGTTAATCGCTTCCAGACCCTCCGCCCCATCCCCTCTGAGGTTTGTTGGTCTCTTTCACATATCTTTGCCTCTGGTCCTCTTTGTTCCTTAGTTTATTTTGTTCATTAGATTCCACATATGAATGAGATTATGTGATATTTGTCTTTCTCTGACTGGCTTATTTCACTTAGCGTAATACTCTCCAGGTCCATTCATGCTGTCACAAAGGGCAAGAGTTCCTTCTTTTTTACAGCCATATAGTATTTCATTGTGTAAGTGTATCACGTCTTTTTTATCCACTTATCTACTGATTAGTCTGTATTCCCACCAACAGTACTCCAGGGTTCCCTTTTTGATGGCTGTTCTGACAGATGTGAGGTGATACCTCATTGTGGTTTTAATTTGCATTTGTCTGATGATTAGTGATGTTTAACACTTTATGTCTATTGGCCATCTGTATGACTCTTTGGAGAAGTGTCTGTTCAGGTCCACTGCCCATTTTTTTAACTGGATTGTTTTTTGATTTTGAGTTGTGTAATTTCTTTATAAATTGTAGATATTAATCCTTGTCTCATGTATCATTGTCAAATATCTTCTCCCATTCAGTAGGTTCTCTTTTCATTTTGTTGATGGTTTCCTTTGCTGTGCAAGAAAGTTTTAGTTTGATATAGTCCCATTTGTTTATTTTTTTTGTTTTCTTGCTGAGAAGATATGTCAGAAAAATTATTGCTATGATAAATGTCCCAGATTTTACTGTCTATGTTTTCTTTTCAGCATATTCATGGTTTTGAGTCTAACATTTAAGTCTTTAATCCATTTTGGTTTATTCTTTTTTTTTATGGTATAAAAAGGTCATCTAGTTTCTGGGGTTTGTTTTTGTGTGTGTGTTTTTCTTTCTTTCTTTTTTTTTTTTTTTGCATGTATCCATCTGATTTTCCCAGCACCGTTTATTGAATAGACTATCTTTATCCCATTGTTTGTTCTTCCTCCTTTGGCAAATATTAATTGAGCATAAAAGCATGGGTTTACTTCTGACACATATTGACTGTTTGATTATATATATTCATTTGAAAACACCAAGTACTGTTATTTTCCTAGCTATTGTGGTGATTAAAAAGTTGTCAGTAAAATCTAGACTCTTTAAATACATTTTGAAAAGGGGTGATGGACCAAATGGAATTCTAATTACTTGATTCAACACATTTCTCTTTCATTTGAATCTTTGAAGAGAAAGTGAAAAGCAATATTATTCTTGAGAAATTCTCTCTCAGCATCTAAGCAGCCATTTTTAATTACAGAAAATGTCTTCAAAATCTGTTTTGCTATTTTAAAGTTTCAGCTGTGAGAAAATCAATTGTCAGTTGTGTAATGGAGGGAAAACAATCTTCATGTATATATTATGTTGAGTAGACACATATGTTATTTGAACTTTAGTGGCTGATTTTCCTCCTTGAACTTGGTATCATTATTGGTCATATGAACACCAAAGAGTCTCTGCTATTAACCCATTTTTGCCTGCAGAAGTGTGACTAAATTTAATGAGAATTGTGTAAACATAAAACAAAATCACATATTTCGAGTTCTTCCTTCTAAAGGAGTCTCCTGTGGAAACTGTGATATTTATTTTAATAGAGCTATCCTTTTTCAAAGTCTCTCTCTAATGCCTGTTTCTCCCTTCCCATCTTTTCCTCCCTCTTTCCTCTTTTCTTTCTTTCAAGAATTGCTGTAAAAAGCACATTTCTTTTAATACCCTCCAAGGTAATAAATCTTCATCGGTTAAGAATAGATTTGGTTTTTGGCAACAGCAAGAAGTCATTTGGAGTCAATGCTGTTGAGTGATGAAACTTGAATAACATTTTTCATTTGGATACAAGGAAAACTATAAAGTAATGAGACCAATTTTCCTGAGTTTTTGCAAGTTCCAAAATAGGCAATCTCAAATTTTTATTCCAATAGAATGTGTTAACTAGCCTCATTATTTGATAAAACATTATAAAATTTGATTTTTTATTCACTTATTTTTGTGTTTGCCTCCTACCTCTTTTTCCCAGTGGCTGTGTCTTATGACTACTTGTGGGATTATGTTCATACTTTTATTTTATGATGATAGTTCTTTTGGAGTTTTTACTGATATTTTTATATCGTAGTTGTAATATAGTAATGAAACTGACACGTAGGAGTAAATCAAACCATACTGAGTGTTTAATTATAAAATTGGCTACCTGATACATTTTTTTTAACTTGATGTTTGACTTTTGAAAACTGGTAGCAAGTTTTTTATGCTTATTTTAAGCGTAATTTTCAAGTATATCTATTATCAATGCATTGATATTATATCAAATAAGTGGTATTTTTTGTGCACTGTCAACTTATATTGCTTGAAAAGTATAACTTTCAAAAATAAATTGAGTTGTTCAGCAATTACACTAAACATTTGAGTCTTCATCTGTTAAATGTGAAACTTAATGATATTTAAACTTTAAAAATTTGTGGTTTTCATTTGTGTATTTCTTTTGCATTTGAATGGCATTTCATATTTTTAGACTATAATTTAGAAACTTTTTTATTTTTCATTCTCACTGGCCATCAAGTTTTTGTTTTCTTTCCCCAAACTTCTTGTACACAGTTTTAAAAGAAAGTCAAGATGTGATTGAATTTTTCTGGCCCTGGCCAGGTACCTCAGTTAGAGCGTCATCCCAATACACTAAAGTTACAAATTTGATCTCTAGTCAAGACATGCAGAAGCAGCAACCAATGAATGCATCAATCAATGGAACAACAAATCGATGTTTCTCTGAAATCAATAAATATATTTTTAAAAAGATGTGATTGAGTTTTCTTTATTAGGAAGAAAAAGAAATTGATACAAAAAGACAAATCAGTGTACTTAAATACTGAGATATACCTTTTGTTTTGATTGTGTTACATGGTTTATTTTATGTAATTTTTGATTAATGAAGTTATGCCTTCAACTTTGATAACACATAATAAATTTAAGCCTTTAGTTGTGATTAGCTGTACATATAAGAAAGTTATTTTATTAGGGATCCTTTAGTCTATTTGTTTTAAAAATCATTTCTTTTAAAATAGCAAAAGCCTTCATTAGATAACCTAGTGTTTTCACAGAATCGTTTCACTGGTTCTTGAGAATGAGTAAAAGTTTATGCTTGTTTGGCAAAAGAAAAATGCTGACGCACATACTCTTTGGAACAATAAAAATACTGATAAAAGTTAGTGGCTTGGCAAAAGCTGCAGGATGGCGTAAAAGTTACTGTGTATTTGAACATTAAAAAACAAACAATAAAATAAATAATAAAATTTAGATATTTCATATTAAAGACCTTATCTAAACACATAATGTTCACTCATTCATTTATTCATTTGACGAATGTAACAGGCTATAAGTTTAGTGATAGAAACCTAACTTTGCATTAAAATAGAATCCTATTTCATGGGAACTCAGTCTGATTGATATATACCAATTTTTATTCTGTATATTTATGTTTGAATTGGAGACAAATAATTTTTGGGTAGATATTCTTGGAGTTAACTCTCAGTGACCTGTGACAATAAAAAACTTAACATTTGCCATTCCCAATTGAGTGAAGTGCCAAGTGACACGAGAGTTCAATTTCAACTGAGCCTTAACCCTCTCAGGTAAACTGAGCAAGGTCACAAGAAGAATGGCGCTCCAGGCCTTGTGCAGACAGACCGTGGAGGTATTGGGGGTCGGTTCCAGACCACCACAGTAGAGCAACTCTTGCAATAAAGCAAGTCATAATATTTTTGCTGTGGAGGGCCTTATCTTCAATTTGTAAAAAATGCAACATTTGTGAAGCACAGTCACACCCGCTATTCCTGTAGTTTAAAACGACTGATTTTCTCAACAAGTATTTAATTAGTGCCTACTCTGTGCCAGGCTCTTATTTTCACCAAATCACTAAAGTTTTTAGTTAAATTATTCCCCTATGGTTTAATGAGTATTTCTTATCAAGACCAAATATAGTAATCATCAGCATTATTTTTTAATGTCAGATATAATAATATGTCTAGTTTTTATCCAGTTTATAATTATTAAATGTTTGGACAGTGTGTGGCTACAGATGATTTTGTTTATTATTTTCCATAAAAATGTTTATATGGCCTTTGTGAATCTGCCCTCTGAAGGCATGCTCTATAGAATCACCAGTGTTTATTAGTATAATTGCTAATGTAGATTGTACTATTGTTTTAAACTTAATTCAGAAAATCTATAAGCACCTTTTGTGTGCTAAGTACATTTAGTTGATCTTCAATATTTACCTAAAGTAGCTTAGTATTTCTTGTTAAAAGTTCTTTTAAAACCAACTTTCATTTGTTGAGTTAGCTTAAATTGGTATTATATAAGTGATTGCCTGTTCTTCATATTAATGTTATATTTCCAGCGTGCTCTTTGGCCTTTTCCCTTCTCTTGCTTCTTATATATCACTCTTGAAGTGAAGAAGTATGGTGTCATTTAATCACATATAGAGTATTTTAACTTTTAATAGGGAATAGGAATTCATTTTAGTGCTTACCAAGCCCATTGATGTAAGCGTGTTTGTGTGTGTAGAAAGATAGATGTGTGTGCGTGTAAATTTTTATTCAGTTATATTTGTTTGACATTGTATCACACCTAGGTTTTATCATTATCAGTTTTTTAAAATTATTTATTTATTCTCCTTAGAAGTATCTTGGTTATTTTACACCAAGTTCTAATGCAAATTTAAAGCTGTTTCTGATCTTTGAATTCTGTTCTCTTAGATGTATTTACCAATTCTTTTTTGTTTGTTAATCTTCACCAGAGGATATTTTTTACATTAATTTTTTAGAGAGAGTGCAAGGGAGGAAGGGAGGGCAAGAGAGAGAGAAAGAGGAAACTTCAAATCTGAAACCCAGGTATGTGCCCTCGACTGCTAATCAAACCCATGACCCTTTGGTGCATGGGCCAACACTCTAACCACTAAACCACAACAACCAGGGCTATATTAATCAATTCTTGAACCAATACCACACTTGTAAAATTATTGTAGATATACACTTCAATAAAATATTTGTCAAGGCAATTTCCCAGTCATAACTTAATTTTCAAAAATTTTTTATTGATATGATTTATCACAGTGAACATTAGTCTCTTCATTTAATAGTCAAGCCCCTTTGTGCATTAAAATACCTTTATGCAGTATTAGGAATGTATGTGTAAATAGGAATTTTTGTGCTTTGAACATTACTTTAGATAGTAGGTGGTTTATTTTGTAAAGGATCTGTTTATGCTTATTCCTTATTCTTTCTTTTCTTTTCTCATTGTTTGCTTGAGTACCTTCTCTCTATTTGCTACCAAACTTATTTTTGCATGGTTGTTTGTACCCTTGCAGCCAATCAAATGCCTAGTGGTGGACAACACATATATGGTGGATTTTGCTATTAATAAATAACACTAGTTTGTTAATTATTTATGTTCACCCATAGCTCGAGAATTTGTTGAGCTAACTCTTCCTGTTTTCATTATTAAGAAGAAGATTATGTCATAATGAAAATGTTTATCTTTTCATTGGACGTTTGTGTCATATATTTCTCCATGTTTTAGGGATGTTGTTGTACAGCATTTTCAAACCTACAACACCAGTCTAGATCCCATTGTACCATTTTTAGCTCTTCAGTGTATTTCGTATAGATACCCTCTTTTAATATCAGAAACACACAGGAGAAAGTGTCTGAAAATTCTTTGGATGTATAAAGCCATGGGACTCAATGATGTGAAATTATAGTGGATTCTTAGTATCTTCTGAGAATTGCAGTTATTAACACTGTGAGTAATTTTCTTTTTTTCTTAACTTGTAGTTAGAGAACAATTTAGAAAATTCATGCTTCTGTCAAAAATCTGGATGAGCAGGATACAGGCTACAACAGCCAGAACCCCACAACTTTTACTAACTGTGAAAAGAGGAATCTATTTTATACTCCATTAAACTGTTATACATCATAAATAATTTATTTCAACCCTTGTTCTCATCTGTATCTAGGATGATCAACTAGTTGCTTTAAGGATGACTTCTGACGAATGTAATAGCCTTGTGCTACTGTTCACCTTTTCTCTTCTAGAAAGATCTGTACACCCCAGTCAACAAATGCAGGCCTAGAGTTGTTACAGGGATCCAAAGAAGCCACTTCAGGAAATCACATGACTTGGGGTGATTTGTTCCCTAGTCCTCCTACTCTTCAAACACATTGTTTTGGCCACGATTCAGTCTTTCAGAATCTATTTTCTCATCGTTCAAATGAGCATAGGTACTTTAGAGGGCTATTTTGAGAATTCAAAGAGATATGTAAAAGTGCTTTATAAACTGTGATTTCTAGACTCATTAAATTCCTATAGTTAACTATTCCTATACTTATTTTTGGCAGTATTAACAAGGATTGGCAGATCTACACAAAAATTTCACAAGTGGACATGGGAAGCCCAGAGCTGTTCTTTTTAAAATATTTTATTGATTTTTTTACAGAGAAGAAGGGAGAGGGATAGAGAGTTAGAAACATCGATGTTAGCTAAGCATCAATCAGCTGCCTCCTGCACAGCCCCTATTGGGGATGTGCCTGCAACCGAAGTACATGCCCTGGGCCGGAATCGAACCTGGGACTCTTCAGTCCGCAGGCCGACGCTCTATCCACTGAGCCAAAAATGGTCAGGGCCCAGTGCTATTCTTGACTATCTCCCACCTTGTCCTGTTCTTTTTATAAGCATCTCTTGCCTCCCTGACCAGATTCTTGCCCTGTCTGCTCACCTTACCACCACCCCCTTTACCCCCCGCCTCCAGGGAGTTGGCCAAAGAATATTTGGAAAAGCAGGGGAGATGGTGTAATTGAAAAGAACAGTAATGAGTTTCTAATTTTTGGTGTCTCTAGACACATAGGGAACCCAACATCACCAGGAAGTGGGCAAATGATTGGAAAAGGTGGAAGGAAGGTTGTAGGTTGTTGAGGGAGGATAGAGAGACAGGAGATAAGGAGGTTGTGGTGGAAGAGATGACACCCATTTAATATATTTCTTAACAAATTTTTTTATTCTCCCTCTGTCCCAGACAGTCCATGGAAGATGCAACAAACTCTTTGAAGGACGTAAATAATGGGGTCTGTGACTATAAGCTGTCACAGTAATCAGGGGGAAATGACTGCTAGCAGCAGCCTGGCACTGAAGGATGAGACCAAATATAAAAGTGGGAACTGTATTACAGTACCTCAGTGGTGAATATGCCCACGGTGGTTTCGGTTCATCCATAAAACTGAAAATGCAGAATCACTTCACGCCTTTCCGTCCATTTGCCTGTAAGGATACAGGGAAATGAAATACCCTGGGGAAAGGTTTCCTTTACAGAGGGCCACCAACGTAATCAGGGATTTAGGATGCATGAAGGGATAAGCCTGGGTTAGATAAAAAAAATGCACTTTATTTCCCAGGGACGCCAGCTAATTGAGTTACACCCCAAATATTGAACCATCTACATACATACATATACATATAGCTTCGATGTGCCGAGAGGTGTTAAATGGTTTGAAAACCGTAATTAAATAGCTGAAATTGTGCTGCAAAGCCACTATAAGCACTGCCTCGTGTAGTATTTCAGTGTTAACTGCTAAAATTTAATCTGAGTAGCTGTGACTAATCTAGTCTTTATTTGTAACACATTGAAATTAAGAGGTGTATGTTCTCGTTCATGTACTCTCTCATTAGCACTAATATTGCTAATGGGAGTGACAAATGTATTACGTTTTTGCCTTCTATCACTCACACCTTGTAGATAGCTAGCTCCTTAGAGGAGGCAGTTTTAAATGTGATGCATTTATGCAGCTGTGTGTTTAATAGTTTTCCTCAAAAGAGAATGTGACCATAGGGACTGTTTATTACCTGATGGGCTCTGGCGAAAGAGTTTGAATTAATCACTTTGAATCATAGAAAAATTATGATGACAATCAATATAAATGGGAATACCACACACTCATTTTTCCTATATGTCTTTCAGGCTTTCTTTTTCTAATTTATTAGGCGATTTGAAGGTTTTTTTCCTCCATGCTCTTGACTTTGATGCTTAAATACAACCTCTTCATTCCTCTTCTCTACATGTCCCTGTTTATTCAAAGAACTCAATATTTGAATGACTGAATAGTTCTTATTATTTAAAGCCATGTTGAAGCCATCTTTTTGTCGAGACTCATCTCATTAAGGGCTGATGTGTTTGGTTATTGTATTCTCTGCGACATTAGCAAATACTCGGTTTCCTTTGTGAGAGATGCAGAGTGGATTCTGCCCTGTTTTCTGGATCTCGCAGTGGTACACACTCTTACTAGCACACACTCACACTGGCACACTCCACACCCAGGGCGAGCAGTGGTGGTGTCTACCCAGCTTACCTCAGCTCCCCCAACACATAACACTCACACTCACACCCCCACTCCTCACACACCCTCAGGGCAATAATGGCTGTAGTTCTCACAGTTCTAGCTCCTCTTTGGGACACTACTGCTCTCTTCTCCCCAGGGCTCAGGAATTTAAGCTTTCCATCTGCAGAGGGGCCTGGTTGGAGACAATGTGTGAGAACAGTTTGGAAGCCTGGTCACTCTGGCCTGTGGGGACAGCTTTATGGCTTTCCTGCTTCCAGTCAACATGCATACTTGCTTAGAGACGGTGTTCTCCAGAGTGGTTAGGTTATTTAGGATTATGCAGTTTTTATGGTACTATAGTTCAACTATATTATGGATTAGATAAGAACTTGTCTAGACTGGTCAGTACATTGATTTCTCAACACTAAGTTCCAAATGACCTTTTAGAACAGCCCATTTCTAAATTATGCGCTGTGTATATTTGTCATTTCTTTATGAGTTGCTCAAATTGTTTCCATCAGAATCAGAAAAGGAGTGTGTGAGTCCTTGCTCTTACTAGCTTTATATCTTTGGACAAGTCATTTAACTGCCAGGAGCTTTATTTAGTATTTTCATCAAATGGAAATGATTAATTAGCCACATTATCTACTTCACAGAATGATCAAGAACATTATATGCGTCTAGGAGCCCAGTGCACAAATTCGTGCACCTTGAAAGGAACTGTGGGCCGTGAGGCTGCCATGGGCACAGGGGCGGGTCTCAGTTCATCCTCCGTGCCCTGCCTGGCCCCTTCTGCCATAGCCCCTCATACCCTGTCTGCCAGCAGCCCCGCTCCTGCTCCCGGTGCTGCCCCTCCCACACGCTGATGCCGCCGGGCCTGCTTGCACCTGCCGATGCGCTGAGTGATCAGGGTTGGTGCTGGCGCCGGCTGCAGGTACAAGTGCCAGGCAGAACCGCAGCGCCTGGGAGCAAAAAATTTTCAGTAACCATCAGAGGCTTGCCTGAATGACAGCGACCGGCGCCCCACCATGGTCTGGCGCCCCCGCTCACCTGCTCCACCATTCTGCCATGGCCGACACCCTCCATGTTCCGCACACGCCCCCTGGTGGCCAGCGCATGTCATAGCAACTGGTTGTTTGGTTGTTCCGCTGTTCAGTCTATTTGCATATTAGGGTTTTATATATATAGATAAAGTACATGCAGATACTGTGTAAGTTGTTAGGAAGGGATATTTAACAAAAAATACAATTATGGCCCTGACCTGTGTGGTTCAGTTAGTTGGGCATTATCCCCTGCACTAAAAGGTTGCTGGCTCAATTCCCAGTTAGGGCACATGCCCAGGTTGCAGGCTCTATTCCTGGTAGGGAGCATGCAAGATGATTCTCTTTCGTGTCAATGTTTCTCTTTTCCTCTCTCTTCATCAAAAAATAAAAAAAAAATTTTTTTTAATTACAATTATGTAATATTTAATGATAAGAAAGGTAGAAAATAGCTGTTTTTGGCAGGTCTTCAATATATTACAAATTTTCTTTAGTTGCTAAAGGTATTTGCTAGGAGTTCTTTTATTCCTGTCATTTTATTACACCACTGGTGTTGTTTGGAAGTAATACAGATTTTTAATGAAATAATTTTTTTAATGGCAGTATGTTTATAAGTAAAGCACCTTACAGTAATAAGGTACTTCAAAAAGATGATGTCCTTTGACAAATGAAAGAGCAGTCAGTCTCTTTATGTAGCACAGTGCAGAAATACCAGCCACATATTCATCATGTTCAGTCTTAATCAGTAACAGTGTTCACTAACTTTAGGAGCTGATTTATATGTTGGCTGAGTTGCTATTTGTAAATTTTGGATTATATTAGCTAACACAGCTAATTGCCAGCCGCAGAATAAGCCTAAAATGTGCTAGAAGCTTTCGTAAGTAGGCACTGCTGCCTAGTGTTTAAGTCAGTGTGGAAAGGCAGGTAATGACATTATGAATACATTTATAATGCAGTCAATTTCTTCTGAAATGCACACAAGTATTATTACTTTACCAGGAGTCCGTGAAATATGATTTATTTAATGTATTTCAGCCCCCATAATATTAAGGTATAATTGAGATGCAGAGTAAAAATTTGCACGCAGTTAGTGTGGTATATGAATCATAGACTAAATTGCTAGTAATTTTAAGGACACTTAAAGGAATGGCAAAATTTATATAATGCAGTCTTATGTTTGGAAAAGGTTAGATGAACAATAGTCTGGTTATTTTAGTATTTCATTCCTAAAAATAGGACCTTGTATTATTAAACCTAAGATAGCCATATACATGATTAAACCCAAGTCCTTTTGTGTCCACTTGCCATTACATATATTTTTTGCGGGTTACCTTTTAACCTCTCATAGTTAGCAAAATAGTTGAGCAGCATGAATTTTCTGTAAAGGCCATAATCTAGTTTTCTTAAAGCATACAGCTGGATGAATGACATTAACATAAATGTTGCCAACATGTTTAGAAGGGAATCAGTTAGATGGTACTTGGAATGTTGATGATTATTGCTTTGAAAAGACTGAAAATCACAGGTTTGGGCTTTATAGTTTAATTACTTGCTTAACAGTTGCTAGTGATTCACTAAATCACAAGGCTTCCAAACAAATCACATCAGTAACTGCTGCCATGCCTGAGCAACTCCAGTTTTCTTGACAATGGCCACCAGACTGTGTTAGCCTAATAGAAACTGAGTTTCCCGGCCAGCGCTAGGAGCTTCCTGCCACTGATGCGATGCCAGCACACTCAGCGCGTTTCCAGAGGTGACATACCCGTCCAGGATAGCTTGAGCAGGTTTCATCGCGACCGGTTGGAAAAGCAAATGTAGTGATTATCCACGTCCCCTTTCCTGCTGGATTTAATAAGTGCTGTCCAGCAGTCTAGGGCTTCTAATTACTAATTGGTTCTTAAGAACCCAGCATGTGGCTCCTCACTGTTTGAATGGGACTAGGAAGCAGGGCACAGTGAAGGTGAAGGCCCTCCATACTTCTATGGGCCAGAGCCAGAACCGCTGGGGGCAGCGAGCAGAAGAGCTGGAGGAAGAGATCCAGGTGTCCTGGTGGGAAAAGCCAATTTGTGCCTCCCTTGACCTCCGCTCCCTTTCCTGGCTCAGTTTGTGGCATTTCCCAGAGTACACTGCTCTTCCTTCCGTCTTGCCCTTTTGTGCCGGCAAGCTCTCGACTTCAAATGGATTCTTCCAGAATTAGACGAGTTCCTCCGTTTTTACTTATGTAGTAGCCGCAGTCCTTTGCTCACACGTGAATGATCTTAACCTCTCTTGTGCTGAAATAATGGAGAAGAAACACATCAGACCTACATTTACTAGTAAGCAGTGATAATAAAGACTAGAGCGCTTTCTCACGCCGGGCACTATGCCAGGAACTCTGCGGACATGTTATATTGTTACAGCATGAGGTGGGAATATTATCTCTGTGATAGGAATTACTCAGGCTTAGAGAAGTTAAACAGTTTACCCAGAGTCACTGCGGTCAGTTTGGCGGCAGACCCATGCTCTGGGCCACACGGCCACACCACCTCTTTGGTATAAATGTCCACTCTTGGTTTAATTGTGAGCATTACTTATTCAGGTGAAATATGTTCCTTTTTGGTATAGGTGGATATTTAAAAAAAAATTTTAAATTGTGACCCATAATTTAATAATTTTACATGATGACCCAATGTACGCACATAGGTTAATGCAAACATGAGAGATAATACTCCTTGTGATGTATTCTATTTTATTATTTTCATTTTAAAATGCCGGTTGTGACCCACTGAAATGATTTCCCAGTGCACTAAGAGGTGGCAGCCTACGTTTGCAAATCATTGTGAGTCAGTGCTGGCCTTGTGGGGTTTATGCTGGTTCCACTGGTTTTACTCTTGCTCATATGCTGCCTCGGGTCCTTACACTTTCATTTTGTTAGCTTTCTAATTTCATGAGACCTTGAATAGTTTTGCCGGTAGGCATTTGTGAGCGATTGAATTCTGGGGCTGGAGTAATACCTGTCCTGAGGCTTGGAGCGCCTCTCCTTTGCCATTTCATCATGGCCCTTGGGGACCAGTGGAGTTTAGATTTCAGGGCTATATTCAGAACTCAACTTTCCAGAGGCTGCCTCGCTTTCTTTCTGAAGTTCTCCGGGCCAGGCGAGTTCGCCGTGGCAGTGAAGGAAACGGAAGTAGGAGGATGTTTTCTTTGCGGCTATCCCTCTTCTATGTTGTCTCGTGCTGTGCTAGACACAGTATACCAGTGCGCTCTAAATGGAATCCAAAAGATGCCGAAAGTCTCTTGTCTTTATCATCTTGCATCCTTTGCCAGGCAGACCTACCTAAGTATTAGCCAGAAGGCTCAACTCAGATTATTGTCCCACTTGTCTTTGCCTCGAATGAACGGGCGTTACAGGACCCGGGTAAACTATCCCCATCTTGATGTGCGGTGCCCATGGCATCCCATCGAATCCCTCCTTGAGCCAGCAAATTTGAGTGCCTGCCCTGTGTGGAAGTCTCAAGGGTTACAGTGGGGGCGTGACACCCAAGTCGCTGCTGTCTTTGTATAATCTAGTGGGGAAAACAGACAACCAATAAGCAAATAGATGTATAAATATATGTTAATTTTCTAAAACACAGTCACTATTTGAGCAACTATAAGGTGCTAGAGAGTTGTGTGGACTGCAGCATTTCTCCGCTCACCCGGGCCCACACTCAGGGTTGTTAGTTTTTCCAGGACTTACACATCCTCCAAAGAAATCCAGACTGCATAAGCCTAAGACCACCACAGGGTTTTCGTTTGGGAGAGAACTGTAACTCAAGGGGAGAATGTAGCAAGCATAGGACCAGTGCAGTGCGTAGAGCTGTGTCGTTGGCATCCCTTGCAGCTGAGTAAAGGTGCAGACTCCTGCCCTGGGACCTACCAAGGCAGTATCTGCACTTTAATAAGACCTCCAGCGGAATCCTCACGCACTGGAGTTTGAGAAGTACAGTTAGAATGGTGGTTTTCTACTTGGCTAGAGATACAGTGTTGGACACCATAAGTCACTCCCAGCAAAATGACATTTGGCCAAACCTTTAAGCATCTGCCAATGTGGAAATCGCCAGATGCCCCCATTTTACTCACTTCTGCTACCCCCAGTTCTGCAAAGCAACCAGTTCTGCCCTTGTGACACATTCTTTCCTGAAATTAGCCTCTCCCAGCATTAATTCAGAAGTTCCACTGCCATGGTCCATATACTGTATGTATATCCCAGCACCAGACTGTTCTGTGTCCTCCACATGGACCAGAGAGCCCTTTGCCTGTGGCTCTCGTGTCCAGGGACTCCCCTCGCTGTACCTGGGCCCGAGTGTGTAATAAACCTTTGAATTACTGTGGTCACTGACTCCGCTGTGGTGCGTTTTGACCTCCATTATTTTTTCAGGGAGGGACCTGCGGACCCAGGTGTGGCTAAGAGCCCAAAGTAGGGCTCTTAGAAAAATTAAATAAAAGGAAATGTTGGTTCTTAGACATTACTCCAAACCAATGCAATCAGCATCCCTGCAGGGTGGGGATAGACCACAGCATTTTTCTTAAAAAACATATATATATATATATGTTTATGTATATGTGTGTGTGTATATGTATATGTGTGTATATATATGTATATGTGTGTGTGTATATATATATATACATATATATATTATTGATTTATGGGAGAGGAAAAGAGAGAAAGAGAGGGTGGCGAGGGAGAGAGAGAAAGAGACGTCGATTTGTTGTTCCACTTTTTTATGCGTTCATTGGTTGTTTCTTGTTTGTGCCCTGACTGGAGATTGAACCTTGCCATATCGGGATGATGCTCTAACCAACTGAGCTACCTGGCCAGGGCCAAGCATTATTCAGATCTCCCAGGTGATTCCAAAGACCAATCAAGGTTGACAACCTCCGCTCTAGAGAAAAAATATCCTTTTTGTTGTTTAGGCCCTAGAACATTTGAGAAGCAACTTGTGATAAATTCTGACATGTTTTAAATGCCCATTGTTGAAATACCTTTCTCATGCTGATGTGTATGTGTACAGCACGCTGAGTACAGCATTAGTATTGCCTGGTCTCATTCAAAACTGGCAGAGCTGGCAGAGGGCCAGCAGAGCTGAATTTGAGTCACCACCATGAGGTTGACGGCAGATCCTGTGGAAGAGATGTTGCAGCAAATGGACTCAGTTGATAAATGAATAATAGCATTTTTCCTTTTGAAAAATGACAGTTCCTTTTCAAGTTTAGGACACGTGTGCTGTCATTGTCATCTAACTCAAATCAGAATTGGCTTAACATTTATGAAACTGATCAAGACCTAGGTTGTATGTGATTCTGAAGGTGACATCGCTAGTCCAATACTTCCATACTCTGCAGGGTTTTTGTGTCGGCCTTGCTTTTGCCTTTAGCCTTTTCAGATGGCACAGAGCAGAAAGGATTGGCTGGGAGTCCCTCAAAGCCAGAGATTAAAAGGAATTAAGAGGAGGTGCTTTGCGGCTGGAAACTGGTTAGATGAAGGGACTCGCAAAAGATTTGGAGGTCCTTAGATTTTATGGAGTTTGATAAGCCAGGCTATAAGCTAGGGCGTGGAAGAGAAATTCAGGTGGAAAAATTGAAAGGAGGTCCCTAAAATTTTGTAGGATATAAAAAAAGGGAAATTTTTAATAGAAAAGGTTTGTGTGCTAATAATGAGCCTGATTTGAAATACAATCCTCCCAGCACTTTGATATTGTCTATTGATGGCCTGCCTTTGACGTTCAGACCCTGTATGAGCTGGCCCAACGTGTGAATCCCGAAAAAAAAGGGAACAGTTGGAGGTGGCAGGTCCTGTGGTCGTGTGCCACAATGATTGGCTCCCAAGTTGCGTGGGCCAATAAGCAGTTCCTTCCAGGGAGAGGCCGAGGGAAGCGCGTTGCTTTTGCTTTTGTCTTAGTGTCTGTGTGTCTTTGACAAGTGAACAATGAAACGGACTGTTTGATTCCATACTGTCTTGTTTCTTTTCTCGGTTCCCTCCTGCAGTCTTTCTTTTTTATGTCACATTACATGAGGTGCTTTTCACCTCCTTCCTGACCCTGGGTTCCCGTGCTCATTGGCCGCTCTCACCCAGGATGCGCTGTAATTGGCAAAACTGTAACCTGGTAGCAGCGGTTCCCGGTTTCAGTTTCCTAATTGGTGTCAGGGGCTGTGGTGGAGCCCGGCCACGGCGGATTGATTGCTAGACCAGCCGCTGTGATGGCCAAGCTTCCGGCTGGCCAACAGGTTTATTACTTTTGAAACTAAAAATTAAAAATGTTAAAATATTTCCAATAGTGCTCATAGTGGGTCTGTAATAACATGAGCGAATTGTCATTAAGGAGCACTTTCCTTGTTCCCCAAAGGTCCCTTGAGTGTGCAAACGACAATTTTGTTCTATTTTGTAACTCACAGCTGGCTGTTTTCTTCCCTATATAATGCGGTGTAAAGCAGCATTCTACTTCACACTGCCTACTGCCCAGTGGGTTTCTTCTTTTCAGAAATAATGCAGACAGGATGTTAAATGTGTGTGTGTGTGTGTGTCGGGGGGGGGGCGAGGGGGTTAGGGTGCTTTGAAGGTACTCTTCTTACAGAACTGGAAATTTATAAGCTCATTTACATTGGTCAGTGAGAATGTAAATTGTTAACAGTGAATCATAAGAAAAAATTGATACCAAGTGTTTTCGAAAGCGATTGCATGTAATTGACATTTATGTTGAAAGTATCACTGAGCGTTTAGTTAGGCATATGAGTGTAATATAATGGTGTTTACTCAAATTAATACCTATATTTACAGAAGACTCCAAAAATTGCATTTTAAAACCCAGTTTTAATACTTTGATTATCATATTACATCCCAGTATAATGAAACAATGCAGTGATCTTAAAAAAGATGAAATAGTACCAGTGAGCAAATCTCTTTGATGTTTGTGTTTCATCTAATTCTGTAGCCAGTGATTAATCATTTATAGCAGCATTTCTTTTGTATAAAAATAAGTTTGAGTTAATCTTTATCAAAACAAATTGAGTAAAATATTATAATAACTAGGGGCCCGGTGCACGAAATTCGTGCACTGGGTGTGTGTGGTGGGGGGGGGGGGGGTGTCTGCATGGTCACTCTAATCCCATTTGGGGCTGTGAGATAAGGGAGAAGGGAGGGTTGGGTAGTATTGAGAATGAGGACTGGAACTCCTGGATCCCAAAGCAAGCTTTGGAAAGAACTTGGCCCTTGGGGCTTTCTCTCCAGGATGCATTCTTAAAACAAATGTTTATTGTGTATCCAGTAGATGCCAGAAAATGTTTTAGGAGCTGGGATACATCAGCAATGAGATCTGAAAAAAATTTCATGGAGCTTATATTCTAGTGAAAGGAGACAGACAAATAAACATAATAACTGAGTAAACCATGCAGTGTGTTAGAACATGATTAAGTTCTATGGAAAGTAAAAGGACCAGAGTATGAAGAATAGGGGAAGAATAGGGAGTGCCGGTGTGGGATGGGGAGTG
>NW_006285250.1:319327-319829 GCF_000327345.1 Myotis davidii
GCGGGGGGGCAGGGCCGCCTTGGCCCTGCCCCCCGGCTCTTAGCTCCCCCCTGGGTTTCCGATCACTGTCAGTGACAGGGTGCTTCTTCCTGCTTTCCCTTTCGCCTCCCTGCATTTGCCTACATATGCAAATTAACCGCCATCTTGTTGGCAGTTAACTGCCAATCTTAGCTGGCAGTTAATTTGCATATAGCCCTGATTAGCCAATGAAAAGGGTAGAGTCATACGCCAGTTACCATTTTTCTCTTTTATTAGTGTAGATACTGTCTTACACATTTTGTGCTATACTGGTTTTTTAAAGAACTTTCATACATATCACTTGGTCATTTGGATACCCTAAAGTTAAGAATCATTTTATTGACGAGGTGACTGAGAATCAAAAGTTCAGTCTTGCCGAAACCGGTTTGGCTCAGTGGATAGAGCGTCAGCCTGCGGACTGAAAGGTCCCAGGTTTGATTCCGGTCAAGGGTATGTACCTTGGTTGCGGCACATCCTCAGTGGG
>NW_006285250.1:319900-419245 GCF_000327345.1 Myotis davidii
TCTTGATGGAAATCAGTACTTCCACATGTGACTGAGTCATGACAAGAGCCTGTCCTTAGGATTCCAAGTCCAGTGTCCCACAGTGATGTGCTGCCCTCTGTGTGCTGAGTGTCACGTTAGTGCTTTGGGGTAACAAAGATGACTCGGACTCTCTTGGTCTTACAATCTAGTCTAGAAGATTGACACATGCAGAGATAGAAACACAGAGTGCTAAAGGGCTGAAGGATAAATCAGGCTCTGGAGATGGGGTTGGGCTGAGGAGGGAACCTGCCATAATGTCTTAGCAGAGTGAGCATCTGAGCTGGATGGAACTTTTCAAACGGAGGGATGAGGGATGTTGAAGGGTATTTGGCATCCAAAATGAGAGAACAGCTGGGACAACAAGGTGTAAGATAGTAGCAGGTAGGCTCTGTTTCAGGATGTTGACTAAATGAGTGTGGTTAGAACTGAGAGTGCTGGGTAAGGGAGGGCTAATATGATTGACAGAGCAGCCAAGCTGCCACTTTTGTGCCCACATTGAGGCTGGATTAAAGAGGGGATAAGAAAGAGGGAGAGGTCTGTTAGGAATGTGGTGCTGCCTTCCCAACGGGGTGTATGTGTATGTGTTAAATTGGGGAGTTGTTTATTGGAGTCAGCCAGGGAGATTATAGATGGTAGACCTTATTGCTGAGGTTAGAGTAAAGTTAGAAGTGAGAGGTCAGAAGTGAGCTGGGACAAACCATAGAGATCACTCCAGCTTTGAAGACTGGTGGGAGTCACATTTCAGTTTAATAAACTGGTTTATTGCTGAACTAGCAAACAAGCAATTTTAGAGTATATAATGAGTTAAGGACCCAAATAACTGGGTGAGGCTTCCTCTTGCCTTCTTCATTCCTCACATAGCAGACCTAAATTTTTGTGGTCATTATAGCCATTATGGAAAAAGTAGCCACATTGGTGCTAATCAGAAGCAGAGATTCTTCGACTTTCATATGTGAATCTGAGGAAGGCTCCATCTCAGCCCTCAAGTGTCTGCCAGGTACCACAAGAAGAAAGCCTTCCTGTGCGTAGCTCTGTACTCTGTTTATTACTGTCTCATTGGGCCCAAAGTGGACCTGGCCGTGGCCTAGCCACGGAGTAGTATGTTATGCAGTACGAAGTTCAGTGACTAGCAGGATGGTGGCAGCTTTTGATTGGGTTAATGGCCAGTTACTTTCAGATGGCTTGTTATGTATTTCCAAGACTTACATGTGGTCTGTCCATTCAGTAAATTGCAAACATGGGTCTGGAATTGAGAAGAGCAGCCAAGAATGGAGAGATTTCTGGGAATCATTTTCAAAGAGGTAGACGTCTAGGGATGGGTGAGATCTGCAAGGAATAGAATATGGAGAGGAGAAAAAAGAGGGCAAAGGCAGACTTTTGGTGAACACCCACCTTTAAGTGGTGGGCGGAGGAAGCATGGCATAGAGGGAACTACATAGGAGCCTTTAGCAAGGCAAGGGCAGATGAGGAGTGCCGGGCAGCAGGTGGGGAGGTGTGTCAGGTGCAGGTTCCAGAGAGGACCAGTGGGCTGAGCGCTGACGAGAGGCCATTGAGTCAGGCAATTACTAGCCTTAGCTACCTTACACACGTGCATAATCACAGAGAGCACTGGAATGGGATCCCAGATATCAGATGGTTAAAGAAGGGAAGAGCAGGAGGCTGAGGCAGCGATTATTCTGTCACAATTTTAATCTTTGAAAGAAAGGTGATATGCATTTTAAAGCATTCTTTAAAGAAACTAATGTGTTTGAGAGTTGAAGGGAAGGAGCCAGTGGCAAGAGAAAAACTGAAATTGCAAGAAAAGGTGGTAAAAAAATAGAGCACAAACTCAGAATTTTGGGAGAGGTACGTTCATTGGTAGAAAGTGTGTCTTTGCAAAGGGAAGGACACCCCCTCTTATTCAGAGAGAAGGAAAGAAAGGGTGATGGTGGACGTTTAGGTGGGAGGGAGGGAAGTTTCTAATGGCCTCCATTTTCTCAGTTATAGGATTTACTGAGATTCTACACTCTTCTGTGTACTAGTAAAAGCTGAGTTAGTTTATGCTTTAGAGTAGGGGACTGAGGCACCCCAAGGTGAGTGAGGACAGATAAGACAGAAGCGATGGAATCCCCATCCTCATATCCTGAGCAGGTTCGTCTTCATTGCTGGTCGGATGTTGATACCTCTTACCTGACTTAATTGCCCCTTTCCTGGCACATCTGACTCAATTTCAGCTTTCATACAGGCCTCTTTAGTTTTTACTCTTTATGTCTGATTTCAGTTATAGGTCTTCCTTCTGCCTTAGCAGGATTCCTTCCTAGTCAGTACTCCAACTAAAGACCCTGGCCTAGTCTCTGGTTGGGGCTTGCTAGGCCTCTTCCGGAGCATGAGGAGGTTCTGTGCTGCTGAGAGAGAAAGGAGCTGAGGGTGCCTTATGGGTCCTTCTCTCAGCTGTATAATCAGTGCATACAGTCATGTGAGTACATGGGTGAATACAAAGAGGACCCTTCAGGATAGGGGTATCCTTGACTTTAGGGGTAGAATAAGACACTTCTTGGGAAAGATGGGACCTTGAAAAAAAATGAAGTGAAGTCTTCAAGTTGTCTGACATCTCGTTTTCTATCAGATTCATTTTTTCTTGCAGAAACATGCTTTTGAGCCTTTCTTAAGGCTGAGCTCTTCCAGTGCTTCTGAGATCTGTTCTGACGTTCTGACAGCAGAAATGGACATCCAATTCCAAGAATAGCCTTAAATTAAAGATTGCCAGTTTTAAACTGTTTAATAGATATGTGAGTGATAGCTCTATTTAACAGTGTCTTTCATTTTTTGAAAAATAACACGCGTTTTAGAAATTCAAGCTGTTTTAAAACCAATTGCTTCCATGCCACTTGGCAACAGCTGTTAGACACTGTTCTACATGGCCTGTGCGAGGTTCAGTGTTGTTGAATGAAGTTGCGTGTTTTATCAAAATGCCAGCTTTTCCTGCCCTTACAGCTACGAGTAGACTGTTTCGCATCTACCTATCTGGATTGGGAACATAGTTGTTTGATGGCTGGTGAGAAGTCAGGAACGCATGGAGAGGTTCCAGAGACTTGGTGTGCACATTCAAAGCAAAGGAGACCGCCGTTTCGCTTCATTCTGGTTCATAAAGGCAGCTGACGAAGGGGCCAGGAGGATCAGCAGTGTGCAGAAAAACCTGGGGGAATAGGCTAACTTCTCTTTCACAGGATTGGTTATAGTGGCCTATTATCTGTATGTGGTTCTAATCTAGGGGTCACGGACCTATACGTTATCCACGTGTAGATAATGTTTTAGTAAAAGACTCCCTAAAGTTGTGTCATACTTAGGATTCTAATCATTGATTCTGTATTCCATGATATATAGACTGTTCATAAAAAGATAATCAGTAGAGATTGTTGATAAACAAGATGGGCACTGATATCTTAAGACAAAAATACCTATGTGTCAAAAGCACAGCTTGCAGCATGCAGTCACAGACGTCACCTCCTCTGCTTGTCTCAGATTCCTGAGTCCTTCTTTAACCTCTCTGATCTCCATATACAGTCTCGTCCACACCCATGGCTCTAGCCTTAGTTTTCAACATGTAACATTTAATCAGCCTTCTTTTCCCACTTGCCAACTTCGTCAGAAACTGTGTTTTCTTTGAGTGGGTGAGACCACCATCCCTGTCAGAAATCCAGCTGTCCTCCTTCCCATCCCTGTCCCCTTTCCAAACTCTGCTGAAGCCAGTTCCTTATAACTCTGGAGTCCAGGCCTGCTGCCACACTCTGTCCCCACCTTCGGGACATCTTGCCTGTCTTACTTCAAGCACATCCCACCTGCTACTCGCCTCTCTGTTCCACGTCGCCCATGGGCAGGTTCAGCTCGCATGGAACTGCTGTGCTACTCCAATGCAAGGAATCCTGCAGTGGCCCGCTGAGGCCGTAAGTAAAGCTGCAGGTTCAGTGTGGTGCCGGGCCCATCTTCATAGGCCGCCCATGCTTGTTTTGGAGGCCTTTCTCTGGCCATATTTCTAAGCCACTGCCCTGAACCATGGGTAAGTTGCTGAACCTACTGGGCTCTTTGATGCTGCCGTCTCGCCATGCTTTAATGCCTTTGCCTCTTTTCCCCCCAACTCCTTCTTGAACCCATCTTTTCTAACACTTTTGTTAACGTTCCCACCATCCACTATGGAGTTTGTTATCCTTCCTTCCTGTTCCCGCTCCACCTCCCCCGTGGACGGTGAGCTCTTAGAGGACGAGGACAATGTCTGATCATCTGTTACTCTAGCACCTGTGTCATCTCTGTGTTCTTGAGTGTGCAAAGGGTGTTTGCAGTGCACAAATATTAACTAAATGACTTCTTGGGGATTTCAGGACTAGAATTAACTACAACTGACTCTAAAATCTGACAAAAATAAGTCATGATTCAACTGACCAAAACTTTTGTCTTGGTTGAGTTAGCCTTTTTTTTTTTTTTTTTTTTTAAAGGAGTATTGATGTTAATCAGCTTGTTAGTGTGGCTTGGTCCTGGTAGGTTGTGCCATAAGTGAAAAATATTAGCCACAGATTTTTTTCCAGAAATTTCTATCGATAACAAACTCAGTAACAACTTCCTCTTGCTAGCCACAGGGCGTAGCTAAGGAACTATATCCCCTGTGAATAATGCATTTGATTAAGTTCAATTTTAATGTTTAAAGACATCAACTAGACAAATTTATTACTCCCCATATTTCTATCTTATAAGTTGCTGGCAAGCAGTAATGAAATTCAGTCATTTTGAAATGAATTCCAGAATTGTTATAGTGAGGGTTAATCCATGATGTACTGTGGCTTGTAGTTGGAGCTTTGCGCATAATCGGGTTCTTTCAAAATCATTCTTACTTAAATGAGAAACTGTCTCCCACTTATTTTTTAGAATATTTCCCCTTTCTAATGGGGCTCAAAATGATTTTTCTCACATTCATTCTTTTTACTTGGCTCACCTCTCTTCACTCCATTATTGATATTTTTATCTCATAAAGATTGTTTTGAGAATTTATTTCTCTCCCCCTAACTTCCCACCCTTTTCCCTTCCGAAGAGATGAATTCAAAGAAAGAATAGGCCTTCTTTCATCCATTATAAATGATTTTTCATTTGAGCATGTCATCTTGCTTTTTTGTTACAATGGAGATCAAAGGGGTCCTGGTTCACCACCAATGTTCAGCAGCTCTTTTCAGTGCTGGGCCTTAAAGAAATGGGATCTAGTTTAATTTGTTGCCGCCTTAGATCTTTCTCAAGGCATGTGGCACTCAGCTGTTTGGTATTACTGCATGCTGTGTGTGTGTGTGTGTGTGTGTGTGTGTGTGTGTGTGTTTTAAGAAAGTGAGAGAGCTGGATATTTGAAATTTCCTGTGCTTTGCAATACATATCCCAAAGATGTACATCTCAAAGGAATGTATTTGTGTTGAAATATTATTGGACTCCTACTTGTTTCTGTTTAAACCAAATTGGGAGTTCTTCGAAGATCCCCCTTTAACAGTATCCACTTCACAGTTTGAACCTTGGTATCATTTTGAATTTAGAATATTCCACACTTGCTTGGCTTTTATTACTTTTTTAAATAAGGCTAAGAAAAGGGAATTTCAGTTCTTTACCTTGACCCTTTTAAACAATGACCTCTTCAGTTCATTGTCTCAGTTAGAAGTATTGGTTGTGCGAGAGGAGGTGAGATCAGGTATTACCTATACTTAAAACCAGAAACAATGAATTTCATTTAAATAGCTGTGAGACACTGACAGATTTATAAATTAAAAACAGCGGAACCATTATTGAATACCCTGCTTTGTATCTCACTCTGTGAGTCGAGCATTTCTATCACAAGGTTATTGTGAGACCGGTGTTGGGTAATGTTAGAGCAAAACCTCACCACTCAGCAGACTTACAGCCTGATCATCCTCAGTGTTCAAATTTCCATATTTCCCTAAAGCAGGCCTCTTTCCCCCAGTCTTATCATTGTCACCTATTCTCCCCCTTATCCCTGACCTTACCTCTCATCTAAATGCCAAAATGTCTTTTGCTCCCATCGCTTATTTCTCCATTTGCAGTCAAAGTCCATTCTACTTCCAGTTGCATTGAATATCTGCTCCAAGATTTATAAGCTAGATGTTATTCTTACAGTTCTGATGAATTACATAGTTTATCAGTGTTGTCTGCAAAGGATTGCAATATTCTTCAGAAATTTAATATCCATTTATTGCATAGAAATAATGAATATTTAAACAAATCATCTATGTATTTTTTGTGCTTAATTATTCCTGCTCCTTCTCTAAATCAAATTGAGCTTCCATATATCCATTTCTTTTTTTTAATCATTGGGTGGCAAAAGCATTTAAATAAATTTTTCAAGGACTAAAGGCAAAAAATGTTTCTGGCTCCTGCTGACAAGGTATATTTGAGGAAATGTGTTTATGGGATATAGAACTTGGGTACTGATGTTTGTCTTATTTTACATACAATTTTATGGACGAGGATCTGAGGGTAGATCCTCGTGTAGAGTTGGGTTTACAGACCCTGACACCCCTGTTGCTAAGAATTAAAAAAGAAAATTTTATTTGAGGTCAATACTATATTCTATTGGTTGCACTTACCAGAACTCTGGCCCTTGCATAAATGGAATAATTTTAAAAATATTTTTCTTTCTCTGCATATTTTACATACTTACTTCTATCTGTGTCTAATCTTATCTATTTTCTCCATATGTAAAAAGCAAGTTTAGTGTCCAGTCACACATAAATCTGTCTATAAGTGAACAGCTATACTCTCCAACTATGTTGAAACATAGACATTTAAAATAAACAAAACTATTAACAGAATTTTTGGAAAGGATTATTAATGTATTTTTGTAACTAAACACATTTATTAGAAGATTCTCTTAATGCATTTGAACTTTGAGTGAATGTCTGCTGTGACAGTGTCTTTCATGACATATATTTGAATGGTATGTTTTATTCTCATTTGAGCAAGACATTATTCTTATTTTCTTGAATTAATCTTCTGAATGGCTCTTTCATTTTGGCTTTCCTTCTTGACCATTTTTAGATTCTGCTATGTGTGGGAATTGATAAGTTTCAAGTGTAAATTCTGTGTGAAAATACCTTAGCATGTTTATCCAGTAACAATCCCCACAACCATGAGTGGGGTAGGTTTGAAGAAGCAAGACTATTTGGAATAGTGTTTCCTTATTATTGGCCAAGGGATAATGACAGCAAAGTAAGAAGTAGTTACTTTGTTGGTAGGTTTCCCCCTCCTTAAAATACAGGATAGCTATTTATAAGTAGACTCAAGATAAAGCTGAGAGTTTCACCTGTGGCTAAAACCCTGAAAGTGAATAAAATTCCCTTAAAAAAATGGTCAAGCCATTTAATTGGATGGCAGACTCAATCAGAATCATTTCATGCTCACGTGAAAAATATGACTTATGCCTTTCAAAGCCATAACGATCATTTGACCAAAGTTCAAATTTATCAGCAGTACCTCCTAGTAGGTTTGCTGTTTTTCCTCTGTGGTATTGAGAGGAAGAGAAGTGGGGCTCTGGTATTGAGACCTCCCCCTTCACCCGCACCCCCCCACTCCCCACACACACACATGATTGAGCAGAGCACGGGCTGTGGGCCTTGTGTGGCTCCCATGGATGAGCAGCACTGCAGTGGGCCATGGCAGTTTTCTAAACTCGGAGGCATTCTCTGCTGTTTGGCTTTGGGGAGGTGAAGTGAGTACTGATGATTACTGAGCACAGATGTTTAGTGGTAATAGTAGTTGGTTTGCTCAGGAGAGGCCCCTTTAAAAGCCTCTGAGCAGATTTTTGAGTCAGGAGAGATTGGTGAACCCCTTTCTTCCTTCTTAAGGTACAGTGCCCATGCCATACTTGCCCAATGTCTGCTTTTTCAAAAGCCCAGGCCAGTTCTCTACCATCTCAGGCAGCTTCACGTGCCCCAACTCCTGTCCACCAAGTTAACAGGTGCCCCCTTTACTTTCTACATTCTCTTTGGGAGCCTACGAAAACTGATCAAGTCTGGCTCAGTCATTCACATCAAGGAAACGAGGCAGAAGTGGGGCAGCCCTTGTTGCTCTTTCCACGCCCTCATTCGGATTATGGGTCCTTGGCAGTCATTTATTCTTGTGGAACTTTGTTTCCTCCTCTGAGCAGAGATGTGGCTTGATGGGAAGGCTTTCTCAAGTCCCCTGAAACTATAAAATTATCTATCAAAGACCTATGTTGCGCTTTCTCTAGTGCCATCAACTTCTGAGGTGATAAAAAGTTCCCCTTAGGCATTACGTTAGGACCATTTTCCAATGAAAAATTATATTCAAAATTCCAAACAATTGCTTTTGAATTTTTAGTCTTTGGATGATGATTTATATAAGCTGTTTTTGTGCTTTTTGTTTGTGTGTCATATTGAGTAAAAGACTCAAGCACTTCTTAATTTCAGTTTATTTATATATAAATTAAGATTTTGACACCTCCTTTAGGCAATTAATGGGTTTATTTACTATTTACTTTTTCGATGAGCCTACTGTGATTTGTAGATTATTAATCTCATTACTTCGGAAAAGAACTGTTTTGGGGGGTGAGTACTGAAACTTGCCCTGTACTTGGAGTTTACTTGCTTTTATTGCATTTCTTAAATGAAATTTCAGAGCCTGGAGGAAAGTAGTGGTGTAAGTCTACTTCAGGAACATATAATTGGTTTGATTCTTTGGTAGAGAAGAATTTTATAAAATTAGAGTATCATTATGAGTACAATTTAGCTTTTTTGCTTGTGTATAGACCCTCAAATCTTTTGAAAATTGGAGTCATAATTTACTCAAATATAATGATATTAAAGCTAAAATATCATTCAGGTTACATATATGAGTATGTTCCTTCCCTTGTTCTGCATAATGACATTCCGTGGTTTTTGCTTCTTCGTGCTGGTGGTTTATCATGAGAAACTGGAAAACAGCTTCTCTCTGAGGGAGCCCGGAGGTGGGTAGGACCTGCTCTTGTTGTTTTTGCCCAAGGAGTACCCATTACTGGGCTTTTTACCCAGCCAGTGAGTGTGGGCAACTGAGCATAAAAGAACTGATGTTTAGCATCACCTTCCTCATAAGCACTCAGCGAAGAAGCTGAGCTGCCCTGGGATATATGGTGTGGACCTGTTTGCGTGATGAACCGCAGGGCCAGATTTTTAAAAAGATAATCTGTGAATAGCTTTTTTTTTTTTTAAACACCCTAAGAACATTAAAAAAAAATTGCTGCATAAAATAGTGCAACAACTGAACAGTGATTATATTTTTATTTGGGGACATGGCAAGTCTCTGATGCAACTGACGTGCCAACCACGTGAACTTGTGTTGGAGGGCCATACATTGGGCACAAAACAAACTGGCCCTCAAGCATACAGGAGCGTTTCATCAGTATCCTTAAGCTCCAAACTATTCTTGCTTCTCTTTTTCAGGACAACAAACAGAAAAGAAAACCAATAAACAATACATAAATAAAACACAAATCAGGAAACAATATTCTCTCTCTGACTCATATTTTTTATATTTAACAAGAGTAATAAATTGAGAGAACATATGGATGTTCATTCATTGTGTGTTTGATTAGTTAGAAAATGGGCACTATATTTAAATGGTCATTTTCTCTGTTTTTCAGGAGGACTGGCGTGTCAGTATAGCTCAGTGGTTCTCAACCTTCCTATTGCCGCGACCCTTTAATATAGTTCCTCATGTTGTGGTGGCCCCCAATTTCATAGTTACAAATTGGACATAATTACAGCATAGTGATTAATCACAAAAACAACATGTAATTATATATGTGTTTTCCAATGGTCTTAGGCAATCCCTGTGAAAGGGTCGTTCGACCCCCAAAGGGGTCGTGACCTACAGGTTGGAACCGCTATACACTCATTTTCTTACCCAAAGTGTTGGGAGGACTAGGATTTCTAGGTCTTTTGGATAAGACACCACGCTTTCTCTTAGAGCAGGGTTCAACCAAGTGGTTTGGTAAAGGGCCTGATGGTAAATATCTTAGGCTTTACGTGCCGTACTGTATCTCTTGCAACAACATACTCTGTCATTGTGTTGTGAGAGGAGCCGTGGACAATACATGAATGAATAGATGGAACTGGGTTCCCATAAAACTTTATTTCCAAAACAGATGGTGAGCAATGTTTGGCGCTTGGGTGGCATAGAACACAATTTGTCAAAGCTGAAATGAGACATCTTTACTCATCCAATAGTGGTTCACACAGAGTTGGGTGTGCACAAAATGCTCTCATTTGTTGTTCATGGAGGTATGAAAATGAAGTGAGCCAAACAGTAATATGCCTTGAGCGTCTTAGGTCTTTTCCTGTCTGCTGCGAGTTAGAATTACTACAGACTGATCTTGAAAACATGTGACTGGATTTGGCCAACTTGAAATTTTGTTTTATAACTTTGTGGGAGGGAGTTAGATCCCTTCTCTTAGGCTATGATTTGGAAGGGTAAACAATAGTTTATGTGGGAACTTCAAGGAACAAACCCACATAATTACAATTAGCGTGAAATGAAAGATGATGTTGGTGGTGGTGATGGTGGTGGTAGTGATGATGATGGTGATAGTGCTGGTAATGATGGTAGTGGTGGTGGTGGTGGTGGTGAAGATGATGATTGTGATTCAGATATAGTATAATTCTTATTTGACCCCCACAGAATCTATTTAGTAGGTTAAACAACTTTCATTCCCTCATGGAACTTGTTCTGTGATGTCCACGGCCCACTGCTGCTCATCACCAGTAGACTTTATGACTTTTCTGTGCATTTCCTACCTAATCAGTTAGGTCGGATGCTTACCAAAAGCCTGTTGTGCTTCTTTGCAACGTGTTTATGTCAGTTGTGTTTGTTTTTACATAGATTACTTAGATGTCATGTCAACTGTTGCTATTCGTATAATACTAGTAATTAAGGTGAGTGGTTTGGAAAGACTTGTAAAGGTGATTTACTGAAAACTTGCTATTGAATTAGGAATGTCTATGGGTAGAAGAATGTGGAAAGAACTGAGGGGTAATCTAGAAGGATCTTGCACCTTGATTGCTCTGTGAATGCCTTCTAGTTCTCACTCAACTTTAAGGAAATTGGTTGACGTTTACAGGTAACCCATCATGAAGAGGACAGGGAACCAGCACAGCCATTCTTGTATCAGGCTCATTTTTGTATTAGACAATTGGCAAAGACTTTGTACGTAGATATTTTATTGTAGTTTGATATATAAAGTACATAGATACCTTTTGTTTTTCACATTGTATTCTAAAGATATCGTTTACTGGTCCTGACTGTATCTAAGTGCTTCCCAAATGTGCTACACACTGCAGCAGAGCTTTACATAAACTCTCTTATTTAATCGTTACAACAGCCCATTTGAAGAGACTCCTGTTTTCTTCACTTTACAAATATGGCATCTAAGAGTTAGATAACCTGTGTAATTTCCCCAAGCTCCTAAAACTGGTAAATGCTAAATCTGAGATTCTGTGTTCTTGTCTCCCTAACTGTACCAACTCCCGTCAGCAGCCAATGCAAGATTTTTGAATGCAATAAATCTTTTTGAATATAGTAGTTAGTAAGATCTTGTTGTGAGTCAGTAAGTCAGTTTTTATTAGAACCAAAACTGTAGGTTGTCAAAGAGTGGATTAGCTTTAATTAGTGCAGGAAATATAGACAAAGCTTGACTTAAATCTTAACTATGTTTATGCTGCTTATACTGCATTCTGGTCCTTTTCCCCCCTCTTTTGTTTGGTTACATACCTACTTGGGACAAGAATATTGCTTTTACTTCTTAAAAAATGCTTGTAATTCATTTGATTCTTAAAAGAAAAGTAATAGGGCAGGTATAATTAACTTCATTTTGTGGACGAAGAAACTAAGGTCATTGAGAAGGATGTGGAGTTGGAATAACATAAAAAAAGATCCATATTGCAGACGAAAAGTTGGATAAAGAAATATTTGTGGTATCAAACATATTTAGTTAAAAGAGAAGAAAGTTGAGGGGATTATCTTCTAGGATATGGAGAAGTATGATGTGGAGCCTTACGATGAGCTGATTTCTGGCTACATCTGAGCATTGGGTTAATTTTTTTTAAGGATTCAATTTCAGGAGGGGCGATTCGGTGTAAAGATGGGAACTTACTCTGGTAGAAGGAAAGTATTGGTTAATCTTTTCTGTGGAATTGTATAAAACGGTTTTAGATTCTGTCCAGATTCAGAAAAATAAACTAGCCAACCAACTACAGCCTTTACAGTTACATATATTTATTTTACTCCTAAAAAACAACACCACCAACAACCGTGAAATCATAAACTTGGATGCAGCCTGTAATATTTGAATGCACTCAAAATAAATTATATAGATTTTTACTGTTCCTTTCATTCTAGGAAAATAAAGAATGGTGACATAAAACAATGTACTTAGGTAGAAAGAGGCTTCTCAACAGTTTCACTTATAGCAATTTATATCCTTTCCTACTGAGTGATTTAGTTATTATTCCTAATTCTCCCAAAGAACGCTTTAAAAGTAGGCCCAAACAGCAATCCACTGGTTAAGATGAACAGTGGAAGAAGAGATAACGGAGTTAAAAGTTAGAAGTATGTGAAATTCAGGAATAAGAAGCATTGTTGAACTAGGTTACAGAAAAATAATTAGAAAAGTAATCAGTAGATAAGAGACACTTAGAAATCTATTTTAAGCAGGAGGCTCAGGAGTTCACTGGACTATCACCCGCACGTGTTAATTCTGTGGTGTGAGATTCCAGAATGACTGCTAATTTTCACTTACCAGAGAAAACCAGTTTGCTTTCTGGGAGAAATTACTTTTTAAAAAAATATGTATTTTGTTGATTTTTTACAGAAAGGAAGAGAGAGAAAGAGAGAGAGAGAGAGAGAGAGAGAGAGAGAGAAACATCAATCAGCTGCCTCATGCACACCCCCTACTGGAGATGTGCCCACACACAAGGTACATGCCCTTGACCAGAATCGAACCTGGGACCCTTCAGTCCGCAGGCCGACGCTCTATCCACTGAGCCAAACTGGTTAGGGCGAGAAATTACTTTTTTATATATCACCACAAAGCTTCACAATTTTATGTTATTATTTTTATACTATATCCTTAATACACTTATGCTTAGAAAATTAAAAATTAGAGAAGCAATGAAAAGATTGGTGAGGCAGCACTATGAGCAGAGATGAAGAGAACTAAGAATATATTTGCTAAATCAGACATTAAAAAAAAAAATCTAAAGCACTACTAATTATCTGGAGGGGAAAAAAAGAGAGAGAGAGAGAAATCAGACCACAAGTCAGGTGGTGGACGTGGGTTAATGCTTAGGGATTTTTAGTCAGAAATACTCAACTTGACCTTTTTTATACTTCAAAACAAGACGAAAAACCTCTAATACATCACATACATTTAGCTCACCAAGGATAAGAACCAAAGTGAGGAAGTAAAAATGAGGAAGAAGAAATAAGCAAAGAGAAAAATGAAAGTCTTGATACCTGGAAAGGTAGATAAAGGAGAAAAAGAATATGCAAAGTCCAAAGAAAACACCAGAGGAGAGAAAGCAAGGGAGCTGCCCTCAACATGCAGTTCCAGCATGTTCTTCCTTTATCTGGTCCAGGCTTCTATCCTCTACCATGGCCCAATCTGTTTAAAGGTTTGTCATGATTGCGATTGCCTTTTCCTGAGCCCAGGTTAAGAAGCCTGATCAAGCCACCTCTGTTCTTACCTGAAGTCCACTGTTCCCCAACTCTCTCGCCCAATGGATGCCCCCAGAAGCTATGAGATAAAGAGGACTTTCGAGTATCTCGTTGAATTTATCTTTCTCTTCTCTATTTTAGCTTCATCAGTGAAGTTTTCCTCCTCATTTCCAAACTGATGTATTTAAAATATATTTTTTTATTGATTTCAGAGAGGAGGGGAAAGATGGAGAGAGAGGGAGAAACATCAATGATGACAGAGAATCATTGATCAGCTGCCTCCTACATACCCGCCATTGGGATCAAGCCTGCAACCTGAGCATGTGCCCTGACTGGAATCAAACCGTGACCTCCTGGTTCATAAGTTGATGCTCAAACTCTGAACCACACTGGCTGGGCCCAAAGGGATATATTTAAATATTCTGATTTATATCATTTTAGGATCTCTGTCTCCCCCAATATGCTTACATTATACTCGCATGCGCACGCGCGCGCACACACACACGTCAGGTAGGGCGCACTGGGTTGGCATAGCTACACCCGTTTCTCTTTCTTAGTGGTTTCGAGAGCATTTGAAAGCTGATGTCTAGAAAAGGAAAATTGTTTTATATTTTGTTGGAATTTAGGACATATCTATCATAACAAATAAACCAGATCATACTTTTTAAGTTTAATGATTGTTTTTCCCATTCTGTGGGAAATATATTTCCTGTTGATTACACAATAGTACTAATTTCGGAGCACCTCGATGAGCACAATTGTATGCCGAGGCCTAGGTGATTGAGGTTGTAATATCATTTCTGGATATTTGAGACATTGGTAGAGATCACTGTTCAAGGAAACTGACATGTATAACTCTTTCTGTGGATGGAGGCTACATCTTAGATTAACCAGAAGTTGGAGAGCTTTTCGCTGCTTAGAGCCCTGACTTCCAACCAAATAACCATAGAAGTACTTTGTTCAAAAGCACCCATTTGGCCTAGATGGCTGCTCACCGGTGTGACCTCATTTTATGGTTGCTTCCACGTGGGTCACAGTGATGCCACATTCCTCTTCCCTGTGCTGCTGGCCGCTTGGCCCTAGCCCACTGCGGTGTCCCCCTGCAGATCCTGCTGTCATTAATGCCCCCCACATGTTCAGCCTGGGCGTGCATGGCCTGGACCCAGCACTCAGGGCAGTGGCTTATGCTTCTAACCTACTTCTTGGGGCATCTTAGACATCTGTTGTAAAGGTTGGTCTTGTCATTGGAGGAGAGTCTAGATTTTTACCTTTTCCACTACACCTTGCAAACCAAAGCCCTTAGATGTTAAAGGATGCTTTTAAAATCAGAAAGCTAGTTTAATCACAAGAGAATACAGGTTATCTTGACTCATGTTTTAAAGGTAGCATACTATAAACAGCGTCTCAGTGAAATATCTGAGCAAATATTAAAATTCGATTATTCTAACATTTGTATCTAGAGCAGTGATGGCGAACCTATGACACACGTGTCAGAGGTGACACGCAAAGTCATTCCTTTGGTTGATTTTTCTTTGTTAAATGGCATTTAAATATATAAAATAAATATCAAAAATATAAGTCTTTGTTTTACTATGGTTGCAAATATCAAAAAAATTTCTATATGTGACACAGCACCAGAATTAAGTTAGGGTTTTTCAAAATGCTGACACGCCGAGCTCAAAAGGTTCGCCATCACTGATCTAAAGCCACCATCATTTTTCTAAGGTTAAAGATTTTTTAAAAAAATATATTTTATTGATTTTTTACAGAGAGGAAGGGAGAGAGATAGAGAGTTAGAAACATCGATGAGAGAGAAACATCAATTAGCTGCCTCCTGCACATCTCCTACTGGGGATGTGCCCGCAACCCAGGTACATGCCCTTGACCGGAATCGAACCTGGGACCTTTGAGTCCGCAGGCCGACGCTCTATCCACTGAGCCAAACGGTTTCGGCTAAGGTTAAAGATTTTATGTAGTAGTCTGTTGTTGTTTTTTTTAAAATTAGGATAAAGGACTTAAAATTTAGTGGTAGGCCATAACCTATATGAACATTGGTACTTGTGTCGAGCTGGACATTGGGAAACTCCAGTTATGTTTTCCTTATGGTATCATAATTCTCCTGAACAGCAGATTTTCACATACTTCTCTTAAACAGCAGGTTAAAAAAAATAATTCCTATGGTGACTATAGTATTGGAAAGTTGCTAAAAGAGTAGAACTTAAAAGTTCTCATCACAATACAAAGAATTTGTAACTATGGTGACAGAAGTTAGCTAGATTTATTGTGGTGATAATTTTTCAGTATCTACAGATACTGAATCATTATGTGGTATACCTGAAACTAATATAATGGTATATGTCAGTTATGCCTCAATTTAAAAAATAATTGCTAATAACTCATGCCATATCCCAAATTTCCTCCTCTTCCATTAAATATGTTTTCTTCATTAAGTAATTTTATTTTAGAATAGAGTGTTTGACATCTTAAATGCATCAGTGGCCTATCTCCAGATTCCACATTTTCAGTGGTATTTCTGTTTGGAAATTTTCCATGCCACGTCTAATGGTATGCATCGTGCCCATTCTTGCACATCTCCCCTGTGTTTCAGTTTGTGCTTCACTGTCCTCTGGCTAGAATTCATACATTGACTTTAAACAATCCTTAGAAGATGCTCCCGGGAACATAACTGCATTCAGCACCTGTGGGCCCAGATTACCTCTCACCTGGATCCTTTCAACATCCCCCTTAATGGTTTCCCCGCTGGCGTTCTCCCCTCTTTCTAATCCATCCTATACACCAAGACTAATCCTGTTACTGAAATACTGTTTTCCTCGCACTCAAAAACCTTTAGAGTCCCCCTCCATCCTCCCACAGGATGAAGTCCAGACCTCCGACAGCCAAGTCTTCCTGCAGCCTGGTTCCATTCCTTCTGGCCCTCTTCCTGTAATTCCCTCTTCAACCAGACACTTGCCCCGGTCTCCTGTCTGCTCTCCTCTGTGCCTCTGTTTATTGTGCCTTTTCTTATAGGGGCCTTTGTCTCATCCAAATCCTACTCACCCAGCCTTCAAGTTCCAGCCCAGCTGCACAGCACTGTCCTTATATATTACCTTTTATTATGCTTGTTTGTTTATACGTCCTGCGCATCGCCCTCCACCCCAGTTTGTAATTTCTGGAAAAACATATCATTTGTAAGAAGGAATGGGTTGTTGCTCATTGTGTAGCTCTCTCTGTAAACTGGAGCTTTAGGACTGTGGTTTATTGTCAGTATGTGAGGTGCAATGGCCTATTATTGATTGTATTCTTCCACGAATAGCACAGTGTCAGAAGCTCTTTCTAAGATAAGCTTCCCTGTGTGCTTGTTGGATAAATACATAGATACATTAAGTTTATTTTGTTCTGAAGATGGGTAAATTATTTTAGCATTTAACTTAACATGTGAGCATGTATATAGGGATTGGCTTATTTCTTCTGGACATGAAATACATCCCGAAAGCTCTAGAGTCATTCTGGCTGTCATGACTTGTGTGGTGTGTTTAGATCACGGTTAATGCTTAGTTAGAGCTAAGTTGGTGGCCAGGGCATTCTTCCAACTGAATTGGAGAAATTCTCCAAAGTGTTCCAGGAACTATTTGGAGAATAGATCAGTTAATGGTTTTATGTTGCATCTCGAGGATGCAGGCCACCTCAGGTGACAGAAAGCCCAGAAGGACAAAAGGTGCTCGTTGCGAAGATCAGCTAAGCAGCCTTTTTACAAATATTCAGCCAGTTGTCAGCTCTTCCTTGATCATACCATCATTACTGCTTGCATTCGTCTGACAACAGGCGAAGAGAATAAAAGAAAAAGATAGGGGGACTTGGGAGGGATTTTCTTCTGCGCTCAAACCAGGTTTGTCACACTGCAGGGGCACTGTGTCTGGTGTTAGTAATCTCATATGTCACTTGCAGTTTATTATTACTAAAATATAAACCTATTTCTTAGAAAATTTTAAAAATTTTTCAGAAGATTACAAAATGTCACTTAGACTCTTCTTTCAGGAAAGTGGTGGAGGGGTGTTAACTTGCTAAATGTCATTGCACTACTTGTTTTCAGTTGCAGATTAATAGCAGGTGGTGGCCATTTTTCAAAGCAAACAGGCTGTCTTTTTAGTTCAGTTAGAAAAAAGCACTAATTCTTTACTGTAGCCTGAAATATTCTGTGCAAGGTGACAAATGGCAAGGATCACAGAACATTCAATGTATTAGAAAATAGCTGGCTAATATTGTAAACTTTTAAAGGACCAAGCCATAACTTGGAGCAAAGTATTTCTTTTACCAGACATAATTGAGTTTCACACCTTGGCATTTATGCTTAACATATATATCTATTACTTTCAGTGAATGTATTTTCCTGCAGCTGTTTTGATTTGTGGTCTGTAATATCTTTGTCCACTTCTGCAGTACTCATGTCAGATAAGAAACGTGTCTGGAAAGGAATCGCATCTCAGAAACTCCGTAGATGGTCACCCATCACCCATGCAAATGCATGCTTGTGCTCCTGTGTTGGGTGGGGGGTGGGGGCCTCAGGTTGGTGATATGATGTTGGAATAACAAGAATTTTTGGTTTTGGACTCTTTTGCTTACTCACAGACAGGTTTTAAGAATATTTGAGATATTCTTTAGTATGCCAACATGAAATGTGAGTCAAGGAAACCTGTATTCTATTCTTAGCTCATGATTAACTAGCTTTCTGATCTTATGAGAGTATAGTTATTTCACGATTATATCTTTAATATCTGAGTACCTTGGATTCTAAGGTATATGCCTTTTCAAATGTGTATATGGTTCTTTCTCCTTTTTTTCTGAGTATTTTTGATAGCCTATAAATATGGCATTAAATGTCATTAATGGTTTGTCATTAAGAATATAGTTTTGCATGCATTATACTTGCACTTGGTTTAAAAAGCTGGGAGGGGGCGGGTCACTTTCCATTAAATTATCATGGGTTGGAATTTGATCACTTAGCCCCTCAGTCTGAACAGTTGCTGGGAGCATTCTAGCATCTGATCAAATCATACTCACAAGAGGAGGATTTTTAAGCCAAAAAGATAATATATAATTAAAATGGTAGTCATAACCATAAAGCACATAGGATATCATGTCAAACAATTAATAATACTCTGACTGCCCAGCAGGCAAAACCAAAGCAAATTCATGAAGTTGCTTTTTGCTCTTGGGTACAAATATAGAGAAGGGTCTACCTGGTGAGAAGCACTGTGTTCACGAGACAGCGCTTCAGCTGTGGATTTTAGGCAAGTCTCTTGTCTGCAACTGTTTGCTGTTGTTTTTTAGCTGTAAAAATACTAAAAACTAAAGAGGTGGATGCAAAACTGGACTACTTCACATTGCCATGTGGTGAGGCTTTCGCGTGTGATTATGTAATTTCAGATCTCTAAAAGTGATTAAGGATGTTAAAAATTGTAAATTAACATTTTTATTACATCCATTCTTGAGTTTCTTGGTAGCAAAGTTCTGATGAAAGTCACTCCCCAGTGTTTGAGATTTGGGAGTCGTCTGCTTCATTGTGGTCCTTCCACACCTGTGTACAAAAGTGATGAGAACAAAGCTACGTGTCAGCTAGCCTGGCCCTTCCAGTTGGGGGTTAATGGCGTCTTCTCATCCCTTCTCAGCCATCTTGGCCCAGGACCTGAGGTGGCTTATTTACAGCCTATCCGTGGGCTCTGTTGCTTTCCAGTCGATGATTCATGGTTTGGGTGCATTCTCTTCTTTCCATTCCTCCTATCAGAGACTTCTTTCCCTTTTTGCTTTGTCCAGGCTTCGGTTTAATCCCACAGCCTCATCTCTTAAAATATTTTCCTTGGTCAGGTAACCTGGAGGTTTTATACAGAGGATAAAGATTTTTTAAATTCCCTCACTATCAGGTTTGGGGGAGAATGGGATGTTATAAAGGGCCAGGTACTTCTTCATACCTTCCTTACGAGTAGCCATTGCTGAGAATAATTTTAAAAAATAATTGTTATTATCCTAACACTTTTCTAAATTAATTTTTCTTGGAATACAGTGGAGTCACAGCTTACTTTAGGATTTAGTTTTAAATTATGTGAATTTTATTTGTCAGCTCTACCTCAATAAAGCTAGAAAAAATAAGATGAATATTTGAGACAAAGATTTCTTTTGTTCAAGTTTATTTTTAAGAATTCAGCACGGGGAGTTCTGTTATTGGGTTAGTTGGTTTCTTTAGTCAGGCACTAGAGGAGATGTTGGTTTTCATTTTAGGATTTGTGAATGAAAACTATCTTGAACCAATAGAATTCCACTCACTGGGAAGAGATGAGTGAGACTCCTCCTCCATCTAGGAGGACCTGTGGGATGTGACACTGACCGAGCCATCCCAGGCTTCTTCGGGGAGCAGGTTAAATCCTGCACTCTAGTTACATTTTTCTCTCCCCACTTTAACCCCAGTAGTTGGGTTCGCAGAAACTATATGTGCACATGATGCGATTGCACTGAACTCTCCTCTCTAAAACACCACAGATGGGATGAGGATGCCCAATTATTTCTGAACTTAGTCATTTTGGGCAGAAAATGAGAGCCACTAGGATTTGGTGAGCAGCAGTGAGTTGAACTTGTTTTAGAAGTGACCCCTTTCACCCTCAGTCTTACCTCTGAATCTGCCAGGTGGTGTGAGGTTCAGGAAACAGCCCAGTGACTATTGCTAAGCAACAGAGGGAGCTGAGCCCTGTGGATCCTCCAGTCCTTGTAAGCCCACCGCTGGTGCCCAGTCAGGCAGAGAGGGAGCGTCGCTGCTGCCACGAGCGCCTGCCCCTGGCAGCCAGGTGTCACCTACTTGGGGTATTTCCAAATGCTGTTTAATGTGTGCTTGTAGCATCCTAGCAATTGGGCGAATTTCCTCTGGCCTAGCGATAGAGTCAGTGCTGAATGGAGCAATAGAAAAAAAATGGAATGGTAAATGTAGTGCGTAACGTGAATATTAGTACAATCTTAGGTATTATTTAGTTCATCTCCTTAAAGTTACAAAGAAGGAGGAGTAGCTTGCCAATTTCATGAGTTTGCAGCCAAACTAGAATTCAAGCTTCAATTGTCTGATGACTTTTCTGTTGCTTTTTTTGCTGCATAGGATTTCTGATTCAAATTGTACTAGTACTTCATAGGTCCAGTAGGATTTACTCAGCCCAGCCTACATAAGTAAAGCAGTTCTATCTGGAATTGAGGTATACAAACAGATACACCCCCATTTTTGGTTTGCTGGTTTACTTTCTGTTCAAACTGGAAGCTGACGTTTAAGACCTGCTTAAAGTTCATCGTCATCATCATTTGTTTTGGGTTCATTAGCAAATCAGAGTATGTGGAAGCCATGGCGTGTGCCTTCAGCCCTGCCTCTAAGAGAGAACTTTCTGTGAAAGGTGCCGTCAGCTGCTTCAGCTTCGGGGCCCATCTGTGTTCACCCCCAGCCATGCTCTCTCCATGCTGACAGCCTGTGGGCCATTCTGCTTCACCCAGGATCCCTCCAACTGGCAGTCTTGGCCTGGGGCTCTCCACCAGCCTGGCCAAGGTTTTCTCTGAGCTGCACGGGTGTCTCATGGGTGCCAGACTACAGCATAGTCCGAGGCTCTCTCTGCTCCCACTCCTCTAGCCTATACCCTTAACCCCCTAAAAAATCTCTTGTAATTCTGATTCTGTCTCAGCATCTGCATCCCAGAGGACCTGATGATACATAGTTGGCTCTGGAGACATTTCTAGAATATTCTGCATTAATTGTTACAGGAAATCTTTAAAAATCTCTTTATGTTAAGTAGTGTTGAAAATAACTACACATGTATGAGTGATAATTTTTACATTTTCTTTCCTTAAAGTCAAGCCAATGTGAAAAGAAACAAGGTCGGAGCAACGGGAAGTACAATGCCATCAGGAGTTAGGAGCCTAGATGAACTGTCTCCCTCACCTTAAAGAATTCCCTTTAGTCAACAAGGAACCTGGAGCCTCACCTACTGCGTATAAAATGAACTGGGTGATCTCTGGATTTATTTATTTTTTTCTCCTAGCTCTGAATGTGCAATAGATTGCAAGAGAAGAGATTGACTGGCCAATTGGTCCCAGTAGTGGGAACATTAAATCCAAATTTAAATTGGACAAATACAAGCTAATACAAAGAAAGGGAATTCAGAAGTGGTGCAGTAATTGTCTCCATGTTGTTGTTCAATTTATTTGTCAGACCAATGGTACAAATATCTTCAACAGATAGTGCAGTTTAACTAGCATCTCTATGTTAAAGTGCCTCTGTGCTTTTTAATCTCCATTGTAAAACAGATTATATGTACATGCTTGGAAATGGAAGCATTGTTCTCCACAATATGGAATAAGAAGAGAGAGGAATTTTAGTGTAATTGCACCTTAAGTTACGTAATCTCAAATGCTTAGTGCTCCTTCCCACCCTGTACCATATCAGCTGTGGTCTAGGGGAGAGAACACTCTGCTTTTACATGTGATGGTAACACCCGGTGGTTCATAATACCAGTCTATTCTGCAGCTGAATTTGATGATAAAAGCCCCTTTCTGGCCGAAACCCGTTTGGTTCAGTGGATAGAGCGTCAGCTTGCGGACTGAAAGGTCCCAGGTTCGATTCCGGTCAAGGGCATGTACCTGGGTTGCGGGCACATCCCCAGTGGGGGATGTGCAGGAGGCAGCTGGTTGATGTTTCTCTGTCATCGATGTTTCTGACTCTCTATCTCTCTCCCTTCCTCTCTGTAAAAAATCAATAAAATATATTTTTAAAAAAAGCCCCTTTCTGCCCTAAGTCCATGTGAACACATGGTAGTTTTATTAAATATGACCCTTTTTACTGCCTTTTCCTCTTGCAATTATAATTCTTATCCGTATCTGACAGAGTCCTTATTTATTTACAGAACTCGGTCTTTTAGAACTTTTTTCTTTTTAATTGCTGAATTTGATTCAACAGGGCCTTTTCTCTTAGACTTGAACCATGTTTACAATTACTGTGTCTTTCATAAACGTGTAGTAGCTAAAGCTCGTGTCATTACAGAAGATCAAGCTGCTCATTTGAGAACTCTGAAACCCTAACAGCTCGGTTCACGTTTGATGCAGCATTTATTTAATGTTTATGTGCTAGGTGTCATGATGGGTGTTTTTTTGTTTTTTGATTTTTTTCATGGATGATGAGCAAGAAGCATAGAACATGTGACACTGGACTGATGAGGTGATACATTTCAGCACCTTTCATGGTGAAATTTCATGTTGAAATACGTTGCTTTGGAAAAGGGAATGCAAATTATAATGGAATCACAATCTGCCTGTTTTCCGGAAGGATTATATATTATTTAACAACAGGTTCGTATTGTCCCTGTCCGAGCAGCAAAAATGTTAAACTATACCAGTTCAGGTCAGCTGATAGCAGTTCTGCCTGAACTGAACGCAGCTGCATAGATTTGGAATCATGTATGTTCTGTGGACCTGGGTTCCATTCTTACAGGGAGCCAGAGGGCAGATAGAGCCATTTTATGCATTTACTAGTTAGGTCAAGAAAATGAGTTAGCATCTTCAGTTTCTTCTCTCATCAGGATATGATTCACTACTTTACACGCAGGCGAGCAACTCTTGTTGCTTTTATTCATTTTACCTTCACAGCACAGCCCTACTACCAAGTTATAACCAAGTGATAATGCAAGCATCTCTCCAGCCCAATTCCACCATACAAACAGCTAGTTGCTGAGCAAAAGTGTATTAGCAAGCAGGTCCCAGATGGCTCACACAGCCCGTTCTGTAAAACAGTGAAGTTCAGTTCTCTGTTCCTTCAGTGCTTTCTTCGCAGGAAAGTCACCGGAGGCAGGTGAGGCTGTTGACAGTTGGCCTCAGCTAGCAAGCTTGTAAGCAGTGGTTCTCCGCGGGGCAGTTTGGCTTCTGGGAGGACAGTTGGCAAAGTCTGGAAACACTTTTGGTTGCCACAGCTCTTAGTGGGGCGTGGTCCCGGTGTCAGAGAGGCCAGGTATGCTACTGAACATCCTACAGTGCATAGGGCAGCTCTTCACAACGAGAATGATCTGGTCCAAACATCAGTGGTGCCGAAGGTGGGACTATCTGTCTTGTCTGTCTTAAATCAGTGGCTGGATGCGGGACTGGAGAGGGGTCTGGCTGAGGCTCTGTTCCTCAAACTAAAGCTGCAGGCGTTGTTCTCACAGCTCCTCACGTTCCCATAGCCTGTCACCAGCAGATGCAGGAGTCTCTCCATAATATGTTGCCTAATCCTTATGTCTTGTTTATAGTTTTCATTTTACTAACAAGAGCCTATACCTAACACTTACCATGCTAGTTAATGAACCATTTTCACTAAGGAGGTCTCATTTCCAACAGTCACTGTGCTAACTAGCAAAGCGTCGTTGTTGATCAAGACACGGGTGAGTGAAGCCCTGTAGAAGCCACCTCTGCTTTTTGGACTTCCCATTTTGAGCTTCTAAGCAAGAATACTTGCTGATGCTCGTGGATTGTGGGTGGATTGTGGGTTTCCCGGGTAACATGCTGGCAGCGCCTGGCTCAGAGCTTCACTGAAGTGACCCGAAGTAGCACAGACATGTCGTCCCACCCTCGTAAGCTGTCGTATGTGAAATAGATCACAGATGCTATGACAGGTTTGTTTCCCAGAAGCTGCGACTACAAACTGTTCCCTTCAGTGCCCTCTATGTCATTTCGGCTGCCTGTCCTGAGTGCTTCCGATGTAGAAGGCACAGACCTGGGTCACGCCAAAGATACAGACCGAGAAGAGTAAACCTCCTTTCCTGTCTCAGGGAGTTTACAGTGAAGAAGGGAGCCAGTGGGTAACAACCAAAAGTCCAAAACAGATGTTGCAAAGTTATATCAGGTGCTGTCATAGGAGAGGCAGCCGGGGCAGGATTCTGCAAATGCTACGTTCAGGAAGTAGCCTTTGAAAGGGCTTGTGCAACATGGATGGGGGCACAGTGGGTCAGTGCATGGTCACACGGTGACTTAGCCGAGCAAGAATGGGCCTCCGGTCTCCTGAGTCCTCATCAAGTAGTTTCTAGTTATTGTGCTAATAACTTCTGAATTAAACCAGAAAATGGGAGAACTAATTTTTTGGTTTAAGTCTTTCCTCTCTAAAGCTATAGAAGAAAGCTTATAAAATTATTTTTTAAATTTTACCTACTAAATTTTGCTGGTTCTGTCAAGTACCATGATCTGCACAAATGTTATGTGAGCACCACTGGACTATTTAAAGCAAAGCGCCACTAGGCTGCTCTCTAGGTGTTCCCACAGGTGGTAGAGGACATGCTCAGAGGGCTGTCCCAGTGTTATCAGTATGAGAAAGTTGACACGTAGGCCAGGTTCTTGAAGATCTTTTGGAGAAGACAAAAAAACACATACAACAAAACAGAAACAAATGGATTTGCTCACATCCTGGGGACTTGGGTATGAGTTCCAGATTTAGGAGTAAGAAGTCTATTGAAAGAAAGGTCTTTGTCTTTTCATCTCTTGGTCTCTATTCAACTTATATCAGACATTACTGTGTTAGTGGACATAAGTGTGGTTTAGCATTTCAAGCTGGGGTTTCCTCATTGCTTCTGCTTCTGCCTCTTAAGTTTTTGAAAAATGTGCTAAATCTGACAATTGATTGGGTATCATTTAAGTTCATCTAGATGAGTTACCTTTTGAAGTTCACCTTCTGGTATGGTTTGGAAAACAGTGCTCCACGTATAATTCTGAGTTTATTAACATGATAAAGGCTCAGTGAACCCTAAGTGATTTCTCATTTATAACAAAGTCTAGTATGTAGCTAATTGAGTACATGGCTACTTTAATTATTTTGTTACGGCTAATTGATATTCACAGTGATCATGCTCTGCAGCTTCTAAATGTAATATCACCTTACAAGTTTATGGTTCAGCCCCCTTGGGTATTTCGGTTCTCTGTTTAATGTCAGCATATAATTTTATTAGGTTCCTACATATTATCCCTAATATGTAATTCTGACAAGTAATACAGCACTTTTCCCAGCTCTTGTTTGCCTATGTGAATTGTAAGATGGATGAATGGATGGATGGATGGATGGATGGATGGATGGATGGATGGATGGATAGATAGATAGATAGATAGGTAGATAGATACATAGATAGATAGATAGATAGATAGATAGCTTGTCTGCCACAGATTATCCATATCATTTTGAAAGGTTAAATCTTTCCCAGTCCATTATATTTGTGTTTAGATTTGTTACAAGATTTAGAATGACAGGAAATGAGTTATAAGGATTTCCTATTTATATTGATTTACAGTTCTTGCCTTTTTTCAATCCTAGTAATCTCTGGTTTCATAATATCATGCCATAGAAAACTGAGCTGGTTCCTGCTTTGTTTTCTACCTGGAGCTGTTAAAACTGAACCCTGACATTTCAAGGAACTTTGCCATTTAAAATGTACAGGCTTTTCCATAGCACAACATCTTTCCTTAACACGCCTTTACGTGGTGTGTGAAGTAACAGTACTACTTCTGAGCTAAGAGATTGTGATGTCACCGGGTTCCAAATGCCATGTACCCAGAGGGAAAGCCACCCCAGTCCCCAGGAGCAGCCAGGCCTAAGGGAGCTGAGCCACTATGTCAGAACATTTTGGCTATGAAGATTTTCCTGGGAGTGTACACAGGAAGGTAAAGTTCTACCAGCACAATATGCCATATCCGTAGCCCAAGTTGTTTTTGTTTTTGTTTTTCTGTTGACCTTTTTATATCTTGTTGTAAGCACTATCAAGTACATTTTCAAAATACGTCCTCTGCCGCTTTGAGGCAGATCTGCTTCTCCTCTTGAAAAAAAGAAAGCATAGGCAAAGATAAGTGGGTTTTAAAATAAAAATGTAAAACCAACAGTGAATGAAGAGAGGAGGTTGATAAGTACACAAACTTGTCAATCCTTTCTGAAAAGAGGCAAGTATTCAAGGAAGGAAATCCATGTGTACTTCATTTTGAATCGAACTGCCAACAAGTCTGTGTTCTTAAAGAAAACTTGATTTTTTAATTTTCTTTGTTTCTCTGGCATATGGAACTTTCTAGTTTTCCATCATGACTCACATAAGCTCTTTCTGCCATGGTTTCAAGCTCAGTCATTTCACCCTAAATCTAACAGGATCTGAAAACTAAATCAGGGCACATTTTGTGTGGTGGGAGGAAGAGCAAATAGGAGGTGGGGAAACTTTTGTATTCATTTTTCCTGATAGATGATTCTGCTAGAACAGTAAATGATGTTGCGATGCGGTTTGTGTTTATTTGTTCACTCACAGTGATTCTCTATCTGCTAGACTTGCATATAGAAGTTTTCTTTCCTTGCACTTGGTGCACTGCTTTTCCTTGGGTTGACTGTGACTGTCCATCCTCGGCAGCTATTAGCTTAGTCAATGTATTCCAGGCTTATTTAAGTTTTAGGATTCATATTGTGTGACTTTCGCTCCCAGCATCACATTAACTGTTTCAAAGCAATGTGCCATTAAAGTGTTGTGGCCACGTCTCTTGCTTTGTTGTTCTCCCCAGCGATCTCAGACTATTGATCCTGCCAGCATCTAGGGAAACATTTATGATGTTAGATTGTGGTTGGGTGTTTTCAGGTCTTTGGAAGTAGTTCCTCTTTAGTGTGCCTATCTGATCTTCTGGCGTGTTGCATTAAAGTTTCAGAGATTACATTTGGAGATGTAAATGAGTGTGCTTTATTTAGGTTGCAATCAGCCCCTCAAAATTAAACTTGTTGGTGTAGCCCTCAGTAGGCTCCAATAATACTGTAGTGTTTTAAAATAATCTCACTGTGCAACTGTACACGAACAAAAGAAACACTTAGTGCAAGTGTTTTAGGAACCATGGTGGGTTATTCATGCATTGAATGGGAGAGAGAATCAAGTGTTAATGCATTAAGGACTTAGTAGGTAAAATAGTTTCCATGCAGTAAATAACTCTTCAAACTATTGAAACCATTTTTTTTTTTTTTTGTCAACGTGATTACTTAAGAGCTCACACTCTCAGCTTCATATATGTTTTCATCTCAGTCAGGAATAAATGTATGTGATCTTAATGTTTAAAATATTTTTCTGATTATAAAAGTAATGATTGTTCATTATAGAAAATTTGGAAAGTGGAAAGTAGTCCAAATAAGAAAAATATCCCACTATGCATATCGTATCCACTGTTAACATCTTAGCATACTTTATATTTTTTCCATATCTATATAACTAGACACTCAACTCTCTCTGTTCCTCCCTTTTGCCTCCTAACTCCTGTTTCTTAGCCAAATTTAGGAACTTACTAATACATGCTATTTTATGGCCTGTTTTTACCCCATATAATATTTTGAGTAAAATAATAATTCTATTAAAACATTATTTTTAATGGCTCTCAATGTTTGATCATTATGGCTGGACTAAAATCTTTATAATCAATATCTTATTGTTTGACCAAATCTTATTTACACACCCCTCTGTCATTCCCACTTTTTTGTTGCTGAAAATAATGCTGGCTGCATTTTCTTAGAGGTAAATCCTTGTATGCTTTTCTTAGTATTTCCTAGGATTAAATGCCTAGAAATAAAATCGGCCAAGTGATAAGCAGATTGACAGTAATAAAGATAGATATACACATACATCCATATATTTATATGTAGATATTTTCATAAATTCTAGTATGCTTTATTTGTATTCACTATGTAGTGAAATTCATTCCTTGCAATATTAGTTCTACAAGTTTTCCACCACCATAATCAAGAAACAGAATAGTTCCCTCACGTTAAAAAATTTCCTCCTGAGTGCCTTGACTACAAAGTATGTTTATTTTTTATTTAGAATATATAAAGAAGCAAAATGAACTAGAAACCACCCTGCTATGACCTCTGTTGATATTTTTGTTGGTCTTTTTTCCCTCTTTCGTACAAAAAAGAAAAAGATCTTTTCTGTTTGTAGTTTTGTGGGGGTTTTTACTTAGTATATTTGGAGTATATTTATATTTAATAATTAGAGTGGGTTTTGTTTTTGTTTCTTTGCAATTCTAAATAACCCAGTTACCTACGTCTCTGAATATTGTTATAATTACTTAAGAGTTCTAAAAATAGTGTTTAGATCTCAATGAATGTGTACACTTTGTCTAATTAAATTTTGTCAAATTGTTTGAAAAGTAGCTATACCAGTTTACATTCTGACCAACTGTATAGAAAAGCCTGGTTTTCTATATCTTTATTAATATTATTTTATAATTTTGTAAGTTTGATAGATGAATAATGGTATTTCATTATTTTAATTTTCATTCTTTGACTTCTTCTGGGGTTGTTTTCTTTTTCCATGTGTTTTTTTGTACTTTTGGGTGTGATTTACCAGTCTATGTCATTTGTGGGTGGGGTAGAGGGCTTATTTTTTAAGTGCTCTCTATATTAGTAACATTAACTCTTACAGCTAGATGTTGGAATATCTTTTCCTTTTTTTCTCATTTGCTTTTTATTTTATTTATTGATTTTTACGTTTAATGGAGGGTCTTATAGTAAGTCCATTCGTTTGCATTTGCTTTATTTTTTGGAGTGTATGTTGAATCTAGAAAGGTCTTTTCTCTGTAGGTCAGATATATAGTCGTGCATATTTTATTCACACTTAGCTTTGTTAAACACTTCCCATTTATTGTTTTCTTTTATATTCCTGACTGATAGCAGGCTTTTACTGTGTTGTACCAAGGAGCTGTAGATTATGTACTTACATGTTAATTTACTTTTATCAAATCTTAATATTGTATTTGTGTGTTTTTTTTTATCATATGCTTTCACATGCCATGATCTTTTCATTGAAATCTTCTATTTAAAATAATAGCCTAGTCACATTTAAGCAACTTAAGCAAAGCCCTCTTTTCCCGTTATTGCCTTCTTTGGTTTGCATTTTAGGTAGATATTATGCATCAGCTTTCTTTCTGACATTAGGAAACGGCATACTTACATTGCTAAATAACTATTTGCTTGTTTTTAACATGCTGCAGGACATTGAAGTCAAAGTAAGTAGCAAAACAATGACATACAATGTGCAAATGGGTTCTCTTAAACTGAACCAAGTGGCAGTCACCTTTCTAGGAGTTGAGCCAGGTGATACTTGATCACCTTGCAAAAAAATTAAAAAAAAAGTGTGTGGCCCAAGGATGGGAATGCCAAAATGTATCCTTTCATAATTTATTAAAATTCCTGGTCAAGTGTATATTCAGCATTCACAGAACAAAAAATGTGTTTAAAACTTTCCTAACTTGAGGTGATTTAGGTACGTGATATGTTTTTATTTTGTTAAAAAGACCATAAATTTAGATGTGGGGAAAAAAGATTTTTTTTTTTTAATATATATTTTATTGATTTTTCTACAGAGAGGAAGGGAGAGAGATAGAGAGCCAGAAACATCGATGAGAGAGAAACATCGATCAGCTGCCCACTGCACATCTCCCACTGGGGATGCGCCCGCAACCCAGGCACCTGCCCTTGACCGGAATCGAACCTGGGACCCTTCAGTCCGCAGGCCAACGCTCTATCCACTGAGCCAAACCGGTCTCGGCGGGAAAAAAGATTTTTAAATTAACTTCATTATTTTTATTATTATTGATTTTTAATTATTCACATAAACATTTATAGTAGTTTTTGGTCCTCTCTCTAAAGATAGCTGCTTCATAGAAAAGAAAATAGACCAATACATGTATTTATATTCAGGTTTCACTGAGTAATTTAAGGGTTCCCAATTATAAAGTTTATGTATACAGTGTTGCATAGGCTTTTTTTTGTTGTTTAAGAAAGGTTAATAACCATCTGTCTTATGCCCAGATTAAAATCAAAGTTTTATTGTGTAAAAATATTAATGCTTGAAATTACTCTCCAAAAGAGAAGTTAAATAAAAACTGTCTCTGCTGTATTATGATGCATTTGGACAAAGTAGGACACAGCTGTTACAGTAAAAAGAAAATGAAAAAACAATGCAGACGCATTCTTTACATTTAAATACAGCAATCATCATCCTATTAATGTTTTTCTATGGCAGAGACCTAATAGTTTGCAGAAATCTTCCGCTTTGTGTACTTATTTCTAATGTAATTTATACTTGACTTTTGCTTTGCTGTTGCTTTTTCCTAATATAGTATATTCTTCATTTCTTTTTATAGGCGAGGATGCTGGAAGAGAAAGATCGAGTGATCAAGAGGCAGGATGCATTCTACAAAGAGCAGCTGGCTAGACTGGAGGAGAGGGTATGACTATTTCTTGTCATTGATTCTTCTATTACCACATCTGCAGCTTTCCCATATATTTTTTAAAAAATCAATAAATGAAAACTGTTACTCTTTTTCCTAGTTAAAAAGTGACCAGGAAGTGAAGAAGCCAAGCAGGGAATGTCATTTCTACTGTGATAGTTTTGAGTATGGTGGTGTTATTGGTTCATTGATGCATTTTTACCACTCATAAACCTCCCTCAGATATTTTTCCTTAAGTGCTTAGAAAGTGCATGGCCTCTAGGTTACACAGTAGAGTGCTACTCATCATCATCATCATCATCATCATCATCATCATCATCATTATTCATAGTTTCTTTTTTTTTCCATTAAAAAATTTAAGTGAATATATTGGGGTGACATTGGTTAATAAAATTATATAGATTTCAAGTGTATAATTCTGTTAGTGTTACTCTGAACTCAAACATTGACTAAACTTGAGTTCGTTCTCAGAAATGATAGTGTTTTAATGGATATATTGTCTCTCTGAAAACTCACTTTCACTGCATTTGTGGCTAAGACATGAATGTCCCTGTAAAGAATGGTGGACAGGAGCCTGACCGGAGAGTAATTTCAAGCATTAATATTTTTACAGGAGCTGAATAGTAGGACTTAGGGAGAAGAGTTAGGAGGGGGAAGAGTTGAGGTGCTACCTGTAGTCAAAATGGACTTTGATTTGACAGAGTTGCAAAGGAGGGAATTAAGGCTGAAGCAGAAGGTAAGAATGGGACTTCAGGCATGTAACCAGTGCCCCTGTGCAGTGAAGTAGATTTGCGTGGAGTAATTTCATACAGAGAACAGGATGTTACCGAGTTAGCTTTCTCTCCCTTTGATTGAGACCCCAGCATTTGATTTGTTTAGAATGAAGTGTTTACTAATAAAGTAGGTAAAATAAGAAGTATATTCTTAAGCCCCATTCAGTACAATTTTTATATGTTGAAGATGTTCACCCATCCCTGTATGTCACTGAACTCAGTGCTTCTTGAATGTAGGGACCGATTTCTCATTCATTCAGCAGATACTAAGTACCTGATGTATATCAGGCCCTGGTCTAGTGCCAGAGATATATTATTGAAGAAAATGAACTAAACTTCTGTCCTCCTGGAGCCTAATTACAATGAAAACCCAATATATATATCATGTGGCAAACTGAGATGATGTGGCGAACAATAAAACAAGGGAAAGGGCGACTCAAGGCCTAGGAGTCTAGATTTGGGTTGGATGGAGCGGAGAGCCTGTGTAAAATAGGATGGCATTGGGAAGAGGTCTGCAGAAATGGGGGAGCCCTAGAACCCAGGAGCAGGAGTGTGGTTGGCATGTTTAGAAAGGCCAAAGGGTCGTGAGCAAAAGAGTATTCTAGCTGCTGTCTTGAGCAAGAAGCAAAAGTCCTAGGAAGAAGTTACGACAGTGACTCAGAAAAGGGATGGTGAAGGCTTGGGCTTAGGAGGGAAAGAAATGTGTTTGGGTATTTCAGAGGCAGAGCTGAGCAGATTTGCTGATGGTTTTGGTCATGATTGAAAGAAAGAACTCAAAGGTACTCTAGGTCTATAGTTTTTACACAGGATGTAAATTTACATAGGATGGATTCACCACAGGGGAAGGATTAAAATACGGTTCTGGGTGTGTGAGGTGGAGGAAATCAGGTGTTTGATTTGGGATATGTTACACGTCGGATATTTTTTAAGACATCCAAATAGAGATGTTAAGTAAGCATAAAGTGGAATGGCTTAGAGCAGAAGTCAGCACATTTTTCTCTAAAGGGCCAGATAGTAACTATTTTTAGCTTTGCGGACCATGTGTGGTTTCTGTCATAGCCCTCAGCTGTATCATTGTAACATAAGATCAGCATAGCCAATATGTCTGTGAACAAATGTGACAGTGTTTCAGTTTATTGAAGTTTGAGGTAATCTTCTTTTGACACCACCTCCTCCCCTTCCCCACCCCCATCCCCTCCCCTAGTGCATCTGAAAACTAAAACCTTTCTTATGGCTCCACTGAAATGGCTGGGTGGCGAGTGGAATTGACCCAGCGCTGTAGGATGCAGAACCGTGGATTAGAGCACAGGCTCTGACACCAGCTGGCTTGGATAGGAACCGGCTTTTACCTGCTCTGTATCTTGGAGCTCCTTACTGAAACTTTCTGTTTCCTCAGCTATAACATGAGGATATAATGATGCTACTTCACTAATTTGTTGAATGAGCCGATTTCATAGGGCACCTGTCCTGATGTCCAGTGCAGAGGAACCACTCAGTGGTGTTTCCTGTTTTACTGGTCCTTCCAGAGCACCCTACCTGCCGTGCCTCGCCTTGGTTAGTGGAATAAAATAGGTGGGAGTGAAGGTCTGGAGATGATTTACTCAGCATCTGCTTTCTCCGCACCCAGAGATGGTTTTCTTTGCCATCAAATATTACTATGCTTGAATTCATGTATTTTCAAGTTTTGCATTTGTATCTTTTGAATTTGTTATTGATCACTGTTATTGGCAAGAAAGGGCTCTGAGAAATATTCACCCATTTCTCATAAGTTCACTGACTTGATGCAGGTGATTCTGGACTGGCGTGAGGAACTGTGGGGAGGTATTCCTGGCAGATTAAACCGGCTGCTCAGCAGCTGACTTGCTTTTGGCCTCAGGTTAGGACAAGCAGTGTGATGATATCACTGTAAGTAGTGTCTTCTTGTTTAGGCAAAATATAAGTGATTTTTCCCATTTGAAGATAAGTCTGGAAAGTACTTATGTAGGAATTTTTACAGAAAACTGAGAAGCACCAGTGAGCTGAGACGACTCCTGTTTCGGAATAACCACATTACTATTAGTTAATACTTAAGAATTCCATGTTTAATGGCATGTTGTCAAAGGGATACTGAACTAGGAGTCAGGAGGCATGACTTTGTCATCTGCTCATATGACAATTTCCCTAATCTCTGTGGTTTCTGGTTGTATAAATTCGTGTGGAGACTAGTCTGTTCCTTGCTCACCTTTGTGAGTTATTGGGGGGACCAGATGAGTGGATGTATTTAAATCTTGAAAACTGGGAAGTGCTTAACACATATAGGCTGCTGCCATTAAAGAATATGTACTTGCTTTCCATTGTGTATAAGATATTAATAATCATAAAATTACTTTATTATTATTCAACATCCTGGTATCTTTGGCTCATTTCTATAAAATCATGTTTTTGTTTGTTACTGCCATTCCTAAAGTATCTACGTTGAAATTTGGATTTCATCTAGGAATTTAGGATTTCATCTAGGAATCATTTAGGAATTCATTTAGGATGAAATCATTTACGATTTCATCTAGGAATATTTGAGAGACGTTTAGTTCCCCAATGATGAAGCATTTTCTAGACTTAATGCCAAGGGTTGTGCAAAAGGTTTTTCTTGCATTGTGATGGTAGTGAAAATACAGTGTCTACCCACTTCTGTTAGGGGATCTACACTCTGTGTTAAGAAGGCGTAAAAGCACTGAATCCAGTAGTACATAATGTAAGAAAAATATTTTAATCTGATAACTTGCAGAATTGTCTAACTTACTATGAAATTCAGGTTACCTGTGCTTTAAGAGTGCATATAAATACATATTTTCTTTATTTTAACCAAATGAAATGATGAAAGCATAAACTAGATACCACCTGGTATATATTAATAGAGAGGGGATGTGAGTCTTTTATAGAATCATTCCAAGGATGATTTTTAAGATCTCTGTGCCATCTGCCCATCAGCTGGATTAACAAACCCAGTAACTATATATATTATCACTTTTTGATGGTTCATAAGCTTATGACTTGAACTACTAATTTCCATTGACCTGATGCAGACTTCTTTTGGGAATATGACCCAAGTCCACTGAGCATGAGAAGCACATTCAGTTAGTGGTTCGCCGGTTGGATCTGTTTCAGTAAACTCTTTACCAATTAGATATTCCCTTGTGTGAATGGAGCCTTCCCCTCCCAGGTGTTTATATTGGCTAGTTCACCAGGTATCTGAGATAATTTTCTCTTTCACTAACTTGTGAGGCATAATAAGTATAATTTAACTGGACACCAATTTCACACCTCTTAGAACCAGTGTTCCAGTATTCTCTACTGAGAAAAAAAGGTCAAAACCATTTGAAAGTTTTTCAGGTCCTTATTTCATTATAAATGTTGCCAGCATTATTCAGCAACATTGTCATAGATGTGAAGTAAAGTTTGATATTTTAAGAACATTAGAGAATCGCATGTGGGTGTGTGACCTAACAGAGTGACTCGAGTGTTCATTCCCGTTGGTGAGCTGATGAGAGAAGACTCTTAAATTCCCATGTCTCTCAGGCAGTTCTCTACAGACCGGTCTCTATGATGCCATATCTTATAACAACTGAAATTAGTTATCTGTGTTTATCTTGTAAACTCCATGAGGGCAAAGGTCATTTTCTTATTTCTGTATTTTTCACAGCTCACATGTTCTAAGAGCACAGTGAATGAATCCTAGGTTTACTAGGCTTATCCCATAACGTTATGTCTGAGCAGTTAGTGTAGTTTTTAAATAAAACAAAATGCTTAGTATCTCCTTCACTAATGATTTTAATCCATGAGAAAATCAAGTTTAACTTTGAGTATCTGGCTATTTATATCAGCAGCATCCCAGTAGCTTACAGTAACATTTATTGAGCATTTGCATTTGTGCTAGGCACTTGGCATAGATTATGTCATTTTATCTCCACAAATAATGCTATGCAACTGCCAACCCTATTGTTTAGATGAAGATCCCAGGGCTTTAAATAATTAGCCCAAGAATGTACCCCCAAAGCATGGTCTGGACTTACGCCAGCTTTTCCACCTGAGCTTTTAGCCATTATCCAGTCTTTAATATTTGCCAGTTCTGCACTCAAGAAGCTAAATCCTGCTGATTGTTTTATTAGTTCTTCAGATGGTAGGTTAGCTCTTTCTGGCTTGAAGTACAACTTCTTATGTCCTGATGTTATAATTTGATTAATGCTACCTCATAACCTGAAAGTGTTAAGCATTCAAAATGCATAATTTTCTCCCCAGAATTTGGCACTTCCTAGGAAAATTTGACCGAAAGGGAGGAAATAAGTCCTCATTATCAAGCAAGTACAGAGTGATACTCCTAAGGATCGTTTTAATATCTAGTTGTACTTCTTTTACTTTGAAGTAAGACATTTATAATCATTTGAGTAGTAAAAATATTTCTGAGGTGTTCATTTGTTCATTCATTCATTCACTCATTCATTCGTAGTATTGCTACCAGACAGTCATCCCATCCCTTCCCTAGAAAGAGAGCAAACTTTCTGTTACTTTTGATAAGTTATTTTTTTTAATATATTTTATTGATTTTTTACAGAGAGGAAGGGAGAGGAATAGAGAGTTAGAAACATCGATGAGAGAGAAACATCGATCAGCTGCCTCCTGCATAGCCCCCACTGGGGATGTGCCTGCAACCAAGGTACATGTCCCTGACTGGAATCGAACGCGGGACCCTTGAGTCCGCAGACCAACACTCTATCCACTGAGCCAAACCGGTCAGGGCATTGATAAGTTATTTTGATGGTTCTTTCATTAGAGTCTGGATTGCCTGCATGTTCTTCAAGAGAACGTGTGTTTTCCTGTAGTCTGCTAGTCCTGTGGGAGGAAAGTGAGCAGAAGAGCCCAGATTCCCCAGGGAGCTTTGGGATGAAGGACTCCTTTCTCCGCAGACATCTTGGAGACACGGGTGCTTTGATGATTCGTGTGTCTTGCATGCCTAACTTCTCAATTAGGAACTTGAATTGATTTGCTCTACTGCATCCACTTTGCTCTTGGCGTTCATAAGAATGGTGTGGTTTGGCACAGCGTGAAGAGAGCTTTAAAAGCTCTGGTGGTTTGAGGAGCTGAGGGAGATCAGAGAGCTTAGTCAGATATAGTTACAGTATTCAGATCATCAGGGTATGGGATATGTATTGCTTTCCGTTTACAGGCTTCTGTAGATTTCAGCAGTAATTTGCATACACGCTGCAGTCAATCCCATACAATTAAGAAGGAGAGGGAAGTGTACAAGCTGGGCAAAAGAGAACAATGCAAAGAGGATGGTGAAAAATAAATTATCATTAAGAAGAAATGTACTTTACTAGTTTGTCACCTGTGGAGAGAGTGGCTAATTAAATTCTAAGGTCATGCTTACATCAAGTGAGCAATTTTTAAAAGCCTTTTACTTATGGTAGGTGGCATAACTTCTCTTGCATCATAAAGTGTCAGGCTCCTCTGTATGATTAATTGGCTTTTTTGATTGCTTGACTTCTTCCTTGTCAATTAGTACCTTCATTTCTATATTCCTCTGTGCAAAGCTTGGGGGAATGATAACACCAACGATGATAATAAAGAGAAATGACAACAGAACAGATTATTGTCAGCTCCGTGTGCTGCTTATGGGAAGAAATTATTATGCATTTCTACTACCAGATGAAGTCTGTCATTGTAAAAATATTTCATTGAGTGAAGCTGGGTCAGCCTTTTCAAGGGATTAATAAGGACAAATACACAAACCACTGACATCTGAGATATTAAAACATAAACAATCCTTTTTGGGGTAGGGAGATAACTTAAACTCAATGTATGGGATTAAAAACTCCTTGGATATTTTCCCCCTATTTGCTTCCTAAACAGTTGTCAGTGATTCTAGGTTGTTTGGGTGGCTAATATACACTAAATTGTTGTGTATGCTTTGGTCATGCAATGAGATAATAGCAAATTTAGCACAGTAGTTAAAAGCATCACGTTCTGGTAGATATGCCTTGGTAGGTCATGCTAGTTTGCATGTGTCAACCTAGAGAAATGTATTGTTTTATGACATTTGCAAATTTTGTGCTGGCTTCCTCATTCACCTTGAAATCAAGGCAGATTCTCTGTAGTTTCTGTCGTTACCAAGAGTTTCAGAAGCAGACAAGGTTCTCTGCTCCAGGAGTTTGCACATTGAAGACCGTAGTAGCCAATGTCACTTTTAATTTTAATGACATGACAAATGACAGGGATGCCAATAGAATGGTGGCATGTACCTTGAGTTGCTCTCAATTTTTTTTTTATCAGTAATGAATAATGGTAGTTCAAATAAATGCCCTGAGATGTTAATTGTTAGGTAGAAAAGTGAATAATGCCCAGTATCACCATATCTTTTGTTAATGTAATTGACACAGTTATTTATAACTTAGGTTCAAAGTCTGAACCCTTTGGTACTCTTACCTGCTTCCCTAAAGGAAGTTTATTATTGCAGATATTCCAAAAGTAACTAGCAAGATGCACTTTAAAAAAATTTCATTCTCTGAGGAGGAAAAATCAATTCCTGGATAAGCATCCTGTTGAAAGTGCATCCTGTTAAAATGATCCCCTTAACCGGAGCCAGTTTTTCTGTGCCGAAATTTAGAAGAAAGATTTGCAAATCATGGGATCAGCACTTAATGTGGGGCTCTCTTGACCATGTAGGCTGTCAAGAAGTATTAACCTTAAGGTAAGATGAGAACATGGAGTACAAAGCTGTGAGATGATGGCACACAGTACACCAGGTATTAAATAGCATTATCCATCCTTCTCGCTACAGTAAATAGGATTTCACTATTACGACGTGTCAGGGCTTTCAGTGAAATCAAATTTACAAGACACTAAACTGCCATCCTCTCTGCTGAGCAGCTTTATTCTGGGATCTTGCTTTCATATTAATCCTGTTGGTAGGAAATACTTGTACCAATTGTGCATGGAAATTATAATTTAATGATCTCTTCCTTTTCTCTATTCAGAGCTTAGAATGGACCACTGTGCTTTGCAGTGATAGCCCCAGGGCTCTGAGAAAGAGATAATACACAGTTCAGCTTTAAACCCCAGCATTGCTTTTTTGTGAGTGCTTGTAATGATCACAAGTGCTAAGATGCCAACAATATGGGTTGCACACTTTCTCTACTCTGCACGTTTCTTTTACCTGGTGAAAGACTATGCAATAAAATAATTAGAGTCTGTTTACCATGACGGTTCTTTAAAATGATATGCCACTTGAATGTGGAAAGACAAGGTAAAAAAACAAAGTGTTATGAAATCGAGGGAAAATTAATTCCACTTTTAAAGGTTCTGTTCATTTTGTCTAGGGAGGCTCAGCAGGCTGTTTTATTTGAAAACACAATTAACAGCCCCTTTCCTTTCTTTGGGATCTTTTCTTGCTATTGATAACCATGTTGCAGCCAGCAAGTCATTCTGTGTTTCCTTTGTATGCCATTGCAAATGGGCTAAATCTCTTGATTTTTCTTTAAATCCAATTTTATAATTAGTGATTGTTTTGCTCCTTGATGTTTTGTTTATTTATAAATTTCAAATGTACTACATTAGGCAGGCCAACCAAGTCTTTTATTTCTCTATTTTACTGGCGAAAAATTAAAATACATAACTATTCTTTTTTTAAAGGAAATTGCAGGAATGGTGTAAGAAAATGCCCCTGACAGCAGTTTTATGTTCAGACCATGAGCTAGCTGTGCCTCTGTAGGTATCATGTTTCAACACATTAGCTTCAGTTAGGAAGATACATTTGGTCATTCAAACATTTGCAAATAATATTAGCTCTTATGATTATCAAATCAGAAGTCCCCCACATCTGAACTTGGCATATAAAACAGGTTTGCACAATAAGGTCATCATTTAATGAAGGGAATCTAAAACCATTTTGACCTTGGTCATTCTTATCAGAATTTTGGAGGCTAGAGAGAGTCCTTGGCATTCATTGTTGACCCAAAAACACAGGCACTGTGCATAGATATAGTGACAAATGCAAACGGCACAACTGCCCTTTGGCATCTGGTACAGAGCTTTTAATTGCCATAGTGGGTCCATGGAGGCAGTGTCTGACTATTCTTTTCCAGAGCAGAAATGTTTTATTTTTTTTTTCTTGTTAATCCTCACCCAGGGATATTTTTCCATTGATTGTTTTTTAGACAGAGAGGGAAAGACAAAGAGAAACATCGATGTGAGAGAAATACATTGATTGGTTGCCTCCTGCATGAGCCCTGACCAGGGCCTGGGCTGGGAAGGAGCCTGCAACCAAGATACATGCCCTTGACTGGAATTGAACCCAGGACCCTTTGGTCTGCAGGCCGACACTCTATCCACTGAGCAAAACTGGCTAGGGCCAGAGCAGAAATGTTTTGTGAGAAATAGCCACTACTTTTGTCCCATAAAGGTCTAAATCCCTGCGATTTACAGGGAATTTAGTGGGTTGAAGAGATCCATCAGGTAAATGCTCCAATAGAGACCCAATGAACTAACTGGGCACCTCAAACAGTTCTCTCTGAAAATAAATATTAAATGTGTAAGTTTCCTCAGGACCCTCAGTCACCGTGATAGTCCCTGGCACATAGCAGGCATTCGATGACTTTTTAAATGAATGTGTTCGGGAGTGGGATGGGATCCATGCCAAATAATCTTGAGGAATGTCAGGTTTAACTAAGCTGAACATGTATTTCTGTGGGCCTTCTCAGAGTTGATGTACATCTGGAGCTTGCAAGCTGAGGATACGGCATGCCATGTTTCAGCATTACACTCAAACCCCAGGATATTTTTTCAAGACATAAACTTAACACACATCTGAGGTTTGCTGTGCCTGCATAGTGCCAGTAACTACATTTTTTTTAGTCCTTCCTGATTTGTATTCTAGGATGTAGAGGTCAAGAAGCCATCCATTTTATTGGTAGAGTTCCTAATTTGGGGGCTTCTGAGGACCTGCAACCCAGAATTGCCTTCCTTCACACTGTGTTGCCAAAGGGTAGGCAGATGAGAAAGCGGCCTGGAGATTCTGAGGGTCCTCTGGTTGGCTTGGTGGGCTTGTTTCTCTTCCTCAGGCCCAGTCTCTGAGTCTTTTAGGAAATACACCACAATATCTAGTTCTGTATTTATGTTCACATTCGCGGTTCAAGCTCACATTATTTCAGGCTCCCCAGAATTGGGAGCGATGGGTAGTGGGGTTTCACCAGGACCCAGATTCCTGCCTCCTCTTCCCTAGCAGCCTCTCCTGTGTGACCAGTGGGAGACTAGGATACTCCCAGAAGGCTTTCTGGCCTTAACATTTATTATGCAATTTCACTCTCCTTCCCCCAGTTTTCAGAAGATTTTTGATGGAAGTGGGCATGGCCTTTCTTGTTTAGAACCATTAGCGTTAAGTAGCAGATTCTCACCTGAGTTTCCCTTAGCAACTTTTGTTTTTTTGTGCGTTTTTTATAAACTAAGCACCAGGAGTCTTAATAGTGGCTCGTGTTCCACAGCAAAGAAAAATTACAGCAGTTCCCTTATCGGGTGTGGTCAGATGATGGATGCACTTAGTGTGCGGAAGTACATGGGCTAAATTCATAGGAGAGATGCTGAAAGGAAGGAGACAGTAAAGGATCTGTGGATGGGGCCTTACTCCTCCGAGAGGATGGAGAGAAAAGAAGGAATACTATGGACAGAAATCAAAGTTTCAAGCCACGTTAGATCGTCCAAGGTAACAGCGAGACCTAGTGTGACAGCAGCAACAAGAGGAGGGGCATGGTGTCTGAGAATGGTCCTAGTCTGGCTGCCACTGCCACTTGGACACTTGTGTCTCCCCCGTCTCCCTTGACCGTAACCCACTCCCTTTGCAAAATCACTTCTTCCTAGTGGATCTGTGAAATGGCCCTCGAACCACTGTATCCACAGCAGCCCGGGGGCTTCATTAGCCTGCTGTTTAGATTGCATACATATGCAATCTTGGGGCATAAATTTCCTGCAAATTTAAATTATAACTACACATATTATGAGTTTACTGTCATTTCCCCTCCCTAGTTTAAGGCCAGAGATATTCCTCTGATCCTGAGCTACTTGAACTTCAACTCAGTGGCTTGCCTAGGCTCTGTCTCAGAATTAACCTGAGTAATTAGTCTCAGAAATTCACCCATCACTCGACTATGATTACGCCATAACTGCATTTAACCTCCCGTGGTTGTTTTTCATCCATTCCTTGCTGTTGCTCCCTTTGAAACCCCCACACTAGCTGATTGTCGGTACAGTCTTCTGCCCTGGATATTGGATATTTCCTTATTAGGGGATGTTGAGCACTTATATGTGCCCAGGAATCGTGCATTGTTGGTACCTGTGATGCACACAGAGGGGCTAAATCAGCCACATGTACCTCTAATATCTCATCTCTCCTCTTCGCCTACTACCTCTTCTTAATATCAGTATTTCTAGGAATTAATTGTAATGAACCTTGCAGGTGTCTTCTACCTTGTCTAGATGGACTATATGGTGCAAATTAGAGTGAAAATAGAAGTGAGAGGAGAGTTGCTTGAGGCTGAGACCCTTAGCTTATGTCCTTGGGTAGGCAGTCCATTTTTGCTTTTCCGTTTCTCTAACTCTCATTAAAATGAAAATGTAACCTAGAACTACAGTGTGTCTGTAGTTCTGAAAAAATAATTCTAATACTAAATTGTGAACTCTCCTCTCATGATGTAGTTGCTCTAAATTGCAGAAACTTGGCAGAAATTCCTAGAACTATTTGTAAAAATTCAAAAGCATGTAATTAAAGACAGGGAGTGCTATTTCACTGTGGGTACATTAAAAATTATATATCATTTGGATTTGACCTTGAAGCTGGTTCCCAAAAGAATAATGCCAGAAAGAGAAAAGGGTGAATATTTTTAGTCTAAGTAGAAGCACAAAGTTATTTAAAGCAACTAACTATATTCACAGATATATCACTTATACTCTAGCTATTTAAGAATAATTATGCAAAAGATAGTTTTTGAATGAATATTACTTTGGAAGTAGCCAAATAGAAACATTTTTATGATTTTTATGATTATGATGAGATTCTGGGTTTCAAGCCTTGCTTGCCAGGCAACAAAACAAGGCTGATGTTTTAAGCCTATGCTAACAATTAAAACCACTATTAATACAAGAACCTGGATGCTGTGTCAGTGAAATGAAATATTTATACATACATAAAAGTTTATTGTTCCTTGGAACTTTAACATTCATGTAGTAGAGAAGCGTACTTTTGCAGGTAAGAAAACATTGTTTTATGTAGTAGGAGGAGTGGGGACAGTATTTACTGTGTCATTGTCTCATCAGATAGGTTCCAAAAAGTGAATGCATATTTGTTTGTTTAGGTTCCTGGAACTAATTTTTGTCACCATCCAAATATTGCAGAGGTGGCTGCAGTACAGTGAATGCTTGGGTACCATTCCTGAGGTTTTATGAAACTCAATCAAGTGAACAGTAAAGTTTTACTAGCTTTGCTGATATCATGGTGCAAAGCAGGCACGCAGTAGATTGTTTTTATGAATGCTGTACGGAATGAAAGAAATGTTTCTTAGAACTCACCTGAATTCTTGTGTCAGAGGAGAAAGCACTGCTGACTTGCTCATTTGTTCCCGTGGCTGACATTCATATACCCATGGTGTTGTAAAGCAGTAATTCCCAGGTGCTTGTCTCTTGGTCATTTCATGGTCACCTGAGATATTCAGTAACCTCAGACCTCAGAATGTTAGACCTCATTCTGCCGCAACGTATCAGACATTTGGGACCTCTCCCTCCAAGGACCCCATGGTAACCTTTTTCTTAATCCTCACCCAAGGATATGTGTTTTTTTTAAATTTATTTTAGAGAGAGGGAAGGAGTGAGAAAGGGGAACATTGATGTGAGAAACATGAATTGATTGTCTCCCCCACACTCCCTGACTGGGGATCAGACATACAGCCTAGTTATGTGCCCTGCCTGGGAATTGAGCCCGCCCCCTTTTGTTGTCAGGACGAGGCTCCAACCCATAGAGCCATCTGGCCTGGGCCCTCATGGTAAATGTAATGACATCAAAGACAAGTGGACATGGATTCCAGTGTTACACCTCCTACTACTTGGCTCTTGGTCTTCGAGAAACACCGGGTAGCCTGTCTCACCCTCAAGCCCTCATCTGGAAAGTGGCTTTTGTAACATACTTCTCAGGGGCATGGAGCTGAAATAAAACATTGTGTGGATTTACACGGATACTGAATTAGGCCAGCACTGGCTATCACCATCAGACCCCGGCATCTAGGAGACTGATGATTACACGCTGCTTGAGGGAACTTGGTGGGGGTTGGGGGCCTGGGAAAAAATTTATCTGTTGTTTTATATTGAATTTTGCCAGAAAGAATAGAATCATTGGCTCAATTGTAGAACTACTTTGTAATATGGAAATAACAAAAGGAAACTATAATTAGGCTTACATAATCGCAGATATTCAGAGCTCTTTAATGTACTCATTTTATTTGATAAAATGGGATTTCTCATGTATATATTTGGCTTCAAACTGGGGGGATTACATCAGAGATGGTAACCTGAGTACTTCGCGTGTATCTTTCTGTCTTCCTACATCTTTGGACCAGAGGCTGTTGGCCTCTTGGTCCATTTAGTTAAAGTAATATAAGCCTAGCTGATGGGTAGGGGATTTTAAACAACAACAATGAAACAGAACTGGTCGAACTTTTACTTCTCCAAGTTAAAAGTGGTTTGTTTATAAACCTTGAGGTACTGTAATGTTGGAGGTCAGCTCCTTGAGACCAGGGACCGAGCCGTGTGGTGGCGAGGTGTGGGGCTACCAGCTTGACGGAAGTTGCTGGGTGTGGGGAGCACAGGGAGAGAGGACACAATAGAGTCCTGAGGGAGTACAGACACCCCTTCAATAATGTGCTGCAAGTACGTGTCTGGTTTTTATGTTTATTTTTTGTTTTAATCTTCTGTTGCAAGTCTCTGACTTAGGACATCCATGCAGGACATGGATTCATTTGTTCATTGTGATGTTTGGATCAGTCTGTTTAACAAGTAAGAACCGAATGAGTCTTTTTTTTCTCTCTCTTCATCTTTTGCATTATCCATTGAAATTGAATGGATAGATGATGAGAGGAGGAAGCATGGGTGAGACCAGATCATAGGTAGTTTGGGGGCAAGAACAAGAAGATGTAGAAAGTCACAGGGGTGATTCCTGGACAGATACTGCTCTTCTGATGGTGGAGTTTTACAGTTAAGAATGTGCCTGGTTACAGGGGTCTTTTCTTGAAAAGAAATGAAACTTTGATTTTGGATAAATTCTGCCTAAGAGGCAGAAAATATTTCTGGTGGGGTCATGGCTTCAGGAAAATGGCAAAGGGTTGTTTGTATCAATATTGTAGATTTCATTTCTACAGAAAAATGTGCTACATCAGACTTTTTTGCAGTTTATGCAAGAGTCTTACATTAAAAGTACTCACTACGAGCAAAATCTTTACAGCTTCTGCCTCAAAAAACAAACAAACCAAAAAACACACAACTAAGGTTGGTTAGACCCCCAAATTATCGTTTCTTTATGCAGGTGTTTTATTTTTTAATCCCTTAAATCAAAGTACATTATAATGACTAATGCATTCAGTTGTATAAATTATGGGCATTATAAGGATTAAACCAAGTTCCTCAGTTGTGGGTGAATGCCTTTTTTTATTTGAATATGCTACAGCTTAAAGATAAAGGCATACACAGCTATTGTAAATAGTTCTTTCTTTCTCATTTTCTCTGTGGTATAAAGTATGGTTAAATACCTGCCAACTTGCCACCTTAACCACCCACACTGCAATTTTAAAAATTTCCCATAGCCTATTTTATATAATGTACTCTCTGGATCTTCCTACTAGTATTTGAAGAAAATCATTTTTCTTTTGAGAAAATTGCAGCTGTTAAAGCTTATCTATGTAGAAAAACAGGGAATGGGAAGATACTCTTTATACTTCATAATTCTCATTATTTACTTACCTTAAAAGCAGTAATAGTAATAAAATACCATATACTTATGATAAGTATATTAAGGAATTGAAATGTTGACTTTTATTTAACATTTCTAGTGGTAACTTTGTTCATGGACATTTTAAGGGAGAGCGAAATATGTGCAGATATAATAAGTGAAATAAAAATTCTAAAATATGTATTCTCAGAAACATACCTTGCATGTTCCTCTGTTAGTTTTATTTATAGAATTGCATTAACTTTATTTTTTTAAAGTATTACATATAGTATTATATATGTCTCCTTTCCCCCCCCATTGACCTCTCCTCAGTCACCCCCACCCTCAAACCCAGTGTCTGTGTCTATTGGTTATGCTTATATGCATGCATACAAGTCCTTTGGTTGATTTCCAATTTCTGGAATTGATTTAAAATATGATTTAGAATACTTTTAATTTGCTTAGATTTTTGTAAACTTTTGAAAAGTAACTATTGCCATAACTGACAATATTTTTATTAGTTTTTTGTTTTGTTTTTTTAAAAGCGAGCCATTTCTCACCCTTGTTATAATTTAGAACCCTCTTGTATTTTCTTAGGCTTTGTCAGGGTGAGCTGTTCCAGGCTCTCGAGTGAACTGTGTGGGAGGCTCTATTGTGGACTCCGGGGGTGGACCCGAGAGGACAGCAGACAGAGAGCTTCCTTTTCATAGAGTTAACACTCTGTTCATACAGAACAGTCAGTAACAAATACCTTTTATGTTAAGTGGTGATAGGTTTTATTTAGAAAAATAACATAATAATGGAAGAGAAAATGCCAGTGTGTGGGGGTGGTGATGGATAGCGATCTTGTTTTATAGAGGGAGGTGGCCTTGGGTTAGGTGCCGCTTGGGAAGGGTCCGAGCGCCAGGCGTGAGCCACGGCTGTGGAAGAAGAGCCTTGTGGTAGGTGCCGCTGAGCACCAGTTCCCCAGGTCTCTTCCTTGTTTCCATGCCATTTGTTACTCTACTGTATTCTTCACTATCTTTTCAGAAAGTGCCAGCTTTGCTTTTCAAGTACACTATCAGTCTTGCCAAGCCTGGCAGGCGGTGCTTATTTTGGTCTGTACTTTGTTAGCAGATCGGTTCTATGCTGGGTTCAAATGGCACTGATTTCAGGAGTGGTTCTAATCCGCGTTCTCCTGGAGGAATAGTGTAATAGGCACTATGGAGCTGGCAGGCGAATGGTGAAGTGTTTTTAAAAACTCCTTATCAAATGAAAATGTGCTGGAGTCTCCCTGTGCCTTTGTGCTCCCTTCCTCCAAGCCCCCAACCCCCCAATCCAAGCCAACAGGAATACGTAGTTGTTTGAAACCACATTTATTGTGAGTGTATGATTTTGCAGCACTGTGCAATGCACTTTGTGTCATCATTTTATTTAATCTTTCTGTCCATTCAGGACTTTTGTCCCCATTTTACCGAGTGGAGCGGGGCAGAGTAATGGTGAGCAAGGTCACAGAGACAGAACCCTGACAGTCTGAGCTCACATTCTCAACCTCTACACTGCACAGACTTATGGGAGGTTAGAGTTGGGATGGGATTGAAGTAGACGCACAGGAGTTAAGGAGGCCCCTACCAAAGCTAAGCAGTGTGCGGATGATGCCACAGATCTATTGGAATAATAGTTGGGCAGAAATTCCCCCTCTGACCATAGGTGGGAAGTGGTTAGCTTGCCCACAAGGTTGGCAGAGCTGTTTCCACCACCTCCGTGCTCACTTTCTGGCTTTCTAAATTAAGCTTATCAAAGCAGAAAAGGCCTTATAGCTACTGTTTGTACCTGTCTTCTGTGTACTGAGTCTTCAGTTTGGGAGTTAGTGTTCTTTTCCCCCCTCTCTCACCTTTGAGGGAATTTCTCTCCCCACTTTTAGGCTCAGAATGCCCCTGCTGCCCTCTAACCTCCTACATGAAGCCTTCTGATCATTCTGTTTACATGTGACCTCTTTTCATAAGGCAGTTTTTATATCGCTCTTGGAAAGCCAGGCTGCTTATATTCAATCCTGGCAGTACCACGGACAAGCTCAAACTGTCTTTTAACTAGAGGCCAATGCACAAAATTCTATTAAGAGTAGGCCCTCTCAGCCACCTCCCCACCCCACTGGTCAGTCCGGAAGGTCATTCCGCCTTCCAGTCTAATTAGCCTATTAGCTTTTTATTATATAGGATTACTCAACTTCTTTGGGACTCAGTGTCCACCTCTGGAAAGTAGAAGTAAGAACACCTAGTGGTGTTATTGGGAGGTCTAAATTAGATAATCTATAGAAAGCACATAAGTTTGTTAAACATTATTATGAACATATCTTAACTCCTAGCAGATTCTACATGAGTGGAGAACAGAGGTTATATAGTATAGATTTTTGTGTTCCTCACCTATACCTTCTTGTATAGAAAAGATAAAGAGTTTACTTTATCTCTTAAGGGCATCTTCAGAAAGTCTTTTACTTGGATAAAATAAGCAATGAACCTAAATTGAAAAATCTTATCATCCTGTGTTGTATAATAGAATCCGTAGGAATTGTTAACCCTTAAAAACCTACATTGCTTTTTGTCTAAGCTGGTTACATAAGACATAACAAAAATAAAGGCAACTCTAGTATCTAGCATCATCATAGCTCAGTATAATGTTCTTTTTAAGGAAGTATCCTCTGCTTTGTGTTGACATCGCCTATATTGGGAGGAAGAACACAAAGTAATCATGGGAAAATGGTATGCTGTGCTGCACCGGCTTCTGTGTAGTGGCTGAACGTTTAAGGGGCTTTCAGTGAACTAACCAAGTGCATTGCTGCATCCCTTTCTTCCACTGAGTTCACTAACTGTACCTGAGGCTTTCATAAGAACAAGGATCTCTTCTCGGTGGTGAACCGAGGCTCCAAGGTAGCAGGTGAACTGATCTGTGTTGCAGTCTGAATATCAGTGTGGCTACCCCCAGTGCTCTCAGCTCAGATTTCTAATCGATTTAGGAAAAGAACATGTCTGTATGAACACTTAGCTAGAAGATGTCACTGATCTGTAAAGATAATATTCTTACTTGCATTTATACTTTTCTTATCCTCAAAATGGTTCCATGGGTCTTGAGGCATATTTTAAGCAATAGTAGATCAAGAAGGCTGGAGTTCTCTAACATACAAACTCTATATGGGCAAAAGACTAACAATCGATTTTTCTTTGTGAGGGCACAGTGCTAGATGGTCCACGCTTTGTGGAGCTGAGGATGAAACCCCAGCTCGTCGATGTCAAAATGAGGATGATCAGGGCAGTGCTGGGCTAGGCCAGCTGTTGACGGGTTTTGTTAGTGGCTGACAACCGCAATGGAACTTTCCATCGCATTATTGCGTCTGCTTCTTGTCAAGAATGAAAGGTGTATAACAAAGGTTCCAGGGAAGTGAAGGCAAAGAGGAAAGAATAAAAGGAATTGGAGAGAGAAATACAAGGGATTGAAGACAGCTGCATCTAAATGAGCTCCCCATCCTGGTGGGAATGATTTGCATCTCAGCCTGGAGAATTACAGACGGGCGTGCAGCTCTCTGATGGAGTGGCTGCCTCAGAGGCCAGTCAGGTGTCTGTGACCCTCTGGACCAGTCGTTTGGTCTGGATGCGATAGGTGAGCCTCGAAATGACATTCTTCTCCTTTAACTCTGATTCTTTCAACAAAAGGGCAGTTCAGTTTTTAAAACAAAGACCCTGAGACCCAGAGAGATTGGATGGCTTGTTCAAGGTCACAAGCAGTCAGACCACTTTTGGGAAGTGACCCCTGTCAACCAGAGGTCTTCAGCTCTGAAATAGCTGCCTTGTGGGTTCTGCCGGCTTCCCTGTCACCATCAGGGTTTTGGGCAGAATGAGAGTGTCACTTGCCAGGCGTGCCGTAAAGAAGATGCTTGCAAAGGATTCCATGACTCGTTGAGTTCTCACAACTTCAGATTCTGCGATTCCAGCTTAATAAGACAGTATTCCTCCTCTAGCTCCTTCCAGAAATGGATCTTTAAAAGCATTTTCTTTTGAAAATAGCAGCTTTGCATCTCAGGTACTTTACAGTGTACCATGTGCATCATTTATTTGGAATATTAGTTCGCCAGCTAATAGCCCACAATTTTAGTTATGTATGAAGGGTAGTTTGGTGAAATAACTGCAGCTCCTCGATAAACCCGGTGCCCAAGAAAGCTTCTTGTCTCAGAGAGACCCTCATTTTCCCGGCTGTCACCCTGACTGATATTTTAATTTTTCTGCCCTGTAGAAAACTTCAGTCTGTTATCCAATAGATAAATGAATGAGCCCCCAGGAAATGCGGCAGAATGTTTCCGTTTGCCAATGCAATAAATGCAGAAGCTAATAAATGTCTACTTCCATCAGGAGGAGGCGTGTAATGAGTAAATGATGAGAAAAGGAATTCGGGGAAACAAATGATCCATTCAATCTACGATGACAAACAATTTCTTAATAACTTGGCCTCTAGTTGGAGAAAGGGCTTTCACCAGGAAGAGAGAATGCCTGTTGAAACGAAGCCTCGCACAAGGCCATTTACATCTAGTTGCTGATGGATTCGTCTGGTTACTTTTGGGTCACATCGAGCAGTAAGCCGCTATTGAGACGCTGCCTGGTTATTGCAGACCTCTATGGCCCTGTAATTTCTGTGACTTGTGTGCTAGGAAAAGGGATCATTTCAAGGCCTAATTCACATTCCTAACCCCAGATTACATTTATATTTCACATTTGTCTCTTTAATAAAGGCCTTTTTCACAAGTAAAGATCCGGTCTCTTTCCTTTGAGATGTGCTCACATCACAGGGATTCCACAATTGTGAACACCTTTCCTCTGGGTGAATATGCTGTTCTTTAAAGCACTTGCCGGACCTCAAGGCTTAAAGTCTCCAAGGTCTGCCTCTGTGGAAACTGACAGAATACAGGCCGCTTTGCCCCCCGTGGACGGCTGCATTTTTGCCCACAGGTCTTGTTTGGATGGACTTGCACCAGCAGAAGGCACAGCGTGATTCAGATGGGGGAAATGAGATAGGCCTTGGAAGGAGGACCGTCAGAACACACATTGAAGGCATGGGAAAGAGACTCCACGCCAGAACGAAAGATCATTTGATGAGATGCATTTTATTATCACCCCTCTGTGGGATCTTTCTAAGAACGTTTCTCAGAAAAGTCATGTGGAAAAGATTGGCTACCAAACACCAGCAATTTCTAGGGACAGATTTTCATGAATATTTCTAGAAGAAGACTATCAGATTGGCTCACTGCATCTTCCATAATTATCTTTTCTTCCCCATCCTACCTCTTACCCCCCACCCCCATATTTTTTTTTATAAGAAAGACACATTCTGGCATGGTACAGTACCACATGAATGAATGCATTTCTGCCGCAGAGCAGGGGAACCTTTAAGCAGTAGTAGGGTTCAGGGCCCTCATGCAGGAAAATGTTAATGAGTCCTCAGATAAAAGCTGGACAGGGGAGGGAGTGCAGGCCTTAGTGCCCTGGCAGCCTGTGCTGAGCCTCCTGGATGCAGGAATCCGTGCAGTGCTTTCCGAGGGAGAGCCATTATACCTGAAAGCTAAGACTCTTCAGTGTGCTCCTATTCACATGCATATTTCCATGCCAGATCTTTCAGAGGCCTCGCCTTTGAAATACAAAAAAGATAAACACGTCTTTGAAATGGATAGGTGATCCCCTTGCCACTTTTGAAATCGGTCTCCCTTTCATATCTGAGATTTTTAACCCTTAAATTAAGGCTGGCTTTCCCATTCACCCGAGTAGCTTTGTATGCATTGCCAGCACTTGAGCGAACCATGTCACAGTTATTTATTCACCTCTGAATTTGGGCTCTAAATCGATGAAAGGAAATTAAAACTTGAGATAGGTGTTTCATCTGCATTGGATCTTATTTTGCTTGGGTATTGTGGTTCATTCTTATGTGACTGACCAAAGAGGCATTATATTAACAAGGAAAATCATGAATTTGTCAAGTACTGCATAGAGTCTCTGTTGCTTTGTAAGGAAGAAACTACAGTACTAAAGATTTCACACCCTAAGGCCTTACAGCCTGGAGTTGGAGCATAAGACTTGGGCTTGCGCACTTGCTACCTATGGGACACCAAGCAAACTTGGAGCATAAGACTTGGGCTATTCGGTTTGCGCACTTGCTACCTATGGGACACCAAGCAAACGTGTAGCCTTGGTCAGGTAACCATTCTTGGTAGGTAAAGTGAAGCCATGGCTTCTGACCTTCCTTCCTTCTTGGCGGTTTTGTTTGTGTGTGTGTTTTCCTTTTTAAATCAGTTGAGATAAATGGTTGTTGCCTGACCATGTTTGTTGTTGGGAAGTCCAAGTCGCCACAGCCTCCCAGCAGTTTGAACTCTGCGCTCATGGACCTGTGTTGACAGTAAAGGTGGGCACCCCAGAGCCTCAGCTGTTGTCTGGGCACTGTTTCACCTGGGTATCCAACCCTGTGGGTTGTGAACACTGGAATGGAATAACTACTTTTTAAAAAGTGTTCCCTTCCCCTAATACCTGGCTCTTAGGTTGTCAGTTATTATTTGGGTGAATAAAAAATGAACATTGACCTGCTTAGCAAGTGGCAGAATAATTTCAAAGACACCAGGAATAAACTGGGCTTTAACCTTCATAATTTAAAATTGATGTCCCCCTGTTGTAAAATCTATCTTATCTGCTGTGGCCTTGTGGATGAATTCATTTTTGGTTTGTGGAAATTCCAGGTTTTTTTTTTTATTTTATTTTTGAGAAGAGCTGGTACAGTTTGGAATATTACAAGAAACTGTTGTGTAATGGTCCTTTTTCTTAAATCTATTGACCAAGGACTAAAACTTAAAGGAATTTAAATATCTTTTTTTTTCTCTTCAGGAGAGAAAAAAAGCCTAAATAACTCATCCCTCCATTGTCTGGGTGCTCTATTATGTATGTTATCTGTCCTTTGTGGTTAAATAGTTACGTTGCTTTTCATTTTTCAATATTATAAATTCTGTGGTGAAAAATTTCCTAGTGAAATTTTTCTAAACACCCATAATTAATTTTAGATATTTCTAGAAATGAAACTGAGTTAAAGGCATTTGAAGCATGTTGCCATAAATTGTATACTCTTACTAGCAAATTATGAGGGAGCCGATTTCTTTTTTTTTTTAATTGCTTAAAGTATTACAAAGGGTGTTACATATGTGCCCATTTTTTCCCTCCCGCCCTTGACAGACCCCTAGCCTCCCCCGATTTCTTCATATAGTCATCAACATGTGGTAACATTTGTATAAACAAAAAGCAAACAAAGAAAACAGCCAGTTTGATAAGGGTAAAATAAATGGTTTTACCAAATGATTTTGTCTCACCAATTTTCTATAACCTATCAACTGCCACTTTCAGGGAAATGTATGTGCCAAATACTGGACTCGAGGCCTTGTTTTCCATCAGGAGATTTTGAAGAAGGGCATCTGCTCTTAGGTGAAAGTTTTGCTTAGAAAATTATTTGAAATGTCTTTGCTTTGGTTGAGTTTTGCATAGTGTTTCTCCTCGATCTCTGATAGTGCACAGTGGCGGGGACCAAAGTAAGTCCACAGTGAGAAACTGTCATGGCTGCTAGTGCCCTGCCCCTTACCTGTGCCACGCCCAAGACTCTTGACTGTAGGCATTAAATGTCTGCATTAATGAGTCTGTCTCAGAGGTGACACAGATAGCGTCTATGCATAGTTATGACATTACCTTTTGAAGCACAGGAATGCTTTGCCATTTCTATTGCTTCAGAGCACCCCTCATTAAGGCTTGTAGCTGGTGAGCCTGCGGAGGTGTCAGAGTGTTTTCATCATCTCCCTCTCTTGCAGAGATGGCACAGTTTGGGACTCTGAGCCTGGCTGTGGCAGTCTCCCTTTATGTGAGCTGCTTATTTTCTGTAGTGTTGGGAAGGTATTGCTTCTGAACAAATAGACTTGATTCAGTTTGCATTTGCTGCTCAGCTGGTGCCAAGGAGCAAAGAAATCAGCTCTATCAGGTCTGAGGAAGAGTTCAAAGGTTCGCTCAGTTTTCAGGAAACTCTTTCTTAAGTAGATTTTCTGGATCAGAATGAGTTATTGGTCCTGGCCTCAGTTATATTTTAAAAATTCAGGTGCTAGGCAGAAAGAAGTGGGATGGAGGCAGGCTTTACCTTGGTTCCAGCCTCTCTGTCAGGACCCCTTTCTTCTCTGGCACGCCTTCGCCCAGGGACTCAGTTCTTACTCTGCACACCTTTACCGTGGGAAGCACTCGTGGTGCCCCCACCTGTTTGGGTTTGAGTCACTGTCAGAAAGTTAAGTGATAATAAGCTCAAGTATTTAGTTTAGAGTTTCTCACCCTGAACTCCAAGGAAACCATCTGAGAAGTCTTCTCATCTATGAGAATCCTATATCATAAAACCCTACTATGCAAATTGACCGAGTGGCCGAATGACCAGTGGAATGACCAGTCACTATGAAGTGCACTGTCCACCAGGGGGCAGACGCTCAACGCAAAAGCTGCCTTGTGGTGGTCAGTGCACTCCCATGGGGAGCGCCGCTCAGCCAGAAGCCGGGCTCATGGCTGGCGAGCGCAGCACTATAAGGAGCGAGGGGTCCCGGAATGCAAGAGCCCCGGACTATGAGAGGGATGTCTGACTGCCGGCTTAGGCAAACATCCCCAGAGGGGTCCCAGACTGCAAGAGGGTGCAGGCCGGGCTGAGGGACCCTCCCCCTACCCCCCGCCCAGTGCACGAATTTCATCTAGTCTTTAATATTTGATCCTGTTCTTTGATTTCTATGAATATGTCTATGATTAATATAATAAGACTAGAGGCCCAGTGCATGAATTCATGCACAGGTGGGGTCCCTCTGGGTGGCCTGCAGGGATTGGGCCAAAACCCGCAGTCCAACGCCGCCTGCAGCTCCTACCTGCCACTCCTGCTCATTCTGGCCTCGCTATGCCTGCCGCGGGCTTGTGCCCAATCAGTCCCGATAGGGAGAGGCTCACACTGCCGCAGCAGCGCTCACCAGCCATGAGCCCTACATCTGGCACCCTCCCAAGGGGAGTGGCCTGCAGGATCGGGCTGAAACCTGCTCTCCGACATCCCCCGAGGGGTCCCAGATTGTGAGAAGGTGCAGGCCAGGCTGAGGGACCCCATGGGGAGGGACTGCAGAAGGGCTTCAGGGGATGCCTGGCCCATCTCGCTCAGTCCTGAAAGGCCAGACCCCAGTAGCAAGCTAACCTACCAGTCGTAACATCTGCCCCCTGGTGGTCAGTGCATGTCATAGCAACTGGTCGACCAGTTGACTGTCTGCCCCTGGTGGTCAGTGCACATCATAGTGAGCGGTTGAGCAGCCTTATCATATCATTAGCATATTACACTTTGATTGTTTGTTCGGTTGTTCTGCCATTCGGTCTATTTGCATGTTACCCTTTTATTATATAGGATTTTCAGTCAAGATGATGGGCCTTACAAGTTTGAAGAACACCAAGTTAGATGTCAAAGCTTACTTCCCCCCACCTTGGGCGGGGCGGGGGGGAAGTGGGCAGTGTTTGCATTGTAATATGGAACTCTTACAGGCAAAAGGACTACAAAACTGAAGGCGGTTGTCTTTGTGTGGTGTGATGGGTAGTGGGTCATATTTCTCTCTCCACCGACTTTAAAGATGTCTTCACTCTCATCCCTAGGGCCCACCACTGGGCTGGTCCCATATTAGCTCTTCAAGAATAAGTGCTTTTGGCTTGGCTGGTGTGGTTCAGTGGTTGAGTATCTACCTATGAACCAGGAGGTCACAGTTGGATTCCTGGTCAGGGCATATTCCCTGGGTTGCAGGCTCAGTCCCCAGTAGGGGGCATGTAGGAGGCAATCAATGATTCTCTTTCATCACTGATGTTTCTATTTCTCTCTGCCTTCCTCTTTGAAATAAATAAAAATGTATTTCTTTTATAAAAAGAAGAAGTGCTTTTGAACGAATGGATTTTAAGTTCCCCAGTCAGAGATCTGGAAAAGAGAGACCGTGTGCTGTGAATCCTCAGGTGATTAGTGTAAAACTGTGAATGGAGATATTGTTTTCAGCTTTCTTTTTAGGCCGGTTTTCAAGCGGACGCTGTGTGCATAGGTGTCGGCAGTGAATTTGCTGAGCAATACCAGAGCATTTGTTAGATTTAGTTCCTTTCCATGGGCGATGCTAGGAGGGCAAGCCTGAGCTGTGTTGTCAATACAAATGTGACGTGTTCTGTATAGAGCCATCCAGTGACTGTGCTGTTAGCTCTGGCATCACCTCATCGAGCACTTCCCAAGAAAGACTTACGACCTTGACAATGACTGTCACATTACACAGTCCTCAGGAGACCGAGAGGTTCCTTTGCTGGGAACATGTAGTAATTTTAAGTTACTCTCCAGGTCTTGCAAGACATCATGGTAAATTCTCGTGATAACCCTTCTGATAGCTGTGAAATTGCCTGTCTCACTGTTGCAGAAGCAGCAGTGAGACGCGCAGTCACGTGGAGCAGAAAGGTCTCAGGTGTGTAATATAGGAGTCTAAGAGGCGAGGTAGAAGGGAGAGATGCTTTATCTCAGAGAGAAGAGCTACAAACAACAGAAGAATGTAAGACCTTTTATGGATGTTACATAGAAAAGGATAATAGGAAAAAGATATCTTGTATTTAGGGTAGATCTCATTATAAGCATGGTTAATGGTCACTGTGGGCAGGAAAGGGTCAGAGAGTACTGTCCCAGTAATATCTAAATAATTTCTCTTTTTTACGTGTTCCGAATTTAGGCATAATGCCTGTTGGAAATTAAGATATTGTGTGTGTGTGTGTGTGTGTGTGTGTGTGTGTTTAACTTCAAATGAAACAAGCCCATGGTAAAAACTTAAATTGTTATAGACGGCTGTCTGATAAAGAAGGGAAAGTATCTCGTCCTCAGACCCCTTTCCAGGGGAAACAGGTATTTTTTGCAGAACATTCCTGGTTTTATGTGTACATATAGTGTATTTATTGTTTATAAAATATACTGTTCAAATTATTTTTTCGATTTCTGTTTTTCACTCTACTTGGACCTCTTTTCACCCACATCAATACAAGTAGAATTCCTTCATTTCTAAAGGTTTTAGAATAAATCTTTACAAGTGGAGAGATTTCTGATACGAAGCTTGGAATATCTGACAAAAAAAAAACTATAGAAGGGAAATAAAAACACCTAACTTAATAACTGGCTATGAAGGGTGGTTAGAGATTCATTAGAAAAACCACTTCTGAGAAATAAAAAATTCCAGCCCAGCGGCACAGTAATTTTTTATTAATTATACCTTGATTTCTGTGATTTAAAAAATTTATGGCTGTCTCTAGTACACCATAAGCTCCATAAAGGCCATGCATCCTGTTTGCTCACTGCTATAGTCCAGTTGCTGGCCTAATATCTGGCACAGACCTGCAGTATTTGTGAAATGATGACATGAACAAAAAAGGGAAGTGGAATGCCACCTGCGCATGCGGTACAGTTTATTTAAATTGCCCAGATGACGAAACTGAGGCCTGAGACAGTATCTCTAATGTATAAGTCATATAACTTGCACAGTGGCAAGGCTGCTAATGACTCTAGGATTTCTATTCTAATTACAAAGCTAAATCAAGAAAAACGCCTAAAACTCTAATTAAGTCAAGTTTCTAAAGTTCCTGGAAGAAAACTAGAAATGCCAGCAAAAGCCCTGAATACCTGTGTGTGTCCTTTTTTTTTTTAATCTGAGAAATAGTAAAAATGGAATGAAAAGGTAATTACAAAAGCAGTTTATTAATTTTGCCCAGGTGCCCAGGAGACAATGGGGTTTTCATGAGTGTGGTTTCTTAGAGATGGTAAAATTTGATGCTCGAGTTGAACATGGCTCTACAATTTTAATCCTTCCTGTTCTTTGTTGGGAAAGGAGAGGAGCAGAAGGAAGCAGATTTCTGAACGAGTGAAAGTCACGCATTCATGCAGAGGGGAAGGTGCTCCCGGTGTGTCCCGGCATTGGACGTCATTAAAGTTACCTGTGAGGTGTACAGAGAGCAAGCATGTAGGGCATAGTGACGGTTTATTTCTGATGAATTGGACTCTATATGTCATAAAAGTGGAATGGCTTAAATTAGAAAGAAGGTTTTGTTTCTTATTTAATAAAAGTCTCATAGAGGTTGTCCGTCAGGGCTGCGTGGTGGCCTCAGGCCAGCAGAGCCCCAGAGCCTGCTGTTTGGCTGTGGCACCCTAGCCAGGGGTTTCTCTGAGGCCCAGGGTTTCTCTGAGGCGGGTTCATGATGCAGGATGGCAGCCTGGAACAGAGAGAAAAGGCACAAGGGCTGAAAAGATTCCCTGCCACCTGAGGTCAGCTCCCGTTAGCAGCCTGCTAGGACGTCCTATACAACATTTCTGCTTACTGCATCTTAACTAGAAACAAGGTGGGAATTTTGGGTTGATTGACCATATATTTAGCATAGAACTGGGGTTATCTAAGGAGGAAGGGGAGATCTTGGGATAAACTACTGGTAGGTAGCCTTTTCCACGGGGAATTTTCATTTGCCTTTGCTGTAGAACCTAAGAGTCAGGATTTTTGATTTCTTAGAATCTGCTAAATTAATAATTTATTATTGATCACTAGTGATGCAGATTTGAAAAAAAATAGGGTAGAGAAAAACTCTGATACACTTACGGATGTACACAAATGGTCATTAACAGAAATTTAGAGATACTCAGGATAAATATCTAGCCTTTTGAGTTTATTGCTTCCACAAAACCAACAGCATTACTCAGTGTGAGAAAAAGTGATACAGTCTAATTCCATCCACTTGATCAGGTTTGTGCATAGTTGTGGAGCTAATTAGTGGAGATCCAGGCTCTGATGATGGGTTGCTAGGGAGCTGAGGGCTGTTGGCAGGAGTGGCATTGTGAGCAGGAACCTCTCTCTGGCTTCCACAAGGAGAAGCCAGGCTCCATGCCAAGTGCTGAACGTACATTGTCCCATTGATAGAGTCACCCTCGAAGATAAGGTCCTTGTTTTATATTGAAAAAGCGAGACTCGGTTTAAATAACCCAAACCATTCCTTGGTGAGCCTTTTAGAAACAGAATACGGAATCTGATATACCATGAGTCTGAACTACTATTGGCAGTTTGCAAGTTATTCAAATATTAGCTTTGATTTTCCTGTCTCGTGGACAGCAGGAGGGAAGGAGATGAAAGGAGAGACCGAGACCATGGATCGGGATCATGGGTGTAAGGAGTGCCAATAACGCAAGGTTCTCTAAGTGCCAGCTCCCCTGTCTCAGGGCCACTTTCTCACCGAGGCTTCTCAGGTTCCTTCCTCCGCTCCTCTACCACCTGTAACAGGTCTCGGAGTATACCCCAGCGCACAGACAGTGAACTCAACTCAGCCGCCAGGCTTTCTGATGGACAGTTTCTCTGGAGAAATACTGAAACCACTAAATCAACTAAGTTTAGACCATTAGTGATTTTTTAAAATTCTATAGCTGTTACTATCGATTAAAAATTTGGCTACGTTGCAGTGAGCCTCTTGATTCTGTCTGATTCTATAAAAAGAACCATGAACTCTTTGGGGCCACCTAATGCCATTCAGTAAATGACTCTTAGGGCTCTGTGCCTAGAATTGTATCCATGTTGCATTTAATTTTGGTCCCAAATGCTTAGCTCTCATCTTGGGGGAGACGTACTTACCTGAATCTAACTGATTACATACAGGTTCTGGCAAAAGTAGGTTCACTGTTGCTCATATGGAAAGCAAAACAACAATTAGTAAATGATAATCCAAGAATAAACTCTGTTTCACGTACTCACAGCTGTAAACCTACTTTTGCCTCACCCTGTATTATAACAGTTCTGGGGCGAGTGTTACAACAAAACGTGTAAAGGAGTTTGCTTTGAATCTCACTACTTAACAATAGGGATGCTCTTTTAGAAATCTTCAAAAGGAAGACTTGTGGGTGGTTGTCAACACCAGACCTTTGTTTGAAATAGCTAGGCAGGTAGAGTCACACCTGTGTTTGGGTGGGTTCTAGGAGTGGTGGCGAGTCGAGGTAATTCTAGATCAGCCTAGAGAGAGGAGAGCCCTCGTTCAGCCAGCCTGCTCACATCCACGGTCAGTCTTGTTTCTCCTCCCTCAGGAGCAGAGCTGCTTCCGCCCTTGAATGGACAGTGAGTTGGTGTTACCCTCTGAGAACCAGAATTTAAATTGTACCTCAGTGTGATGCGTGATGCAGTCGTGCCCAGATCTGCACGTGAAACATTTTGTAGAAACTGACAAGAGCTAGTTAACAAATTTTTCCCGTGACCTTTGGATTTGTTCTTTCCTTCTGTGCCACAGGTCTGATCATAGTAGTTATAATAGGAAAGAAATAAGGTTCAGAACTCGAAAAGATTGCAAGAATACTGTGTGTGCATGTTTTCTTTTTATCTAATTTAGACCGTGAAAACAGATACTTTTCAATCTAGCAATAATGTGCATCTGTGCATGTGCATTTTAAAATGTGCTTTTAAAAGGAGACTTTTCAGAGTGGAAAATGGCAACATATCACACATTTAGAAGCCTGGGCCATAGCCAGCCCAGAGAAACGTGGGAAGGATGCCCACTCTTGTTGATTCCCATTCCCTCCCGACACTGTCAAGAAACTTTGGTTTGGGGTATCAGAATGCCAGATGGGTATACCCCCCACACCCCAGATTAGAAGTTGAAGGGAGATGGGAAAGAAATATTAGGATACCTGCACCCAAAGCCAACCACACTGTTTTGTTCATGACTCTGTGCTGTTACTTCAACTATCTTAGCAGGTATGATAAATTGGCTCAATGAACACCAATTACACACTCCTTCCTTCTCTTCCTTTACTCTAGAAGTGAGAAAACAAAAATACTGAATTTCCCAGCCTCTTTCACAGCCAGGGTTGTGCGTGATCTATAATTCTGGCCAAAGAGATGTGAGTGAAACCTCTGGGAGGCTTCTCTTCCCTTATTTTCCTTCCTCTTCCTCCTTGAGACTGTGGGCATGATAAATGGAAGTGCAGTAGCTATCTTGAGACCGTGAGGATAAAAGCCAAATGCTAAGGGCGGCTGAGAAGGCATACAGAAAAGGACCTATTTATTTGATGATATCCTTGGCACCTCCATCAGCTCTGCGTTTCCAACATCTAGAATTCTTATTACGTGAGAAAAATAAACCATTTTCTCGTTTAAGTGACTATTTGTAGCTTTAAATGTTATTGTACTGTTACTGCTGTTGAACACAGTCTTGAGTGATATTCATTTCCTTTTTACATGGTAGAGCAGACTGGCCTGTTTGTCAATTTGTAGGAGGCATGTAATAAATATAGTATCCCATTTCCTCTGTATTATTGCATCTATTTTAGACTTGTCTCTGTCCCATCCTGTTTTAAATAAAAGCAAAAGTTGGAATGCAGCTTAGCATTAATGGTGTCACTCTAACATCATTTCAGTAAGTTTGTGTGTCACCTGCGTTGCTGGGTGCTTTGAGTATAATGGTGAGTGGGATGAGAGCCTTGCTTTTAGGGGTCTTGTGGGCGAGTTGGGGAGACCACACATACATGTACACTGGTTGAGTGCTTGGGTAAAAGTCCATGGTGCTGTGGGAATGCAGAGAAGGGGTATGAGCCAGTTAGCTTTTACTATATAACAAACTACTCCAAACTCAGTGGTTTAGAACAGCCACTGTTTCCTTACCTCAAGAGTCTGCAGGTCACCACCTTGGGCTGCTGGCAGCTGGGCACTTCCGGCCTCAGCAGGGCTCACTCGTGCTGAGTTGGCGAGGTGTGGGCGGTCTCGGCTGGCCTCACCCATCCAGGGCGGTTTGTAGTCTGTCCTTTAGCATGAGCTAGTTCTGAGTCCAAGATCTCTACTCCTTCTGAACTCCAGTGACACAACTTTTAAGTTAGCATTTGTGCCCTTTGTTATAATTATTTTTCCTTTATATCCGATGGAAAGCTCCATGAGGATCTAACTCCCCAAGATGAATATTATTGGGATGATAAGGGTTTGATTTTGTTGAATGAATAAGTAAAGGCTTAAATGAATTACACTTTGTCTATGTACAGATCTTATTCCCTTAGTTATGTGGTGTTGCCTGCTGGAGACTTTTCTTTGTTAGAAAGATTTATACACTGAGGGCAACAGGCCACCAAGGTGGTAATATGGAACATAAATAAAAACCAAAATTTTAAGTTGAGAAAGTATATGCTAAGTTTGCAGGCAACACAGGAGCAGGTATTTGTGTGACATCCCAGGAGAAAGTTTGGCAGAATGCAATAATTTTACCTGCGTTTGGCATTACACAGCAGAGGGGAGCTCACCAATTTATATCATGGGGGAACTCTTGCCTTTGTTCATCATTCTTGTTAGAAAGCTTAATATTTGTTACTGATCATTTCGAATTTGTACCCAGAATCGAATCGCCCAAATTAGTTCTCTTTCTTTGAAATGATTTTCTTTTGATGTTGATCTTCCTCTGCAAAATCACTTAACAGGTCTCACAGCTTTCCGGCCTATCAAACTGGATGCCTACAGCAACTATGGCAGAGATAAGAGCTCTAGTATCACCCCCATTTTACAGGTTAGGAACACTGGAAAGGAAACGGGGGAGGTTGGAGGACCTAGTAAGGTCACTGAACAGAACCACAAGGCACATCTTTCAACCTAGCGCTGGCTCTGTCTGGACATTACAGTTTCAATGCTTAAAATAATTGGAAGTGTTAATCAAGATGTAATTGCTTTGCCAGCATGTTAATAGGTAGTTCAGTAACATAACACTCACTTGACAGTTCATCATAGTCATGTGGGGAGTTTCTCATCAGGGTCAGTAGCGACTAGTAAGCGCCTTTTTACTGCCCTCTTTGTTAGAAGGGTTCAAAGCAAAGCTTAAACCAAACATGGCAAAAGAGCCTTCTTGGCTGGTGTATGTTTTAAAGGAAAGCAAAATCTTGTAAGTGGAACTGATAGGAAGGTATGACACAGCCTAGAGTTAAAATACCTGAGAAGACAAATGGCTTTTTGATCTCTTGAGACCTACAGATGAATTAAAACCCCTCCGTATATAGACCAGTGCAGCTGATCACTCAAATTGCGATTTTAAAAAAATGCAGAAGCAGGACACTTAGAATATTGTCTTCATGTCAGAAATGCACCTTTGTGCTTGAAAATGATAAAAAATTACAATCGATCCTTACAACTGTTCTGTTCATCTTTATTGATCAGGTGCAAGAAAGATAAATCGCAGCCCAAATAAGATTATAGTAAATGTTAGCATCGGAGGGAACTGGAGGTTGATAGAGAGCCATTCATCATCTCAAATGGTGACCTGTCCATTCTGCAGCCACCCCGAGTCGGCTGTCTAATCACATACCTATTGATTTTATCTACATCCAACCAACCTGGATGTGACTGTCATTGGACAACCCAGATTGTTAAATGCAAAGGGGTCACTGGTGTGAAGAGGATTTCATTTTCATTTTCTCACCAACCAACAATGATTTATGAAAAAATAAACTACCCCCAGTCATGCATGTGAAGCCTGAGTGATTAGAGAGTGAAGGTGCACAATAGACCGCTGCACTGTGTTCGTTTGTACTGCCGTGCCTTTTGCAGGATATTTCATTGAGTCTGAAGGCTCCTGGGGTCATCGAGGCCACCCCCTGCAGACAGGCTGCAAAGTAGCCAGCCAGAGTGGATAATTTTTAATCTTGCTTCCCCAGGAAAGGCGTTACTTTGCTATTACAACTTGATTTATGTTGCTTATGTGTTCATTCATGGAATAATGGAAACATGTTTTGGTATAAAAATTATGTCAATCCGTCCCTTCATTCTTACTGATTAATTTGTTATAAATGTTGATGCTCTTGTGGTCACCTGGAGGTGATTGAACACATTCTACTCCATAGAGAATCCATCTTGAAGACACAAATACAGTGTAAAAGGAAATGATCTTTAATATCCCAGGTGGAACACTGGAATAATAGGCCAGCGTGATAGGCGTGAATTTCATTATTCAGTCTCAAGCATCTTTTGATCTTACAGTGATCGATTCCAAATAAGGGAGAACTAAATAATCCTTCAAACCTATGTTAGGAGTCTTATCAGAGGGATCAAATAATGATGAATTATAACTATGAGAGTTTACTCTGTAATTTCAGCCTAGATACCCGCAACTGGATACTGGTACATGGAATTTTATAAGAGTCCATTCCACTTGTGCAAGAAGTCTTTCTCCTACTGCTTGAGTGGCTGAAGCAAGAGCTCATGTATTTTTTTGTCATTGTACATCTTGCACACGTTTTGTCCTCTTGAAAAGTGAAAACTCTGCTATCAATCTTTATCCACAGAGCTCAGAGTTCTACAAAGTCACCACTGAACAATATCAGAAAGCTGCTGAGGAGGTGGAAGCAAAGTTCAAGTAAGTTTTTTAAAGTATTATAATTACTCTTCTTGACAAGATGAAAGGACAACTTCATTGCTTTTTGAATAGGAGATCGTTTGGTGTGTAGCCCTCTGGATAACTTGGAAGTAGGTGGGTTGAAATAGACCCCTGTTATCTGCTGTAGTGGAATCCAAATGCAAGGACAAGACATTTGATAAAAGCTTGTTACCAACTCGATTTTTATGAACTAAGGGGAAATAGAAAGCCATAGTAATAGAATTTTCTTTGCAGTGATATATGATAGGCTACCCTTGTTAATGAAGGCAATATTAAATTGCCATTTCTATTAATAAAAACATGGAAAGCATTCACTTTTGCATAATAAAATGATGAGCATGTCCAAATTGGTGTATCCCCTTTTCTCATGTTTAAGCTGTTTCATTTCTTCACATGTACCTTGAAAGCATTTAAATCACAGACTTTACCTTACCCTTGATTATGAAGGGGATGTTAAATTGCTACCTCTATTAAGGTTCTGTAATTGATGGATCAAAGTGTCTGTGACCCATAGCTCTGTATTTTTCCTCTGCTGCCAGGTTTCACATTAAGTAAGAAGGCATCATTCAGAATTTTCCCTAGTGTGTAACTAGTGGTATTGTGTAACCTCTGTTGGTAGCAAAGCAAAAAAAAAAAAGGTGTTGTGACAGGTTTAGTTGAAAGATGGCATTGGGCTCTGACCTCCTTCCTTGCGCATGTTTCTGAGAATTTGATAAAATGATTAAACCACAAACTGGAACGTTATTGCTTTTTGCTATCATGTAATTTGTGTGATAATGGATATTAGTGTTATTTTAATATTGATTAAAAATGTTTTTTAAAGATGGTTTGAGGTATATTTAAATACACAGAAACCTCCATTCGTCATTAGTGAATTATTTAGGGGCTGGAGGAAGAGACCTTCTAAGAATGGCGCATAAATCACACTCTTAAAGGGTTAATGTGCTATTTTAAGAATTTAGACATAGAATTGCATGTAGACTTGATTTTAGAAGGTGCACCATACAGGTATTTTTATGATTATATCTTCCCCCCTAATGATAAAGCAACATTTTTTAACCCTTTTGTCTCAATACTATGAGAACCTTTGACTTGGTACCCTGGCTGTTTCCTCAATACAAGATAATAGTTATACAAATAACAAAAACGTGAGGTAAATCAAAGGAAATCACTTCTGACTAGGATGATCTAGGAAGTCATCATAAAGAAGATGTTTTAGATGAGGCTTGAAAGGAAAGGAAAGGTATTCAGAAGAAAAATCCACAGTTAATGGGGATCTTAGATAAGATCCTCACAAGATAAAGTTGGGAAGGTTGATAGGGTCATTCATTAGTTGTTGGGCTAAGAAGTGGGTCTTAATTTAGCAAGAAGTCTTTGACCAGGTGAGTACCTTGAAATCTGTGCTTTTTTAGGAATATTAGTGAATGTGAGCTTTGATTAGAGGCATGAGAAACAAGAGCGGGAAGTACTAGATGAGAGAGACTAATGTAAAAAAACTCATTGAAAGATTAGACATGAATCAGTGATTGATTGGTGAGTTTGCTAGGGCTGCCATAGCCAAGTACTGCAGGCTGAGTGGCTTAAACAATGGACTTTACTTCCTCACAGTCTGGGGGTAGCATTTCAAGGTCAAGGTGCCAGCAGGTTGGTTTGTTCTAAGGCTTCTCTCCTTGGCAGGTAGATGGCTCTTTCCTCCTTGTCTTCACATGGTCTTCCCTCTCTGCACCGTCTCCTAATTGCCCTCTCTTTTTATAAATCCCATTTGATTAGGGTTCATTCTATTGACTTCATTTTAACTTAATGACCTTCATCCAAATATGCTTTCTAGCATACCATGCATCAGGACTTCAATGTATGAATTGAGGGGGAGGGGACATAGTTCAGCCCATTCACCTGGAGAGAAGGGGCAAAGGAGAGTCTAGCTGGATTTTCAGAGAGAGGTAAAACTGGTTTCAGTGGAGAAGACACTCTTCTCCCATGTCATTTACGCTGGGCTCCTGCTGGAGAATGAAAAGCTGCATGGCACACAAAAATAATGTCATGAGGACTTACCTTCTGCAAGACAACATGGCCTGTTGGTTAGACTTAGTTTCAAGCAGAGCCTCAACAGCATTCTCTCTTATCTTTATAACAGATTATTCTTTATTATGTCCTACTCTCCTAGCATAGTGAAGAATTTAGCCTTTTCCAAAGAAGGTCTTAGTACCCAGTTCCTGGGAGGTAACCTATAAAACCTTGGAATTTCCCAAGTGATAGAAGTGTCTTCTTATTCCTGATGGGCCCCTCAGGCCATGTGCTGTCAGCCTGGCCTCTGGGGTATTGCTGTTGGAGACTGAATTCAATCATGTGGGCAGTCAATTTAATAAGCCTATGTTACAGAGGCCCGAATGAAAGACACTGAAGGGTAGTTGAACTTCTCTTGCTGATGCTATGCTGCATATTGTCAGGCCTCCATACCAGGAAGATAGGGACTCTTTGGAACAATGGAAACTGCTTTTGGAACCCTCCCAGACTCTGTCCTCTGTATCTCTTCCCTTGGTTATTTCTCTGTATCATTTTCCCTAAGTCATAACTGTGCATTGAATGGCTTTCTGTGAGATCTGTGAATCCTCTTAGCCAGTAGTCGAAGGTTAGGGTGGTTTGGGGAACCCCTTGAATTTGCAGATGATGTAAGAAGTGTGAACAGCCCTGGCTGGTTTGGCTTAGTGGGATAGAGTGAGGGCACGTGTCCGGGTAGCGGGCTCAATCCCTTCTCTCTCATCATTGATGTTTTTGTCTCTACCTCTTTCTTCCTCTCTGGAATCAATTTAAAAAAAATACTTTTAAAAAAAGTGAGAACAGTTGGGGACCGTACCCTCAGACTTTGTAGTTGGCTAACTCTAATACAAACAAAAACCCAGGTTTTATATACTATGAAGGACTTTTAAGAGCCAGTTTGCAGAGTAGCTTTCATTATATAAGTGTTTTTCCAGCTTCTGCCTGCTAGACTGAGCTTCCTAGAATATTGTATTTTGATTTGCAGTGATTTCACTAGCTTCACACCTAGGAAGTGGTGCTGCTTGAGCTGAAAAGATGTATCTATGCTCTTCGAAGGCACAGAGTTTGCTCAGGGAACTATGTTTCTCCTCAGAAAGTTGGCCATCTCAGATAACCATCTCAGATCACCGCGACAAGGTCAGTCTCTCACAGGGCAGTGTACTGGAGTCCGTCCACTCACTGCATGACTGCAGCAGTTCCTCTGAGGGGCGAGCTCGGAAGGACTTTGAGGAGGATTTAGTTCAGCTTTTTCTGATGGAGGGGTTCATTTGGGTGCATCTTGATTACAGGAGTTGGAAGCTTTTTAAATTGCAACTATAAGGGTGATGTTATACATCTGATCAGGGGTCACACAAAATCTCTGTAAAGAGCAAGAAAGCTGGGAGCACTTGAGGATGTGCATGGTGAACCCCAGTCACATTGATGCATCCTGCCGAAAGCTAATGGAGTTATTCTAGGGATGCTTAAATATTGACTCACACTCAGACCTCCGTGTATAGCTTTGGCAGTAAACCATTGAAACACTGTAGATTTAAGGGGATTTTTTTCCTGCTTTATCAGTACCTCATTCCTTCTTAGAGCTCCTGTGTGTCTCGTTCTCTGCCGAGTCCTGAATGCACAGCTGTGAGGAGTCAGGACGCCTTGCTAGCAGGGAACGTCGAGTTCACCAGCGGGAAAAAGAGGAAGGTGGAGTTTAAACAGAGCATTTTATAGACACAAAGTTAGGTCTGCTGTGATGGGCTAATTACATCCCTAATATTTACCTTTTTCCCCCAGGGGGAATTAAACAATTTGGAGATAAAGAATCTGTGCTGTTGATTTGCCTGCAAGAACTTTTTGCCCATAGTAGCTTTAAAATTTTAGCTTATAAGACTCAAAATTACTGAGCAAATCCAGCATATTTTACATCTAATTTTTATTCAACAGTTAACCTTTTCCTTTCCCAATCCAACCAGAACAGTATTTATTAGCACTTTATATCACCTTTACCACCCTTTGTTATTATCTGTTAATTAGAGCAACTTATGGTGCTAGTTACTCGTTACGGTGATGGTGTCAGGTTATAGCTCAGCCTTCTGAAAATTATGTTCTGTATTAATCCTTATTTTCTACCTTATAGGTGATTAATAAATAAAATGTCATAATGATGTTACATTGATAGTGCTTAGCACGGTCTTGCACAGGTAAATGCCCAATAAATATTAGATTATTTTTATTATATTACATATTATAGGATAATATTCAGTTATATTATTTCATTATATCCAACTCAACTTATGAAACTATGTACCATAGGAGAAATTTCTGTATTTGTTTCCAAACAAAATCTAGAAGGTGTTGGCCCGCCCCCTCTCCCCCTGAAACAACAATGACACAACGTTAGAAAGAGTGCTCATCCTTAGGGAGCTCACAGTCCAGGGGGTGACAGCACCTGCAGCACTCCTGACAGGATGGCACTGTGCGGCGTGTGTCACAGCAGGATGGACAGTGCCCGGCCTGCTTCCTGGGCCGCCTCAGAACCCCCTCTCTGTTTGGAGTAGAGCCAGCACCACGCCTGCAACAGGCAGTGTTGTCACCAGTGTTACATGCATGCAATTTTTAAATTTTTTTATTGAAGAGTTTTATTCTGTCTCAGAGCAAAAACCTTGCTTTAATACTGTAAGGTGCATTGCAGGTGTGCCATGCCCCAAGTTGTTATTGAGGCACCAAATGCCGTAGTTGGTGACCAGAGGGCTTGGAAAAATGCATGAATTTTTACCATTTAGAGCAGGTAACACTGATATTTACAGGTTCTCTTGTTGAAACAGGCCCAGGGCATCTCAGGCGGTACATAACTACTGCCATAGCACTTGTTTTGATGTTCATGTGCCTCAGAAATGTGTTCAATGTCATGATTTTGTGGGTCCTCCAAAGGTTTTGTTGTTAACATGCAAGTAAACAATATTAAACAACATTCTCTAAATTATGGCTGCCAAGTACTGAAACTTAGTAATGAAATCAAATTACAAAAAAAATTTCATGTGGAGCTGTACAAAATTCGTAAAATTAAAAATTTATAAAAACCAATATTAACTAAATATAAGGCAATATCAAAGGAGTGTGGAATTTTTTTTAAAGTATATTTTATTGATTTTTTACAGAGAGGAAGGGAGAGGAATAGAGAGCTAAAAACATTGATGAGAGAGAAACATCCATCAGCTGCCTCCTGACCACCCTCTACTGGGGATGTGCCCGCAACCAAGGTACATGCCCTTGATCAGAATTGAACCTGGCAACCTTCAGTCCACAGGCTGACGCTCTATCCACTAAGCCAAACCGGTCAGGGCAGGAGTGTGGAATATTTTAAAGGCAGTGTAAACCTTGTGAAGACAATGTAATATCAAACAAATGAAAAGCATTATAAAGACACTTTGTATTCATTCCCATGCTGTTCTTTAGGCCAGTTTCTACCTTTCAGATGGGAAAAAAAAAATACATTCTGGGAAGTGGCGTGGTGCTTTCATTAGAGGTACATGTTTCCACGTGGCTTCTGTTTCTCCGAAGGATGAAGCGCTTGGAAAGCAGTGTGGTTCTATGCAATCGTAGGTGGAAGGCTGGGGACATTCCTGTGTGCCAGGTTATAGAAGGCACTTTCACGTTCATCTGTGAACAAAGTGGTCGAAAATCTGACTTAAAATTGTACGTTCTAGGCTATCCTTATAAGGCCTTAAAAGATTAATTACCCTGTGGAAGAAGTTTAGGCATTTTATACTATCTGAGGAATGCTATGCAAAACTCCTACAGATAAAATGGATTTTGTAAGTATTATATACATTCAAAAGCTTTCCTTAAACTGTAAAAGTCTTGGTGTTACTAGAATTTAACTTTGGCAATACTGTTTTGTTTCTCTTTTGGGTGTGTGATTGTAATAGCTGTGCAGTAACTCCTCACTTAGCATCACTGATAGGTTCTCGGACTTTAAGCGAAATACTGTATAACAAAACCGATTTTTACCATAGGCTAATTGATAAAAATGAGAGTTAAGTTCCCATGGCATATTTCTGGTCACCAAACTTCTAAAACTAAAAACAAAACCAACCTTCTAAAGACCCCAAACACTTCTAATATTAAACATTTCAAATAAATGTGACCTGTGCATTTAAGAAAGATGAATAAACACACACGTAAGATAATGTTTTCCAACCTGTTGATTCCAGCTCAGGGTTGTGGGTGGCCAGAGCCCATCCTGGCAGCGCAGGGTGCAGATTGGGACCCAGCCCTGGATGGGATGCCCTTCCATGCGGGGCGCTCACTTTCCCCACCCCCAGTGACTCAACACTGGTCCCCCTCGAACCTCACATGCACATCTCAGGGATGTGGGAGGAAACCAGAGTCCCCGGAGAAAACCCACAGAGACGTGGGGAGAAGGTACAAACTCCACACTGACAGTGGTTCCAACCTGGAATCCATTTTTCCCCCCTCATTATTATAACAAAAAGACTGTGAAGGAAGTGCCACTATTCGAGGGCCAACTGTACTACAAATGAATTAGTGAAGCTGAGGGTGACACGCCAACGGTATCAGCAGGTGTTTCTCATGTTCTCTATAATTATACATGTGGATCATGGACAATTTTAAGCAACAGTGTTTAAAGATCCTGCTTAATTGGCTGTAAAATAATTAAATAAGCTTTTGACTGGCAAATTTATAATTCTGTTAGATGCATAAACCAGCGTGCCTGCATGTCAATGTGACTTCAGTTTGAAAATATTAGATTAATAGAACTAATTGTACTGCAAGTACAAAGTTTACTCTGATTAATCGTCTCAGAACTCTTCTAGAAGTTTAGGCAAGTAAATTTATGTGACTTACCTTTATGCTTAAACTTTTAATTAAAACTTATTTCAAAAGTTTGAGCTTTTCGGGCTCTTTATGCTTCTCTCTCCAGTTTTTCCAAAGTTGAGCTCCTGAAATTTTTCAGTGACTCCAGCTGCCTTATTGAATATCTTGGCTTATCCAAAAGGATGAAAATTATATTCTGTTGTACATGTATTTGTATGTGTAGCTGACAGGTACCCTGCACATCATCTCTAACACTTATTGATGTCTACTTATAACCTACTTTATGCTGCGTGAATGGCTATGGTATACCAAATGTACATGATAAATGTTTTATCTCTGATTCTCATTGATCAGCTTCTAAATGATCGAATGGTTTATCTCAGTAAGACACTAATTCACATTGATCAGATTCTAAATGACCAAGTTGACTTGGTTTCTGCTGAACACAAATTGTATTAAAACAACATTACTTGAACATGCTGCCTTTTCTAATGCAGGAGTTATGTTACCAGCAGTTACATTATAACTGGAGTTATTGCATTATAAAGATGTCTCCTTCATAATGAAAAGTTTACACAAGGAGAAAAGAATGTGATATTACAGGAGGAACAGGGCTTCGGGCAAGGATTGGGGCTTTTACTAATTAAATTCTACATTTGTACTGGGCCTCTCTTCCTCCTTTTTTAATTTGAAAGACTGCGAGCAGGAACTATAGCAGCTGCAGTGCAGGCATTGTATTCCCTGTGGTCCTTGGAGCCAGGTAGCATCGTGCTTAATTTAGTAAGAGACTTAGTTATTGAAAAGGCAGAATTCTGGGTAAAGTAAACGGACCTATACCCGCCGTGCTTACGCTTGGTTACAATAGCCTATTGAGAAGTTCCGGGCTATTTGTTGTTGTGGTTTTGTTTTTTGAACATCAGCTCACGGATGTCAACTGCTACAGTTTCAGGTACCCTCTAGAGTTGGTCCTGTGTGTTGCTGGAGGAAGATTGTAATTCTGAAAAGGAAAAGCAGTGTTTAGGAGCTAACACTATACTTTGTATAGGAAGCTAATGGCAACGCCACATTCAGCCGAAACATGTCCTGGGTTCTTTAGAACAGTCCCATTCCGGGCAGGTATTTATTACATCGTTGACTTGTCCCTTTCATCTGTAACATGTAAATTGTAACTGCCACTCTCTTGAGGGCATTCAAGCTGAGAAGGTTTAAAAGTTATAAAACAAACACAAAAAATCAGTTGGCATTGATCCTCCTGTAAAAAAAATGTGAAATATTAGTTTCATTCAATTCTAAGACACTGGCTGCCATTTCAAGAATGTTCTAGATGGCGTGGCAACCCCTTCTCTACCTCACTTGTCAAGTAAATCAGGGCATATGTAGAGAGTAGGCTGCCACCTTCCTGGTGCCCACATCCCAACGGCCTCACCAGTACTGGACAATATTGCTTATGATAGGCATGTATAACTGGTTAGGCAATTAGTGTGGTTCTTTTTTCCCTCTTTAAGATTGGAGCCCTTCTCATCAGATCTAACTAGTTATTTTGTCTCATTTTCAATCCTTGGGTCGAATCAATAATAATAGTCTACACATTACTCTTTCTCTAAGGTAGCAGAAGTAAATGCCAAGAAACATGAGCAGCTCTTGGGAGTCAGGTTTCCATCTGCATCGTTTCTCTACTTCCTACCTGTTCCTCACAGCATTTCTCTCTATCCAGAGGTGTCTGCAGGAAGGGATGGGGCAGGTTGTCAGCTTTGATTGGAATACAGGGCTCACAAGAGCAGGATCAGGGTTGTAAGCCATAGACAGTATTGCCCGTTTCACAAAGAGGACACACACTACACCCATCGCGTGAACATCTGTGGTTGGTCACAAGGTAAGGGGATCCCCGTGGAAATGTCCTCATTCCTTCAGCAGTGAAGGAACCTCAAGCCTCCAGGGATAGAGTGGTCACATCCTGTCATAAATGCATGACCCAGAATTCTGTTCTCTGTCCCAGCCAGGGCAGCAAGGCTTTGGGTTGCCCTGGGCATCTTCTTTACCTAATATAATCTATTTGTTAGTTACATGTAAAGTATCAAAACCAGTCTTGTTGCATCCCTTAGGTTTGTGGCCATAAGCACCTGAATTCATGATTTGTTCCCTGTGAGATAACAAATCGTCCTGTTTTCCCCTGCAGGAACATTAGCATTGAACTTTCTTCCTTAATCAATACAATCCATTAAGAATCTAGCTTACCCTACATGGTTATATGAAATATTAATTACACACTGCTAGTTAGATAAATGAAGACTCTGCCAGAATGATAGCTTGTTTCTTTCCTTGTATTATAATATCTTAAAGGAGAACATTTTGAGTTCTAGGGTGCATGGAATTTTGGAATTCGTTTATTAAATCTTGCTTATTTGAGTAATTAACTCCATAACTCCTGGTTCCTAAAAGATATTTCTAACTGGGACTGCTGAGTTTTTTTTCCTCTTGCTGATTCTGGATAGAGTTCATTTACTTTTTAAAGGATCCAGTTGGAAATAATTTCTTTGATATTCCTTTGATGTTTTCAAAGATGAGAAAAAATTATTTGGCTTTTTAAATGCCACTCGGCTACAGGTAGAAAGCAGTGGAGCTTGTAGGAAGGCCAACGAGACTTAATTATTGTCTGACTGATCCGCCTCATTCTTAGATGTCCAGGAAGACTTCTAGGAGGTAGGCTTTTAATTCTCTCTTTGTACCAAATTTACAGAGTGAACCATCTTACGTCTTGAGCGTGGTTAAAAATTGGGTCAAGTTATCTACGCATAGGATTGGTAGCTCTTAGGATAGTCTCTGGGAAGTTGTATGGGTCCAGCTGTACTGTGGTATCTTTTTTATGTTTTATCACTCCACAGCTGGATAAGCCTATTCCTAATGTGTTGCCTCTCCCTGCTTCCAACCAGGTAATTAACTTATAGATAAATGTATGTGGTTGTCCACTCATGCAACTAGGTGGTCAAACCAAGTACTAAAATTGAAACCAAACTTTCAGAAAAGTTGTATTTGAAACCCATTTCTGCTGCTCATTTGAGTGTATTACAACCAAATCTCTCTCATGGATTCAGTCTATCAAGGATTCCTAGGTCTGGCTCTTGATTTTTCTTAAGTGTAAGCAAACAAAATACAAGAATTGGTAACTTGAGCCTTATCATCATTAAAACATTCTGCTCATCTTAAGACACTCTTAAGAAAAGTTTAAAAATGGACAAGCGACTTGAACAGACCCTATTAATATTAGTAGTTATCAGGGAAATGTGAATGAAAACCATTGGAATGGTGGAAATCCAAAACAACTGACAATAATGGTTGTCCAAAAGGATGTGGAGAAACCAGCATTCTCGTGTTTGTCTGGTGTGGGTATAAATGCCTTGGAAAAACATGGTCAGTTTCATATAAATGTGAACACATTTGCTCTATGACCCGGCAGTTCCAGTCCTTGGTATTTGCCCGAGAGGAGAAAATGCACATTCACTGAAAGATTCGCACACAGGAGCAGCAGGCTCTCGCCATTGCTGGCCTTGAAGAAGCGAAGTGCCAAGAGATCAACGCCTTCAAGGAAATGAGTTCTGCCCTGTGAGCCTGGGAGGAGACCCTGGGCAGAGGCCCAGCTGCCTTGGGGAAGCTCTGAGATAATAAATGGGTGTGTTCTTAAGGTGCTTAAAAAAAAAAGATTTGTGCACATATGTTCATATCAGTTTTATTCATAGCAGTCAAACACTAGACACAACCCAGGTGGCCATCAATAAGAGAATGGACAAATGTGGGACATTCAGACAGTAGAATCCTGTTTAGCAATTTAAAAACACACACACACCAAAAATTATTGATGCTTGTAACAACATGGGTGCATCTCAGAGACAGGTATGCAAAGAGGAGCCAGACAGAAAACAAGCCTATTGTTTGATCCCATTAATATGAAGTTCAAAATAGGGACAATTAGTATATCCTAATAGAAAGCAGAACGTGGTTGATGGGGACAGAGGGGTCTTGACTGGAAAGGGGCATAAGCAAGCTTTCTGCGGTGTTGGGACTATTTGTTTCCTGGGTAACAGTTACACAGGTATATATCATTTTTACTACAATACAAGCACTTAAGTTTGTGTGTTTTTTAAATATTAATTATACTTAAAACACCCTGAATTTATTGTTAATTTTAACTAGGAGAAAATGCCCCAAATATTGGGACTACCCAACTCCTAACTGTCCTAGGTAAAATAAGTTTCCTCAGTTTAATCACAGTCTTAAGAAAATTATGACTTCTAATCCTATCCACGATCAGATTTTTCATTAGAATTTGAATCCCTTATCCTAATGTCAGGACTATTCATTCAAGTGTGTTTCATTGCTATAGAAATAGGATTAATCCTTGCTTTATTTCTTTTTTCAAGAATTAGTCTTTTTTTCCTGCCTTATTAAATTAGGTTTGCCTGTTATATTCTTTTTCTCATTAGCCTAAAGTCTTGTAGATAGGCCTGGTTACATTGTGAAAGTTATTTTTGATAAACGGATTTTAAAGGCAGTATTTGTAAATGAAACATGTGCACAGTAACTCTGGGACTTTTTAATGTAATCTTAGGCAGCAGTTTGTACATGCTATGTATTGAATCCTGGCCAAATGCTTGAAAACGTGTAAAAGCTCGCATCTTGGCCCTTCCCTACATGTTGAAACGAAAGCACACATGTTCCCACGTTCCAGTGCCGCCAAGCACACCCAGCTTGCTCACATGGCTGCCGGTGCTGTTTCCCGTGCCTCCTCGTTCGGTGGCCAGCAATTAGATTGCGTGTTCCTTTTGTGAGTGTGTGTGTCTAAATGCTGTGCATCTGCTGCATCCCTTGAAAATGGATAGATGTGCTCTTTAAGGGGAATCCTTGCTCCTGGCTCCTTTCAAAGTCACCCGCCACCCTCTCTGGATGAAGCTGGCGAGAAACACTGTGCAGTGACACATCTGGCTTTGTGCTCCCTTCTCAGTGTGTTAAACGTGCTTTGGAGGTGTCTTATAAGTACAAAGAAGTCAGTTATTTGCCAATTACTGTCTTAACACAAGAAAGACTGAGGGCTGCTGTTGTGCGCTGGGAGTGTGCGTGTGTGTGTGTGTGTGTGTGTGTGTGTGCTGCCCTTTGCTCTCTGTCTTGTTCTCTGTGCTTCTGAGATTCCACAAATATTTATTTGGGAGGCAGATCCTGCTATGGGAACTCTGAAGTCCACCAGCCGCACAGGCATATATCTCAACAAAGCTGCCCATGTGAGGGGCGCATTCAGCGTGGTTTCTGATTGGGATTTTGAGGGTAGTATACACCTGTTTCTGCTTTCAGGATGAAAAATGAGTTGCCAATTACTGTCAACATGTTCAGACATGACACTTCATATGGTAGAAGCTTGCTCAGCCTGCTTTATGCTGGGCCCCCAACTATGAAACCATCGGTTCTGAAAAGGGGGTGTGTTGGCAAGGAGGAGAGGGAAGAAGGGGATCCATCCTCTCTCCGGCCGTGGGAAGGAGGTCACTGCCTCTCACCTCTGTTTCCCGGCAGAGCTCCTGAACAAGATGAAGTGATCAAAGCCGGGTGCCAGCGCATCCTCGCAGTCTCATTACTTTGCAAGCTGCACGCCCAGATGCTGCTGTTCCGCATCAGGCCTCACTGACTTACATTCATAACACCTCCATTACAGCTCGTTTGGTACCACCCGGAATTAACCAGTTCTTCCTTTTTCCTGGTGGTGTTTCTCCAATACAAAAGATGCGAATGGAAAGCTGAGCATAACATTGCTGGGTGTAGAAGGCATCTTGCAGGCATCCCGGTTCGTTGACAAGAAGCAGGAATCAAATGTTTTGTCACCACTTAAATCATTTGTGGTTTTCATTTGGTTGTGTGAGTGTTGGTTTCGCAGTATTTTCGAAGTCTTGGAATTTGAAATACTGGGTTTTGCCCGCAGACCAGTTTCATCGACACCCCGGTCCTGGGAGTTCTTTGCAATTAGTGGACTGACATGTCATTTGTTGGTTTCTTCCACCAGTGAAGAGCTCATTGACATTTATTTCAGAAGGTGTTAATGCGACAACTTTGCTTAGTAGAACTTAATCATCGTCAGTATCAACACAACTATCCATCAAAGGTCTCTGACGCTTCATGCTCTATGAGCACTGGGAGCAGAAATCTGAGTCTGAGTCCCAATCCTCAGTGGCCTTATATTGTGGAGATCATTAGCTCTACTGTGGAGGGTCAGAACCTCATACAAGAATTATAACTTTAATATTTGTTCAAGAAAAATAGTTGAATATCTCACATACGTTCAGGTGGTTTCCATAAACTGAAATACAGAGAGGTGAAGAAAGCATGATGAATATACATAGGAGACAGATTAATACACACGTGACTAAAATGTGGTAAATGCTAATGTAAGGGTGAAAACAAGATGCTGCAGGAATAGGAAGGGGAATCTGGATTGCAGGAAGAGGTGACTGGTGCAGGCTGTCTTCTCACCTAGAGGTTTTGTTAAGGTGAGAAGAAGGAGGATGGTTTTCATGCTGGCAATGGCTGGAATGGACGTGGGCAGTGGTGGGACAGACTCTGAGGCCATCAAGGAAAGTTAGGGTCAGACTTTCAATGCCGTGTCTTGGAAGGCAGAGTTAATAGAGTTGTGAAGATTCAACCACAAGTTCTACCTACTTGGGAATATTTTTTCCCAATTACCCGTTAGATTATCACCATTAGAATTGTCTCTTGAATTGGTCATTGTTCCTAGATGTCTTCTGTCAAATACACAAGCATAATATTTGGCACATATGTATATGTTTGTGTTTATAATATCATCACAATTTGCTATATCATGTTAATTTCTATTCTTATGTTAACACTAGTGGCCCAGTGCACAAAATTCATGCACATTAAAAGGGAATTAATTAGAGGAAATATTTTAAACTGATAAGAACAGATACTACACTTGATCTTAGCCAAATGGCCGAGAAGCAATAGAGGAAATATTTTAATATTGCTATTTGCCCTTTCTCTATAATAGAAGTGTCAGAGATGAAAGAAAATTAGTAAAATATATATGAAAATATTCCTTCTGTCAGTCTGGGGCATGCTGCGCCTCAAAATCACACAAGTCCCAGACCCAGCCGGCCCTACCCCCGTCAAGCCCTGCAGGGAAGGGGGCGCAGCTTCAGGTCCCCTGTCAAGCCCCACTGGGCAGGGGACGCAGCCTCAGCTCCCCCATCAATCCCCACTGGGCGGGGGACATAGCCTCAGCTCCCCTGGCTTGGCACCAGTGAGGGGTGCAGCCCCAGGTCCCCTGTTGCTGGGGCTGTGGCCTCAGGTACCCCGGCCTCAGGTACCCTGGCCTGATGCCGTGGCAGGGGGCACAGCCTCAGGTACCCCAGCACTGCTGCTGGGGCGGAGGGCACGGCCTCAGGTCCCCTGGCCCGGCCTCAGGTCCCCCAGCCCTGGTGCTGGGGTGGGGGGCGCTGCCTCAGGTCCCCCAGCCCTGGCGCGAGGGCGCAACGACCATTTGCATATTAGCTCTTTATTATATAGGATTATTAATATCCATTTGAAAAATGAGCTCATGTTAGCTGACCATTAATTGTCTAGCAGAGAGAATGGGTCATAGAGAAAACAGTAGTTTTGATAAAAGGGTGGGGAGGATCCAGTTCAAGAAAGGTTTGTTTTACGGGATGTTGTCTGGGGGAAATCTTGGGGCATTTTAGCAGAGAAGGAGCCTTAGGTGCTAGAGGAGCGCAGAAAGCTGGCATGCTGGTTGGTCATTTTAGCCCCCTCCCTGCGGTCCATGTCATGGGATCCTCTTTTAATTGAAATGGTATAATATGAACTTTAAAAAATATTCCTAGCCATGAGCTCTTTAAATGGCATCCTAAGAATTCACATGGTACAACATTCTACATGTGTGGGAAAGACGGTGTTAGAGGCAAATTGTATGTGGTTTATAAAGATAGTGTTCATCTGGATGTATGAGTTTTGGTTTATGTCTGTAACTGTGATTGAATGTACCCAAGTTATAGAAAATTAACTCATACATTGCTAGTTGATAATTAAATGAATCTAATAAGTATTCTTTCTCCTCTCCACTGCATTTTGTGGTCAACTTTTGTCTTTTGATATCCTTCCTGTAGCTTAGTATAGTGAAAATAATCTGAAAATTAAATTTATTATGGATATATTCCCCATGGTCCACACAAAACTTCAACGTATTCTTTGAAATAACTGCATAGTATTGTGTGGCATTGTTCTACCATAATTTAGTTGGCCCATCCCCTTCTGACAGGTACTCAGGTTGTATTTCAAATGAGTTTTTTGACCAGGTTGTGTTTTCTTCCCTTAAGGCTGCAGTGAAACAAGTTTACACACAGAACCTTAGAAACTGGTGTGTTTGTTTCCATCGCATGGATGGGGTTTGAACTGTGACCAGCCCTTCTGATGATGTCATATTGGGCTACTTAACCTCTTGGACTTATTTTTGCTGATGTGGGAAATGTATTATACTAACTCATAGGGTTTTTAGAAGGGGTGATGAATAATGTAGGTAAAGTTCTGGGCATGGAGTAGGACTCAACCCTATACAGGTTTAATTTCTTTAGCGATCTATTGGGGTTAGGGTTGGCAAAACCAAGAGTACTTAACTTTGGAAATTGTATTACAGCAGTGAATTTAAATCTGGCCTCCTAAGTGGCCCTTTTTTTTTTCCTAAAGAAAAGGAAAGCCCATTTTGTGAAAATTTTCAACTTTTTGACGTGTAATTTAAAAACATTACATTTTGGCCCAACCTTTTGCAGTTTTTGCTGCTAGTTTATAATTCCCCAGAGGTGAGTTGAAAAGATTAGTGGTGGAACTTTTTCCCATTAACTCGGGGAAAACTACAGAGCAAAAAATTGTCCTCTGACAGAAATGTCAATCCATACCTCTGTGGAGCGTTTGGAAACTGAAGCTGAGAGCCGATTTAACCGGAGAATCGAAAACCAAAATGTATACACGTCTTCACCTTTCTAACTGGTGGCAAGACGAGTGAAAAATATACTCTCAGAACTTGATGATGCAAAGAAAATAGGGTTGCTGCTCCGGAGAGTGCATTAAGGCTAGGTCTTTAAAAGATCTGAGTGTTTAGCTTCTGGCCAAGTCCTTCAGAAAGCTGATCCTTCCTTATTAATGATACATCTATTTGTACTTCCTACCATAAAAGCCCCCCTTTGTATGATGTAGCATCTAGGAAGCAGATTTAAGAGAAAGGGAATGCTAACTAGATCACAGATTTTGCTATCGAAGCTACCAAGAAAATAGGCTTTTTTTTTTTCTTGTTTGAGATTCTTGGTCTTTCTGATTTGTTTTTAAAAAAACAAATTAGGACTACTCTTAATTTTTCCATTCTATAATGCCAATATAGCTATCATGAGATAGTAAATATCCATGTGAGCAAAAATTTTACTGGGCATAATCTTTGTAGGTGTCTTTCACAGTGAATGGATCTGTTCTAGCAAATTCTGTCTCTTCCTTTCTCAACCCCATCTTAGTTTTTCTATCTGTGAAAAGTGGTAATCAGAGAGATGTTATATGGGAATTAAATGAGGTTCCTTTATGCTCCTGGCACACCCGAAGCAGTCGATAGTTAGTTAATTATTATAGTCATCAATAGTTCAAGTTTCTCTTGAGTGAATTCCGTGTGTGTGTTTTAAATTGATGCCCATGATATAATCCAATATTTACTTCCCTAGGGGATAATTCCTAGATATACTAAATTGCAACTGAGCATATACCATGCCTCTAAAAACATGTGTTTAAAGACATATGTTTTCTGTCAAATCATTAGCCAACACTTAAGCAACACTACTCAAAATAATAGTTCTATTTGAAAATGCTAGGGAGTACGTAATTTAGTGGAAATGCATATGGAGGCTGTGCGTGCATGAATGCATTGTCATTAGCTTATGGTGCAGATCACAGCCTTTGGAATATTTATATTAATTTGGGATTAGAGGCAATTACATGTTGGCAGTCTGTAATGAACAAACCAAAGTTTTCCTAAACATTTGTTCTCAAGTCAGGCGCTTGGCATTTGGACCATAATTTTCCCCAGAAATAAAAATGACACTTGCGATTCTCTAGGTGCGTCCTCAGAAACCTGTTTGTTTAACCCCTGATTGTTTGTGTTAAGAATGAAAGGCGGGGGCGGGGTGGGGTGGCGATGAGGGGCAAGGGCAGCAAAAAGAAAAAAAATGCTGCATTTGTCTGCGTGTGTGTGTGTGTCATTTACACTCTAGTTTTTAAAGGCAAACCTAGTCACAGGTATAGCCTTGTTTCTATGGGAAATGTAGGACTCTATAGAGTGTGGAAAGGAAATGCAGAAACCTTGGCAAGAACAGCTCCCTTCCTATCTCCCAGTTCCCCCGGTCACTTTTAAGCTTTATTTTTTGTTTAACAGTGAATGAAATCTTCTTTTCAAATGAAATCTTGTGTGGAAACCTAACACAACTGATATGATGCTATTTTATTAACATAACTCTAGTTTATCAGCTTATATACAACCTTATGTCAAGAAAACAATGAAGCATATTTTCATGAATACAACATTTAAAAATCAAGGGGCTAAGAATTCTGGCTACAATCTTGCCGTACATCAGCCTCAGCACCCAAAATTATTTATTTGGTTGCAAAGGGTTGTGATAATCCTGATTTGCAGTGATAAGTAGTGGCAATTGATAATAGTTTTTTTTTTAAAACAGCTTGTCTTGCAATCTCAAGATCTACTCATCCATCAGTCTGATCCATACAATTAAAAGCGAAATAAGTTTCTGTCTCAGAGCTGAATAATTGACAGTATCTAATAAATTATTATATAGAAGTTGGGATGAACACCCAAAACTTAAAATATTAAAGCACAATCCTATGTAATAAAAGCCTAATATGCTAAGTGTCCAGTGACCGGTTGACTGTTCAGCCAATCAAAGCATATTATGCTAATGATATGCTAAGGCTGCTCAACCGCTCGCTATGACATGCACTGACCGCCAGGGAGCAGATGTTTTGACTGGTAGGTTAGCTTGCTGCTGGGGTCTGGCTGATCAGGACTGAACAAGATGGGCCAGACACGCCCTGGATCCCTCCCGTGGTTACTCCCTGGCCCTGCTCGTGCACCGATGGGGTCCCTCGGCCTGGCCTGTGCCCTCTCACAATCCAAGACCCCTGGGGGGATGTTGGAGAGCCAGTTTTGGCCTGATCCCGCAGGCCACTCCCTTGGGACTGATTGGGCACGAGCCTGCGGCAGGTATAGTGGCATTAGGATGAGTGGGAGCAGCAGGTAGGAACTGCAGGTGGTGTTGGACTGCAGGTTTTGGCCAGATCCCCACAGGCCACCCCGAGGAACCCCACCCGTGCATGAATTCATGCACCGGGCCTCTAGTATGAAAATAACCTCTGACACATCCTCAACCTCATCTCTCGCCATCCTCTCTCATGAACCTCAAAGCTCATCATTAAAGGGACACCATGCCTTACATCTTTGTGCTTCTGCAGATGTGCTCCTGCTGCCTCCATAACACAGCACACCTTCACCATTTCCTCCTGGCAAACTCATCCAGTGGGCAAGAGTCTTATATGTGAGTGCCTCTGAAGTCTCCCTTATGCCTCCCTTTATACTACCCCACCAAAAAAGAGGGCACAGTTAATTGCTCCCTCTGTGTTCATGTAACTCAAGCCCTAATTACAATCCAATTTTTATTATAGTTGCCTGTACACCTATCTCCCTTCTAGAGCAAAAGCCCCTAAAGGCATGAACTCAGTGTACCCTGCCTTCAGTAGTACTCTCCCGAGGTGTTCATTAATATCAATATTGCTCTTTACTAAATTGAATTAATCTGTTATAACATTTTTTCTTGCTTTTCAGCTCCTACTCTCAGAATGTTTTCACTGTAGAAGGGACCTTGAGTTAGTTTAGAGTAGAAAAAACCGTTGTCTAAAAAGCTAAGTAAGAATTACAGGCTCTTGGGAGTTTGAAAGGCCCATTACCCAGGTTGTATATCAAGTTACCTTGTGTGAATCTCGTTCCCGGGTGAAAGGAAACGTTCTTGAGGGCAGGGATTGTATTCTGTTCTGTTTAATAGGTCTCCCCCAGCACCTGGCCCATGTGCTGCACTTAGAAGATCCATGCTGGAATAAATTCATGCAGCAAATGAGGGGATTGTGGCTGTGTGACAGTCTGTCTGCCTAATGGTGTGATTTATCTAGTGGCTGATGGTCTTCATTACGGGCTGTTAATACAGGCTGATTTTTGTTGGACATTAGCTAATTGCCAGAGTGCATTTCCAATGCATGCCAGTGTGAAGGTGAGCTTTCCTCTTGACAGTATCAATTGGGTAGTTAAGACTATAGCACAACTCACAATATAATGGAATATTGTTTATTAGATTGTTCTCATTAATTGAGAATTCCTTCAGCTCAGATTTCTGTACAGTGAATTTTTATAAAGGAAGGATTATTGATACGTTAAAATAGCTTTATGATCTTTGCTATTTTTGAGGACTACATTACTTGTGTTAATGTGGACAGATTTATATATTTTTCCACAATGAAAGTACATCTCATTAACATTTTCTAGTTGAACTTGGAAACATGACATCTTCAAGTCAGGGGTAGCTCTCCACGAAGAAAGCCAGTTAGATATTTCATAACAAGTTACCTTCTTACGAGAGCTGACATACCTGCTTTCCCCTGAGGTCTCTATTGTCTGCCATACAAGTCTGCATTCGACTTGGTTATAGGCATTTTCTGAGCAAGGCATTGATGGAGCCAAAGCCTAGAGGACACTCCTGTGTGTATACTTTAGGAAAAGTATAAGAGAGCCATTTCTTTTTCTGGCTGAATTAAAATGGTGGTGATTGTCAAGTTCCATTAACCTCGTGGGTCACCCCTTGCATGCATTAGTGACAGTGCCACTGTAATGTGGCACCCTCTTGCCATGCTGTGGACACGGTTATGAAGATGGATAACAGTGCAGGCTCACTGGTAACTTTTGTTGTCAGGCAGGCTGAACGAGAAACTGTGGGTATTGGCTTTTGCTTTGATTTATGGAAAGGTTGCCACATGAAGAAGACATCACATAAAACAGTCCTGCTGGCAGCCATCTAATGCTCTTGTAAGTATAGCAAATAGCGACGAACCCTCATTAGGTTCAGTATCCTCTCTTGTTACATTCTGTACTTCTGACCGGGTGGATCCCTTAGCAGCACAGTATCTTCCCGAAGGAATGGGCCTCTCCCTTGCTCTCACTTGGGTTAGCATACTTCTGCAAAGGCTTCCTCTAAGGGCAGCTAGCAGTGGGATGCTGGCTTAAGGGAGGATCATTAAGTAGCTGACTTGATGGTTCAGCTGTCCCATGGGGACAGCATTGAGTAATTACCTATTGGTTTTGCCTCGGGGCGCATGTGCGTGCACACTCTCCCAACAACCCCCAGGGTGGCAGGGCTCTGAAATCCCGGCTCCCGAGGATCTGTAGTAGCTCCAAGTAGAAGCAGGTGGCTCTTCTAGAAAATGGCACCTATCGCTTCTTGCTCAATAGGACTTTTGTCCCCAAGGAGAATAGTCATTACTTTGCCTCGGTTTTTTAGTTTCAATGCACTTTGGTTTGGTGGAGTGTCTTTTATGCTGTGAAAACTTTCCTTCCCTTTGAAATCTTTGTTCCATCTCTCTAGTTTGAGTTGTGTCTTAATATGCAAGAAAGGCAGCTGTGTTTTTCTTTAAGCAAATATGAGGATGGGGGAAGGCGTCTCTGTTTATCCCTTGGACAAACACATTATGGGTAATGGCAAAAAAGGAAACGGGGGGGGGGGGGGGAGAAGCTTGGGACCCCAGAAAAATTACGTACATCTTTTCAACTCTCTAAAGCAGGCGAGTGCTATCCTTTCTATGGCCGCCTCCTGCAACTAGCATTTTCTCAAGAGCCCGCAGCTGTGGGGACCAGCTCCGAACACACGCACAGGAGAAATCCCACCTTCCCAGGTATAGACAGAGAGCCCTTTGTGTCTTTCCCAGCTTGTCTGTTTTCCAGGCAAAGTCACACTTCTAGCCATTAGAACCTACCTCCATTTTTATTTTCCAGATTATTTTGAGGCCTTTAAGTGCCATCTATGATTAAATTCTGGCAGGGTTTTGCCATTCTCTGGTCTTCTGCTACTTCCTTTGTGCACGTGTGGGAGACAGGCCTGTCTTGAGCGATAGACTGAAAGAATACAGTCCGCAGCGTGTGCGAGTGATCCTTGGGAGCAGAACGTGGCCCTGGCCCGAGCAGGTTACGGCTAATAGCTCCTTGTTGCCTGGAAGGCTCCTGCTCCTGTTCCTGGAACGGCTCAGAGCGGCCAGGCAGTCCCGTCGTAAGCAGAAAGCACAGGCAGCCAGGGAGAATCGCATTTGGCCCGTAACCTGTACCCGCAGGCAGTGAGATGCTCAGGAAGTCCTGCTCTAAGGTGGGGGGGGCAAATGACGAGGGTTAGATGCTAGATGGTGTCTTAAGGGCTTTCTGGAGCAGGAGAGCAATGAAATTCGGAGCCAAATGAACGAGTATGTTACTATATGGGGAAGTACTCCTAAAATGCTCATGCAGGCATCCAGTGACTGCCACGAAACTTTCTGCTAAATGTGTGCCTTTAAAAAGGAGAGTGGTGACAGTATCAGTCGGACCTCAAATCAGCCTTAAAAACAGTCTGTTACCACCGGGGCTTAAACGTTAATAGGAACCTTCCTCTTCCTCTCCCTGTTCTTCTCCAGGAAGTAAAGAAACAGACTGCTAAGCCCGGTGATTTTTCTGGCTTTGCTTGCCTTTTAGAGGGATGTGGAGTGAGTCAGAAAGGGCTATTATCTGCTCTCTTTCTGACTTTCAGAAACCTTGGGTTTTGTACGGCAAAGTACTCCTTGAAAGAAGCCAGGCCTCTCGCGAATTTCAGCCCCAAAACACTCAGCCTTCCCTGCAGGGCCCTTGGAGAGCAAAGCCGAGAGGGCCAGCCCAGCGCTGCCTCTGTCCAGGGAAACAGTGCAGGGGAGGCTAGTGCGACTGGTCCCAGGCACCAGCTTTGCCTGACGCAGTCACTCCCCGCAGCGTCTTGCTGAGGATCCGGGGCTGTGACAAGGCTCGGCCTGGAGCGGCATGATTGACTAGTGATCTCTGTCATTGGCATAGGCATGAGGGGCTGGCATTGTTCCTTTGTACGTGCTTCCTCTGCGTTGGAAGCCCATGTAAAAATCTGTTCAGCTGATCATTGACAGTGCCTCGCCCAGGAATCGGAAGCCGGGGGAAAGGAAGAGAAAGGGACAAAGGAGTGGAAGAAGGCTTCCAGACAGGCCATATAATGCAATTTAGCAGCTCTTCTCTTTTCACCTCTCCTCCTACCGGCAGGTTCAGGGAAATGAAATACAGTGGAACCTCGTTTCTCGAACTTAATTTGTTCCAGAAGGCTGTTTGAAAACCAAATCATTTTTTCCCATTAGAAATAATGTAAATTAAATGAATCCATTCCAGACCCCCACATGAGTCCCTGTTTTAACCTTTCTTATATACAGTACATGTCTAATGTACTGTTTAATCTATAAATAAACAGTTAAAAAACAAAAAGATCATGAAATGTAAACAAAAATTTAACGAAGAGGAAAGGAAATATACAGTAAAAAATAAAAATTTCACAATAATTATAAGCAGCAACAGAAAACAAACAAAACAACCAACATCCTGAGATTTTAACAAGTGGTAATATGACTCATATTTGGGACTTATCTCCTTCGTTTGTCACCTGGGAGATGCTGACTGATCATACGGGTTATCAGCATGAGAGGGCTGTCAGGTTGAGAAGCGAATTGTTCGAGATGGGAGACATAGGAGAAGCGAGGGTCCACTGTACCACGAAACCGGGGGACTCTTTGTTCCCTCTTGAACTGGTGTGGTTCCTAGTAGGAGAGTGTCTCTCCCTTACTTCAGGCCACCTGAGCATCAGTGAGACTGTGACTGGCATTTGCAGGGACCTAAAAATTATCAGGGTAGACACAGCTGTTGGCAAATGTCCTTAGTGTGCAGTCATATCTGCCATTTTCGTAGAAATGAATAAGAGAACATTTACACTCCACTTTGATTAGCATCTGTAATACATGCAAAGATATTAACCTTGAGTACATTTCACAAGTGGCGTCTCATGGGCAGAAGCCTTCGTTTACAAATAGGGCCATAAAAACTACAGTCAGATGACCTTTCTTTAAGACAGGGAGCAGCAGACCTCCACCCATCAAACGGTTCTTCCTTCAGCCTAAACAGTGGCCCTTGCAGCCTAAGCTGGGGGTAAAAAGCGGTGCACTGATGGTACCTGGTAGAAATTCATATGACAGTTGATTTATTCTCATGTTGAAAGTGTTACTAAAAGCCCTCAGTGCTTTATTTCATTGTGTGTGGTTGTAATAAATTTTTTAAAAAAAGGTATCTCATTACTGTGTCCAGTTTAGATGACAAACCAGTTACTTGGACCTTGACCTGAAGTTATCGTCCTGAGCGGCACCCCGATCTGCCTCATCGGGACCCTCAGTCCTGAGATCGGCAGGGCTGGGGTGGCAGCTGCTCCTGGCGGCTCGCCTTGATGGCATTAGGCAGATGCATCTAAAATTTCTACTCAGTGTGCTATATAGCCACAGCCATTCTGTGCCTCTTACTGTGACATGTGAAATGAAACAACAAAACTTCACATTTGACAAGCTTTTTACGTCCTAGGTTATTCACATGTGACTAACATGTGAGCAGCACCCGTCGCGGTATCCGTTGTGGTTTTATTCTGTGCAGTGTTCCAGGTCTCACTTGTCCTCCACAAAGGCTACGTGCAGGCACCTTTGATTTCTGATCTGGATTTCCTTGGCATCCGGTATTACAGCAAAGAGAATCCTTCCATCCCGTTCTCTCCCCGATCCCTGCTTGCGGCCTGGGTGGCGGGGTTCTCGCAGCCAGTGCCCGTGTGTCTTAAACCATTTGAAAGTGACATCAGCATTAGTGCTCGCATATTCCTCACCGTTTCTGAATGTCCTTTGCTGGTTAAAGTTTTGGGGGGTGGGGCAGGGGAACAGATCTCACTGTGAATAAACTGAAGTGTTATCTGACATTTTTAATTAACGCTGGTGCTTCTGGGCCTCCTGCTGAGGGCTGCCAGCTCCTTTACAAAGTGGCATTTATGACACTGAGGACACAGTGAGCTGAACCCAGTCCCTGGCCTGAGTGTTGGTTTCATGGTAGTAGAACTTCAGCCGTGAGCTGTTCATTATTCTTGAAATGTCCAACTTGTATTAGATAGGATGTTGTCACTTTAAAGCGAATTAAAGCAGTTTGCCATCGATACCATTGAGTCCCCTCACTGCAAGTAGCAGCCCTGCCACCAGCAGTGGGCACGTCTGTGCCAGCCGTAATTACTGCACCTACAAGTCCATTTGTTCGCAGGAAGGACTGTTGCTCCCCGTGAGGACTTAGTTGTGGGGGAAAAAGACATAGAGGGTTATGTTACTTACACACCCCAGGCGGGAGGTTCGATTTTTAACGGGAGTGCAGCTTGTCATGCCTCACCCGCCACACAGGCAGGGGCCTCCTTTGCCGCCACCCGAACACTCTGGGGGCACCTTCCAGTTTGTGAACAGTCACAACTCTCACGTGGCTTGTATTCTAAAACATGGATTCCAAGCTGGCTGTTTGAAAGTGGAAACCCATTTTCCTTTGGAAATAAGGTGATAACAGTTAGGTTCCAGAATAACTTACTGGAGTTTATTAGTTGAAATAATAATAATAGCAATTAATTAAAGCTTACTATGTGCCAGGCATTGTGTTGCGAGCATGAGCATTACCTTACTGATGTTTACAGCAGACCTAAATAGCGGGAACCGATGGAAAAGTCGCATCTTAGAGAGACTGAGCAAGTTTCTCCAGCTCCCATAGCAAGTAAAGAGTGGAGCCTGGGTTTGGACAGGTGTGTTTTAGATGCCAGATCCTGTGTTCACCATCCTAGCAAATGGCTAACGGAAAAGCAGTGACTGTTCGAGCACCTAGCTAACGATGGTCATGCTGCTTTATTGGAAAAGCTGATCTTGGCTCCAGCGCAGATGTTAGGAGCATCTGTCTTCCAGCAGAGTTTGGCTCCTCTTCCCCACACATCACCCTTCTCCCACACAGCCACACTGGCTGACACGGTGGCAGTGAGAGCCGAGAGGGGGCCCAGGGGCTCCGTGCGGAAAGGTCTGAGGAGTTGTGGACTTTGGCAGATTGTGTTAGGCACTGGGGCTACTGCACTAAATGGGACATACACTGGCTTTGCTCTCCTGGACCTCAGAGTCTAATGGGAAAATGACTCTGCAAGTGTAGTCACGCCACACGCTGTCGGGTGCTGTGAGAGCATGTCACCTGGAGTCACCTGTGGGCGTCAGAGTCGGCATCTCTGAAGGCTGAAAGCTCCTTTCAAAAAAGAGGACTCATTCACTTGAACAAGTGGTTGCTGACGTATCCTATAAGACGTCTACTAAAAATTACTGGATTTGGCTCAGTGGCTAGAGCATCGGCCTGCGGACTGAAGGGTCCCCGGCTCAATTCCAGTCAAGGCCATGTACCTTGGTTGCAGGCTCAACCTGGGAGGCAACCAATCGATATCTCTCTCACACATTGATGTTTCTCTCTCTGTCTCTCCCCTCTCCCTTCCACCCTTTCTAAAAATCAGTGGAAAAATATCCATCCTCAAGTGAGGATTAACAACAACAACAAAAATGCTGGATTTGGCACCTGGCCAGTGTGGTTCAGTGGTTGAGCATCAACCCAGGAATCAAGAGGTCACAGTTCAATTCCCAGTCAGGGCACATCTCCAGGTTGTGGGCCCAATCCCCAGTGTGGGGCTTTCGGGAGGCAGCCGGTTGATGTTTCTCTCATTGATGTTTCTATCTCTCGATTCCTTTCTCTCTTAAAAAAAATAAAATAATAAAAACTACTGGATTTGGCTACCTGGAGGTGTCTGACTTTAGCAAGGAGCCATTTTATTGCATGGTTGAGGGGAAGCCACTTTGGTGTGGATAGAAGAGAACAAATAGAGGGTAAGGAGGGGGAGGCAGCAGTTGTGAAGATACTTGCTAGAGCTGTGCTTTCAATGAAATGTTAGCCAATAACCATGTGTGACTATTTTGATTTACATTTATTAAAATGGGGTAAAATTTAGCCTGGCTGGTGTGCTCAGTGGGTGAGTGTCAACCTATGAATCAGAATGTCCCGGTTCGCTTCCCAATCAGGGCACATGCCCAGGTTGCCGGCTGGATCCCCAGTGGGGGACATGCAGGAAGCAGCTGATCAATGAGTCTCTCATCATTGGTGTTTCTATTTCTCTCTCTTTCTCTCTCTCTCTACCTTCTTCTCTGAAATCAATAAATATATATTTTTTAACAATAAGTTAATTAAAAAATAAAATGGGGTAAAATCTAAAATGCATTACTTTTCATTAGTCACCTTTCCGATGATCAGTAACAGTATGTGGCTGTGGCCATTGTGTTGGACTGAGAAGGTGTGGAGCATTTTCAGTGCGGATGTTAAGAGCATCTGTCTCCCAGCAGAGTTTGGCTCCTCTTCCCCACACGTCACCCTTCTCCGGCACAGCCACACCGGCTGACACGGTGGCAGTGAGAATTGAGAGGATGCCCAGGGTGCAGGGTAGTCTGTCAGCCAGCCCTGTTCTGGAGAATGTTGCAATGCCAGTGAATGTGACCTAGTGGGAAGGAGGTGAAGACACAAGGAGGGGGAAATCCCACTGACAGCGGGCTAGCGGGGAGGTAAGAACTGGACCCATGTGTAGGGACGGCTTTCTTTTTATGAGAGGCACTGTTCCTCTAAGTAACAACAGAAAAGGTGCAGGTTCAGATCTCATGATGGGAAGAACAGGGAGCAAGCTCTTGATGTCTGTTTTGCTCAGTGAAAAATAGAAATATGGCCAAGAGTGAAAAGGGTGAGAATTTTGAGGAGTTGGAGATAGCATGAAACATGCGTTGCAAAGAGGGCCAGAGTGGATTTGCCACAGAAATGTAAATACATGGTTGGGGAATTTAGTGTCTGCTTATGAATTTATAACAATTCTAGTTTCCTGGTTATATGACTTTTCTCCAGAACCACTCAACTGAGAGCTGTAGTAAGGGACATTGGAAAGGCAGGCAGGCTCTTAGATGGGTGCTGTGTGCAGTGGCTTCCATGAACACTGCTGAAATGGAGCCCTATGGAAGGTGTGAAACTAATGGAGTCCAGCAGGGTGAATCCAGCCCAGGACGCACGTCGAGGGATGCGTGGTTTTTCCTTTATGTGGGAATCACTGAGATTCCACCCCTGAAATACGCTCATGGATACGGCCCATCCTTTGGAGAATATGTGTATGTAGTAGTTTGTTTTCTATATTTCATGGCTGGTCTTGTTAATTAAGTCTTAGCAGCAGCCTATAGTGTTAAGCCCATTTGCTAAATCTTGCCGCATCTGAAAAAAATGATCAAATCCATAAGTAACCCCAAAAGGGGTTGCGATTGTATGATGTGTTGGAATTTAATAACTTCTGATGGTATCAGGACTGAATATTTTAGTTAATCAGAAACAAACAAACAACAAAAGGAACATGTTAGAATTTTTAAGTGAAGGAATAATGGGTGTTCCAGAAATGCACATACAGTTTAATGTTATCATACACTGCACCTAAACTTCCACTGTTATTAGATATATAATGCTTTGGAGGTACATCCTTTATTTATAGGGTATTAAGTAGGGAAACATTAGCTACTTGAATTCATAGTGTACTTGTCTTCCAAAAATTGGTGAATAGTGTTAGTGTGTGATTAGTTGTGCTTAAAAGCTAGAGATGAAGCAGGTTATAAGTTAGCAACTCACCTTCTGAGTTATGCTTTCCCCTACCAGTCACCTTAAAAATACCTATTTCCCAAATGCAAAGAGACTTTCTTCTCATTTCCAGGGACTTTCAGGGAATTAAGAGATTAATATTTATAATACTCTCTGAGTTTCAAAGATGCAAAGTGACGTTATTTGAACACTTTTTAAAAACGCCTCTTTTTGTTCAAGCCCTTTGAAATGAATTTAGTTCCTATGGAAACTTACCACTGTTGTAGATAGTGCCCTTGCGCACAAGTGAAAAATAAAAATCGGAGAATGGTTCTATAATTTGATAACATGGCTTGGGAAGTAGACATTAGGAATATGTGCAGTTGTGCCCTTCGGCTATTATACTGGTTCCTGTTAGATTATGTTTGGAAACAACCTTGCAACTGTCACTGCCTGTCCTCCACTTGAAGGCCAGACTAGGTCAAGAGTGGTTTAGCCGAAGTTTCCATGAGCTCTTTTACTCCCAGCACCACAGACGCTTGTGAGGAGGCAAGGGTTAGGAGAAGGATTTGGGAAGTCACATTGGCTATGGGAGGTGGAGAATCCCGATTGACTCCTAGGAGAGGTTGGCACTCATAGGGCATGTGTTTAGTGCAGTGGTCAGCAAACTGCGACCCCTTGAATGTGGCTCTTCCACAAAATACCACGTGCAGGCGCGCACGCACAGTGCGATTGAAACTTCATGGCCACACTCAAGAGGCCAAAGAGCCGCATGTGGCTCGCGAGCCATGGTTTGCCAACCACGGGCCTAGGGTAACGATGGGGAAACTGAGGAAAGTTGGAAGTAGGACTTTTCAAAGGAAGAACTACATTCTCAATAACTTTTTGTATATAGAGTATTAAGTAAGAGCAAAGGAGCCAAAATTTAATGCATGATGATGAACTACCAATATTGCCAGTGGAGCAGGGGAGGGTGGACTTTGTTTGGATAAGAAAATGGAAATCAAGTAAGTTGAATGTGTTCAGTTGATATTTAGTCTAGAGATCTTAGAGTTTTGAAGGATATACGAAGACCGTCAGATCTAGGCCTGGCGTCAGGTGGGTAGGGTTACTATGCGTGCATTTTATGAAGAGCTGAAGTCCAAAGTAGCTCACACAGCTACTTTCTGATGGAAGCCACTGGAAAACCCTTCCAGTCACACCCAAAGCAGCAGGAGGCTGAGATAGTAAATCAGAAAGGCTTGTGCTGAAGGTGGACATGTTTGAAGGTATGTTGAATTATTTCAGTTATTTGCCAGTCTTTATTTCTGTCTTTTTGTAGAGTTTACATGTGGAGTTTCATGTCTGGTGTCTCAGTGTTAAGTTTCCAATCGGTCTTCTATTTGTGCCACAGACCCCATAGAAATGGATGTTAATGGTTAGGCATCTTGACAGAAAGCAGACTTCCTAATAGAAATTTCTCAGGGCCTACAAAACACACACACACACACTGCATTGTAATCTTAAAAATGAATTATTTCTTGATAAGTAACATATGTCCATGATAGAAAATTTGAATATTACATGCAAAGTAAACCTCTTTAAGTCTGTGACCTCTTACCCAAGTCTCTTCCTTGGAAGCAACTGCTGTTACCAATTGTTGTATATTGCTTTAACTGTATTCTTTGCACATTATCAGCATATATATGTTAAATGATTTTAAATTGAACTTTGAGCATATGCAGTGTAAGTAATTATAGTTGACCAATATCCATAAACTCCTATTTTTCAAATGTATTTTCTATCAAGCTTTCTCCATTTTCCATTAACCGTTAACCAGCCAATAATTTTAGTACATGTCTGTTTTGGAAAGCAAGAAGGGGGCGCTCATTGCACGTTCCAGACACCGGTGTGAGGGTGTGAGGACAAGACCTACAGCCAATGCACTGATACGCCCCTGCCTGAAGCACATTTACTTTATATTTGACCATGTGCCGAATGGGGAGTACAACTTGGGGATGTAGGAGGGTCCCTGGCCTGTTTCTTGTCGTCCTTGAGCATCTCCTGTGAAGGAGTCCCCTGCGCCTTCTGAGACACCCCGTGCACCCCATTTCCATGCCTGTGTCTGTTCTCTGTCACCAATGCCTGACACCTTTGAGAGGAGAATCCTTTTTTCCATTCCCTGCTCCCTTTCTTACCGAGAAGAATTCCCTTACTGTCAGATGCCTCGTCTGGCTCCTGAGTTTTTCCACCAATCAGTCTCCTTCCACGTCTCCTGAACTCCCAACCTCACATTTCAGATTCTGTACGTGGACTTTCGGCTTCAACCAACAGGTCCATTCTTTCTCCTCAGTCACGTCACGTCTGCGTGTATTGGACCTACCACCCCCACCCCCGCCCACTTTCTGCTCCTTTTGCCTTTCTTTAAAAATCTGTTGAAAACTCCTTTTTTCACACAACCTTCCCTATGTACTCAACTTCTGAGCACACACTTCTTTAAAAATATATTTTATTGATTTTTTACAGAGAGGAAGGGAGAGGAATACAGAGTTAGAAACATCGATGAGAGAGAAACATCGGTCAGCTGCCTCCTGCACACTCCCCATTGGGGATGTGCCCGCAACTAAGGTACATGCCCTTGACCAGAATCGAACCCGGGACCCTTGAGTCCGCAGGCCAACGCTCCATCCACTGAGCCAAACCGGTTAGGGCTAAGTGGCTTAACACCAAAGGCATTTATGGCCTATCTCACGGTTCTGTAGGCCTCATGTCCAGGTAGTCGCAACCAGGTCCTGTGCTTTTAGGGTCTCACAACGCTGGCATCAAGGGGGCAGCCAGCATGGGTTCTTGTCTGGAGGCCTGGGGAGAGTTTGCTTCCAGGTTCATGCAGATAGTTGGCAGAGTTTAGTTCCTTCTCCTGCAGGCGTGGGACTGACGTCCCTGAGTCTTTGTCGGGGGTCAGCCGGGGTCATTCCCAGCTTCTAGGGACCACCCACTTCATTGTGAACACAGCCTTCCTTACTGCTGCACTGATGGGGATTCCTTCGTCTACTTGTAGAACATGTCCTTGTCGAATGTGGTTTGGCTTTCTGATCTCTATGTAAATTTCCATAGGAATCTTTAGTCTGTTAGTGATGGCACTGCCTCTAACTCCAACCTTTTCTTCTCTTGTCCTCCACTGCCTTCCTTTCACTTTCCTGTCTGGAGTGCCTTTCCATCTCACCCTAACTGCCTAGGTTCTCCCTAGTCTTTAAGACCCAACTGCAATTTTCGCATCTCATCTGAGACCTTTGCCAATCATCTCCATCCAGATTCATTCCCCCCGTTTCATATTTTTCTCACTGCCTGGTACATGCCATTGAAGCAGCTCTTGCGGATGGTTGTCTCTCCCTCTGTCCTACACATGCACACGAACATGCACACACACACGACCATATATGCACATGCACGCACATACATGCACAGCCTGGCATATAATAGGCACTCAGTAAAGGATATTGAACTGACATAACCCAGGGCCTCCCTTTCTTTCCTGCCCATTTTCTTATTTACTACTTTCCTGTCATCTCACTTCTGCCTTGTACACGATGCTGATTGATTTCAGAAAGGAAGGGTGAAGAAGGAGAGGGATAGAAATATCAATGGTGAGAGAGAATCATTGATCAGCTGCCTCCTGCACACCCCCTAATGGGGAATGAGCCCACACACATGCCCGGGAATCAAACCATGACCTCCTGGTTCATAGGTTGATGCTCAACCACTGAGCCACACCAGCCAGACTATCTTACTTTTTAGAGATATAAACCTTGTAGCACATAGCCCAGCTATGCCAAGAACACCATGGTATGGTGGAAAATAGAAATCAGCCAACTTATTGATTTTTTTTCCTGCCTCATACCAGATGCTTGACTTCAGACATATCTTCTCAACTGAATTAATATTTCTTGTCAAAGACATTATTACTTGGAAAGATTTTCTGGAAAAATTTTTTACTAACATTTAAGTTGTGTTTAGCCTAAGTCACCAGATTTTAAGAAATTATTTATAAAACAAGAGTCGGGGCCCTTGTTCTCTGGAGATACAGCAGAAGATGGCCTTATTGTTTTACATCCAGACCTTGGCAGGGTGAGCCCACTTAGCAGGATCCCAGCCAGGGCATGGGGAGGTGGGCAGGGTGCTACAGGGTTCTCTGTGAGGAATAGAGGAAGGGCCTCCTGCTCAGGAAAAGGAGCCAGGCACTGGGGATCCCCATGGCAGAGTGACAGTGCCAGCCACCCCCACCAGCCTCCATGTCACCTGCTACCACATTCCCACTCCTCTCATCAGTTTGCCCTAACTGCCCCATTACTTCCAAGTAGCCAATATCACTGAATAAGGAAGAAACATGTGTTGCAAAATTGGAAAGTTTTTATTCACCATGTATTCTAGTGTGTCCTTGCTCAGATACTGCTGTACATGAGGCCTCTTGGTCTAAGAGCAGTGTGCCCTTTGTGTGCACAGCCCTGCTTTGTTTGTTTCATTCGGGTGGGTGACCAGAAGTCCTGTCTTTGGGATCTTCCTGGTTGAATGACTTTTACTCTCGGGATACTAAAAACTGGAGGAAGACTGGCAGTGCTTTCCCTGCTTGGAGGTCACTGCCTCCTTTGCCTCCACATTAGTGAGCTGTGGTTCTGACATCTTTTCCCAGAGTCCACAGTGGTTTAATATTAAAAATATTTTTATAAATAGTCCTCTTTGAGGCCTTGAGTTTATAGAATAGAATTCTGTAGACTCTGTCTGAAGCTGAGTTTCTCTTTTTACCACACTCAAGTTGAATCTCCTGGTTGAGTGGTATGACACTCATGGTGAGTAACCATCTCCTCTCAGCTTGATGGGTCCATTGAACTAAGTGCTGGACCAGGTGTAGCCAAAGCCAGTGTTCCCTCCTAACAATAGAGGCCCCTCCAGTGTTTTTGTGTTGAGATGATACACAGCCTCACAGCTAGCATTCATCATTTTAGAAAATAAATGTTTAAAAAAGCCTTCTGGTTTTATGTTTTTATTTTTTAAGATTTTATAGCAAAGTGTATATGGAGACAAATTGAAACAAAGAAAACTTTTGGAGATAGTTGACCTCTGAAGTATAATTGTAGAAATTTGATTACAGCTCAAATAGCTACATCATTAATAAAGATGGTTAGCAGTTGTTAAGAATGTCAGAGAAGCTTGAAATTAAGTCATTTTTCATATCTTGCATTGTTAGAGACTTTACATTTTATTCTGAGAAATAATATTAGAATATTGTAACTTAAGGTAAAATTTAAAGTGAAAAAATGTTAATAGAATACATTTGAGAAATACTTCCCTTATAATGCATTTTATAATAGCTTTATTGCAATGGTAAGAGAAATGAGGAAGTTATTACATATTTTTAAATATTGGAAATGTGCTCAGTAGCTTTAGTTTGTGTTATAAAAGAAAAGCAGAAATCCTGACCACTGGGCTTAACATTGAATGAAACCTTTTTTTTTTTTTAATATATTTTATTGATTTTTTACAGAGAGGAAGGGAGAGAGATAGAGAGTTAGAAACATAGGTACATGCCCTTGACCGGAATCGAACCCGGGACCTTTCAGTCCGCAGGCCGACGCTCTATCCACTGAGCCAAACCGGTTTCGGCTGAATGAAACCTTTAATAGAGTATAAAATTAGAGGTCTTGCATTGTGCCATAGACATTAGAGCTCAAGATTTAACTCAGTATGGCAGTGTTGTGTGTCTGCTTTTAATGTGGGAGATATCCTTTTATGAGACCACCAGATCCCATGAAAGGTGCATTGTCTGTCGCAACCTGTTGAAAATCAGAATTATCCTTTTAGTGCCAGCTGTTCCCATATCCATCCATCCATCCATCCTTCCCTTCCTTTCTCTCTGTCCCCTTTCCCCCCTTGCCCAGCTCAGGGTACTTACTGGTCCAAATATAGGAGAAGGATCCTTTTTTATGCACTTATAATGAATGACTTTTGTGTGCCCAAGAGCTTTAGGAATTATGGCTGCTAACTGTCATTAATTAGAGGACTTCTGTGGTTTCTGTGTGGGGAATGGTATGAGGAGAGCTGTTTCCATATTTTTTCTTTCTCTGAAGTTATCTTGTTATAGCCGTTTATACTGGCCAAACTAAAAAGATGGGTAGGTAGTTTCCTTGGAAATATAGAGCTCAGACCCACATTGAAGAAGTTTCAAAGACATACAAGTAGGAGAGGCAGCTGCGAAACCAACAGCTCTAAACAGGTACTGGAGTATAAATGTGGTTAGAGGCTCAAGGCGAGGGGCTCTGAAGACTGCTGCTCTCCGCTTCATTTTACAACAGTGTTTTCATTTCTCTTTGACCAATTAATTCATCTCACCGGAAGCTATTGCACAAAAATCATCAGAAACAATAGTAATAATTTATCGCCATGTTATTTAAGCACTGAAAAATTAGAAAGAGCCTAGATGTGTATCTTTATTTTTTTCCAAAGTTTCTACAGTGGGCCTGTCAGCATCATGAAAAAAATACTTGGCTATATTGCCTTTTAAATGAATATTAGTATTAAATTTATCTTATTACATTAATACTATAACAAAATAGTATTGTAATCACATGGGAAAGGATCCATCCAAAGTCTCAGTAATTTCAAGTAACCACTAAACTGGACTTTTTCATGTTGTTTGTTTGTTTGTTTTAATTTATCTTTGTTGTTGAAAGTATTACAGATGTCCCCTTTTTTTCTGCCATTAACCCCTCTCTGCTCCCCCCTCCCACCTCCCCCAAGGCCTTCACCACACTTTTGTGTGTGTCAATGGGTTATGCATATATACATATAAGTTATTTGATTAATCTCTTCCCCTTCCTTTGAGATCTGTCAGTTTGTTCCATTCCATGCTTCTATGTCTCTGGATCTGTTTTGTTCATCAGTTTATTTTGTGTATTAGATTCCACATACAAGTGAGATCATGTGATGCTTGTCTTTCTCTAACTGGCTTATTTCACTTAGCATAATACTTTCCAGGTCCCGCCATGCTGTCTCAAAGGTTGATACTTTTCTTCATTGTTTTCGATGAATATATATTGTAAAATGTTGATTATATTTCACCAATTTTTTTTTTTTTTTTTTTTTTTGCTAAATGTATTTTGGGATAGCTACTATATCCCTCACTTCTTTATTATTATTCTGAATTCTCAAATTTATATTTTATCTTTCTCTTAACATTTGTCCTTCACTATTTCTTTCTAAATCTTATTTCCATGCAAAGTAATTAATTTGTTTAAATGTCTCTTGCAGCGACGATTTAATTTATCTTCTTAGGTATCTTGAAAGTCGGCCTTTTGTTATTTTTGCCTCATAGAGGCTTTTTCC
>NW_006285250.1:419345-436165 GCF_000327345.1 Myotis davidii
ATGCATATTGGAAATGTCTTTGAAATCCTTTTCCTGAATGGAAGGTGCCATGGCTTGTGTTTTATGGCTTTCTAATGTTAGACCGTAATCTCATTTAGCATTTTCCCAAAGTGAAAATGTTGCATTAGGGCAGCATAACAAGCATTGCAGATCAATACGAGGCAGAGCTTTGCCCTATAGATTAATCCAAGAAAAATGTGCCAGAGTCTCCTCCAGGAACTGGGGAACAGTTATGTTGATCCTCCACTCCTTCCCCGCTTTCTGCCATCTGCTCACCAATACAGGTTGAAAAGTATACAAAAAAATTGTCAGATATCTTAACGCGCGTGTGTGTGTGTGTGTGCACACACACACACACACACACACACACACGCTCACACTCCAGACCACTGGATAGGAAGTCAAGGGCCCTGGGAGTGAGTAGCATTGATTTGTGGTAAAAGTATGTTTTGACACATTTCAAAAGATAAATAACTCATGGACTTTAACTTGCATGATAAATAGCTCAACGCAGGGTAAATGCTTATATACAACTTAAATGACCTCTTTCTAGGGAGTTCATAGCATTAGATGAGTCCCACTGTGAATCGTCCTTTAAAAGCAAAAAGCCCATCTTCTGTCTGATGTGCAGAGTGTGGAAGCTCATTCTTCACAGTTTTTTCTTCTAGGTAACAGGGAAGGGCTATATATCTGGTCAGAGTTGTTCTCACCTCCTCTCCCCATTCCCCTTTTAAAGCTAAGATATGTTGGGCAGAGGATGTTTCTCAACACTAGGAGCATAAATGTGTTTATACTCCTGCTTCCCTGAGAACTAACGTGGGCATTAGCCGTGTGTGTGCGAGGTTGGGCTGACCTCTTCGAAGTCATATTTCACTCAGCCTTTACCCAGATGTGCGTCTTGCTGAAGTCTGGGCCTCCGCTCTTGGAAGCACAGCTGACTCCTTTTAGATGCTGATGCTCACGGCAGGGGATTAAAGAAATCCATGTCCAGAAAAATCCACAGACATCTGAACTTTGAAATCTTAAAGAGAATTGAAACTCTTGGGATTGGATTTCAGTTCTGTTCTTAGATATTTGGCAGAGCAGCGAGGGAATGAATAAAAAAGTAAAAGCAAAGCTATGTAAAATTTGTGGGATTATTTTTCCCCTGTGCGTCTACTTTCCTTAGAGGGTAGTAAGAAGTAAATTCCCTCGGGGACCAGTAACGTGGTTTGCATTTCAGTTTTCTATTGTAGCAAAATATATATTGGCTTAGTGTGTTGGATAAAAGTAATGAGGAGACAAATCGTCACCCAGGGGTTTCCTTATTGATGGGGTATAGTCCTCCTGTGTTCTCTAGGGGTTTTTTAGAATCCATTAAATTTAAAATAATGCTATTTCAAGATTACTATGGCAATGACAAAATTTAAATTTCAAAGAAAGAACTGGTATGAGAGACTGGAAGCCTTTTGTATTAAGTGAAACTAATTTGAAAAAAATATATGAATTCCTAGATTAAAAGTGTTAATAGTATGTGTTTTCTGTGTGTTTAGTTCTTATAATCAAAGTTTCTCTACCATCTTAAGACTATTTCATTTTGGTTTGTATAATTCATTTGATTTATTTTGTTATCATTTCTCAAGTCTATATGATAAACTTTTTTGGAAGCACTTAAGCTAGGTACTGCATATTCACTGAAAGCAATCTAACTAAAATTTGAGATTCGTAAGTATATATAATTAGTAAAATGTGAGCCCAGGAATTAAAAATTATTTTTTCTCTCCACCCATTTGTATTCTCAGCAACTAATTGCATGACTTCTCTAAGAGGTATCCTGTTCAGTAGCTGAGGTCACAAAGAAAATAAGACGGTTCTCCTTGGAATGTGCATCCTAGTAAACGTAGGCTAGTAGGTGCGCATAGTGTGCGTAGACTATAGTCAGCATTAGGTGCCCGGTGAAAGACCGAAAGACGTTAATACAAGGTCAGCGGGGGTCACCATAGAGAGGGGTAGACTCTACCATGATGGGAGAGGGAGTGAAAGCTGTATAGAGACGGTTACACTTAAAAGACGCGTAGGTATTTTCCACACGTATGGATGGGAGTTTGGGTGCAGAGCATTCCCGAAATCAAGAACCGCCTGAGCTAAGATGTGAAGGGACCGTGAGAACCAAACCCGGAAATGGTTTGGTCAGGCTGCAGCACGTGGGGAATGAAGGCTAAAGAGTCGGCAGGAACCCAATGAAGACCTGCCGGTTGACCTTGCATTTTATTTAGAAAGCTGGAGGGAGAGAGGCTGTCTCAGATTTATGTATTAGAACCATCTGGAAAGCAGGAGCTGTAGGTGAAAGCTGAGAGACAGAGAGTGCAGTTGGGAGGTCACAGAATCCAGGATAGAAGTGTGAGGACAGTGTGTATGGGGACAGAAACAAGAATGTAGGGGGTCGAACTTTATGACCCGGTGGGCATTGGGGTGGAAGAGGGAAGGTATGGCGCCCGGGCTTCTGGTCTGGCTGGCTGGGCCCAAGAGTACGTGCGCCATTTGCCTGGTCCGGGCTTCGGTCTGGCGGGAAGGTTTTAGTGTCCAGAGAGGCTGTGGCTGTGTCAGCTAATGGAACTAATTTCAGAGAAATTGTTTACCTGTGTATCTTTCAAGGTTGAAGAAAATGATTTCTCTTGAACTTTGTTTTCTGCATTTGAAACATTTATCTTATTTAATGTCTTATACATTCTTTGGCCTCAACCTTTACTCTGACTGAAGACCATCTGCTCAGCAATCCCTGTTTTTGTTTGCAGGCGGTATGAGGTTCACCCGGTCTGTGCGGATCTGCAGGCCAAGATTCTCCAGTGCTACCGCCAGAACACCCAGCAGACCCTCCGCTGCTCTGCGCTGGCCAGCCAGTACATGCGCTGTGTCAATCAGGCCAAACAGGTGGGTGTGCAGCCGCTCCCAGCACCAGTGGAAGCGTGCCCAGTGTCATGGACAGTGGTAAAGGTGTCACGGGCTAATGTGTGTGAAAAAGCTTTATAAACCAAACTAGTCGTCATCATCAAGAGTTGCCGTGACAAGTTGGTTAGGCTGTAATCAACTTCCATCCAGATGGTTGTAAGAAGAGCCTGTATTCGCCTTGTGCTCAACTCCTTACTTTCAGAAAGGAAAAAAAAAAAGATTTTTACTACAATAATACTTTTCCCAGTTGTTCTGAACTTTTGTCCTCTATAATAATTGTGTCTTCAAGGTCATTGCTCCCTATTTCTGGGCCAATACTCAAAGCCAGCAATGAGGAATGATACAAGTTCAGGGGCCAGCAGCTTTGGGTCTATAAAGCAGCAAGTAGTCATGTGGAGAGCTTGGTTTAAAACAAACAAACAAAAAACTAAAACAAAAACTTACCATTCAATCTTCTACCAGTTGGTAGAGTCTACTCACTTGGCCAGGGAAAGTGAGGCCAGAAGCAGGATTTAGGAAATATTTCCATCACTTTTTATACCAGAGCTGCATTCTTCCCTGGACCCTTCATTATCAGAATAAGGTGATGTTCACAGGACATGTGTTTTCTCTCATTTATGTACTTTAGAAAGCTCATGGTGAACTCGGAAGCCAATTATCAATTCTGGCCGGTCACATAATTGCCTGTCATTTAACTGATTTAACAGTTGTATGTAGGCTGTTCTGAGACCGAAATTGTTGGAAACCTTGATTCTTTCTGCTGCTAACCTCCCCGGAGTTGACCTTCTAGCCCAACTAAATCTGGTGCTTGAGCTACACAGCATGCCTTTCTGCAGTCTGATTTGCCGTAGTTGTAATAATACCACTTAGCATAAATTTCTAACATTCCTTCTGATGGGAGGATTGGTATTCCCTGCATAGCTGGGCAATAACGGCAATGCCAGTGGTCCTCCTTAGCCACGGTTTTGCTTGCCACAGTTTCAGTCACCCGCGGTCAGCCGCGGTCTGAAAATATTACATGCAAAATTCCAGAAGGGAACGACAATTCTTAAGTTTTAAATTGCACTGTTCTGAGTAATGTGATGAAACTTTGGCCATCCCACTCCATTCTTCCTGAGATGGGAATCATTCCTTTGTCCAATGCATTCACACTGTACATACAGTACAATAAGATGTTTTGAGAGAGAAATATAGGGAGACCACATTCACATACCTTTTATTACAGTAAATTGCTATAATTGTTTAATTTTATTAGTTATTACTCACTGTGTCTAATTTATAAATTAAATGTTCTCATAGGTATGTATGTGTGTATAGGAAGAAACTATAGTATATCTGTGGTCTGTGCATCCACTGGAAGTACTGGAACATATTGCAGATAAGGGAGGACTACTGTTACCAAGATGTATTAAAAGCCTATGTTGTCTTTGAAAGCCTGATGGCTTGAGGCTTTTTTCTATTTCTTGCTCGTAGTGACACTTGTATAGCTCTTAATAGTACGCCCGGGATTTTTTTCTTTAAAGGTCTTCAGTAGAAATAATTTTGATGTTGTTGTTATACATTGTATTTGCAAAAGCAGCTTCTGATAGGCTCTTAATAAGCCCCGCATTCAGTATTAATACCCACGGAGCATTTGGGACCTGCAAGTTGGCGCATGGGCTTTTCTGACCTGATGTCAGTGCTGTATGGAGGTGGAGGTGGCAGCCGGGCTAGGAATGGCCGTGATAAAGTGAATGTTTTGGGGCTGGTGTCTAACGCAGGTGCCCATCTCCCCAGCGTGACCTGTAGTATCACTAGTGGCAGCTGCAAAAGCGTCTGGGCTATTCACTCCATCCTGCCTGTCTGATGTGTTGAATCATCCTCACATAGCCCCATGAGATCGATGACATACATCTATAGAATAAAACAAAGTTAACTTGCGACACAGATAGGCCATGTGGGACAATTGAGAGTTCAAGTGTGCAGATCCGAGTTCATATCCGAGCTGTGTCTCTTACTAGCTCTCTGACTTTGGGCCTTGATTTTTCTCGTATGTGAATTGGGGCAATGTTATCTCCAGTGTTGTTGTGAGGATTACATTTATATACAGTATTCATAAATCTTATTGTTTCCTTTTCTCCTCAGTTGTATATTTCATGCTGAAACCAACTGAATGGATTAGACAAAAGCATCAGAATAATAGTAGCGATTTCGAGACCCTCCTGTCCCCCTACCCAACCTGCAATATGACTTAACACTGTTTTCAGCAAACATCTTTCCAGCACCTATTGTTTTGACCACTCTTACTTTCAGGTATTAGGGAGTATAACACTGGTAATATTAAAAATATGTATGTCCACAAAACGTTTTTATCCTAAAATGGGCAACACTGAAATGGGCAAGAACCAAGAAACATTAATACCTTGTATTTCTTTCTATAGTACTTTAGATTTCAAGGTGATTTCGCATCCATTCTTTTACTTGTTTTTTGGTGTTTGTTTACCCTTACCCGAGGATATGTTTTACTGATTTCAGAGAGAGAGGAAGAGGGAGGTACGAGAGAAACATCGATCAGTTTCCTCCCGAATGAGCCCCCACCAGGGATCTAGCCCGCCACCCAGGCATGTGCCCTGACCGGGAATCAAACCTTTCGGTGCACGGGATGACGCGCTAACCAACCGAGCCACCCAGCCAAGGCCTCTTGCTTGTTTTTTATGACAACTTGAGATGTAAAGAGAGATGATTTTGTTCTCTTCATTTTACAGTTGAGAGAATTGAAACCCGGGGAAGTCATGATGTTAAATTTAACAACTAAAGCAAAATATACCTTGCCATCAAAACAAAAAATTTTAAAAAAGTGTTTGACTTTTGAGTTGGGTGCAGGAAGGTGCATCCATCATCCACCAATACAGATATAAGGCAATGAGGGAAAATGCGTACAATAATCATGACTTGAAGGGAAACACCGTGAAGATCAAATTAAGTAGTTTGTTCTAGAGGCTGAGGGTAACCAATGGGAAGTGGAATTGTGGAGGGGCAAGCACAGGGGTATCCTCACGGCCCCATTTTAAGTCCTCACCAGAATGGCCACAGGGAGTAATATTGGCACTTCGTATGCACTCTTCCTCTGATACCACCTTTCCTTTTTCTCCTTGTCGAGTTAGTGTGAGTGCTGACCCCAGCGCTCCCGCTGTTAGAAGAGTCTCTGACAGGACATCTGGTCCTGGTCACCTACTGCAGTTCCTGCCTGGGCCCCACCCCTTCTTATGTTTCCTTGTTACATCCAAAGAGCAAGCTAGACACGCCAGCATAGAAAGCACTGACCATGACAACAGCCCATTAGGTTGCCCTGTCCATTTCCGGTGTAGTGCAGTTTTCCCCTTGGAATAATTCCAACAGCCAAGTCCACTCCACTTTTAAATGACTCATAAGATGGGGCTTTCACTGGTGTCCTTGGGGCATTGTTCTGAGGCTAATAGACTTTAATGATAGGAAGATTTCCGGATAGTCCTCAGCCTTGCTTTTCTCCTGTCTTAGTCATCCACGGATTCACATCAGCCTTTTCTCAGCTGTTCTTGAACAGTTCCTCATGGCTTGACAGGAGACATTTAGACTGTTACTTCCAATATAATAAGTATGTGTCTTCAGGGAGGTAAAGAGATATTAAATTGCTATAATTATTATATCAAAGACTTAAAAGCTACTGGCCAGCTAGATGAGATACAACATTTAAAAATGTAGGGGGATGTCAATTGGTAGACTTCAGTGTCTTTTATTTCTCATATCTGCTTAGCCCCATAGCTTGTAAAAACTCCCCAAGATTGAACTACCTGTTCTTTACCGTTAAAACCCAATTCCCATTTAATCTTCATTCACCTACCTTACAGGAGACTGGAAGGGAGGGAGACGTGGGAAGCCGATAGTAATTGCCCACTAGTGGCCCAAATGTGCCCAGGTGCTGTTTATAAAAAGGGTGTGTGTGGAAAGGGCTTGCTCTCAGAAGATCTGCATTCCTGTGCTCTGTGGGACACCCCACTCACTGTCCCTCAATTTGCTTGCAGAATCCAGCTCCTGGGGATGGGGGTGGTAGTGATTCTAAGCATTCCAGCTCTGTCTCAGCCCTGCTGATACTGACAGAAACCTGCAGAGCCAGCTGGACTCCTGGGAGCAGTCTCTGGTTCACTGGAGGGTAGTTTGTGGGAAGTGCTGTAGCCAACACCAGCCTGGTCATGGCGACCCGGGCTTCAGTTGCTTCCTTGGGAAATTAAGGGCTGAACTAGGTGATGCGCGAGGGCCTTCCTCTGTTACCTAGGACGATTCTCCGTCCACCTGTGAGAGCAGGCGGCAGTGCACACAGGCACACCTGTTGGTGAGCACTTTGATGTGAGGAGCTGTGGCTCGTGGGTACCAGCAGCACCCCTGCTCTGGGAGCCTCCAGCCTGTTCGACTCTGCTGTCAGCCAGAAGCTTTCACTCCGGAAGCACAGCTGCATTTCCCATCGGTCTGCCTGTCGTCTGGCCTCCCACAGCTGCACCCTTTCCTGGGAAGTTGTACACCTGTCAGACCTGGGGAAGCAAGGTGGCAGAATGAACTTGGGAGGGGGTGAAAACAGTTTCCAAGTCTCTGCTAAGTCAGTGAAGAGAAAAATGGGAATCTCAGCGCTGCCTGGTAGAGTGTAGGCTTCCGGCTAATCAAGTGCATTCGGAAATGCAGGCGGAGTACCTGAGCCACCCCAGGCCCCTCTGGACTGCAGTGGCTTTCACCCTGTGTGCCACGGGTGGTGAGGGATTGTGAGGTCAGAGCAGAAGAGCCAAAGAAAGTCCAGGACAAGATGCAAGGGCCAGACCCAGGAGATGCCCAGAGGACAGAGGCAGATGCAGCCCGGAAGCAGGTGATGGAGCCAGGCAGGAGTCGATGAACTATGGCAGAGGTTGAATTCAACAAGTGGGCCCTAGGCAGGCAAGCAGCTGGCTGAAGAAGGAAGCCCTCCCGGGTGTGTCTCCTCCCCTTCCCCCCCCCATCCCTTGTCCAGCTGTAGTGGGAACATGGGGTCAAGACCCTGATAAGTGAGATCCGGACATGAAGTTACTTCATCAAAGGCTAGCACCTCCCGTCCCGGCTTAGCCTCCAGGTCGGAAGCCTTAGGCTCGGTGCACATGGAGGAGGTTCCTGCAGCAGAACGGGCCAGCTTTCTTAAAGACAGTGTAGTTTCTCTCTCTCTAACTTGGATTGTGTTAGACCAGGGCTCAAATACTGCCCCATTATTTGAGTCTGAAGAGGGCTTGAAAACATAGTGGTCGTTATCTCTTTAGAAATCAGAATTCTTAAAAGAAAAGCCTGGTGTGGTGCCAGAGCAGACTGCACTTTATCATCATTTTCAGACCAACCATAAATGCAAATGATTTGATAGACTATAGGCTGGTGGAACTAGACAGACCTCAGATCGTGTAACCTGATCGCGTCTTTTCACTTGGAAACTCAGCGCCCGGAGTCCCAGTGCTGTGTACCTGGGGCGGAGTGCAGACCAGAATAGCTCCTGTCGCCAGACCAGTGCGCTCTGCCCTGCAGTATCGGGTCTCACGTGCTGGTGAGCATCACAGTCACCTGGGAGTTCATTTAAAACGCGCATGCCTGGCCCCGTCCCTGGAGATTCTGATTCTGATCTTGGAAGTTGGAACTTTGAACAGGTTCCCCAGGTGACTGTCCAGAGAGCGCTGGGGCTCACTGGCCTGCACTGCCCAGTCTTTGTTCTCTCTCTTTCGGGAGATGAGGAGCTGCCCCTGCCTGTCGCTGCTGACCTGATCTAAAGCAGAGGTCTGATCGGATGGATCCTAGGAACAAATCAGAAGATGTCTTGGACAGAAGGTGGGACCCCCTGAAAAAGTTCTCCTCTCTCCTCCCCTGACCATTGAAACTGTGGTGCCCTGGCTGAGGAGCCACGCCCAGTTTTATGGGCAGGAAGGAGGAAAGAGGCTCCCAGCCATGGTAACCCAGCGCCCTGGCCAGCCCACATGGTGGCTGGACCCTCACTTGGCTCTGCTGCTTTAGTCACCCTGCTCATCCTCTGAGCCCAGGACCCGTCCTGTGCACTTGCTTCAGATGCCACAGACGCCCACCGTCAGGGAGCAGAGATAAAGCTGGAGGTTGACTTTCGGGAAGACCTGCAGGAGCAGGTTTTTATTGTGTTTGAGGGCTTCTTTATCAGCACCACCTGCTGGCATCCACCAGTCGTCTGGCCGGGCTCCCCGTGCTCAGGGTGACACAGGGATAGGCCACATAGATTTCAAGTCCTTCAAGGTCACCGCCCTTTGAATTTGGAGCCACATCAAAGCAAACTAAATTCCAAACTAAATTGTTAGCCCAGCCCCTTCCATCATAGGAATCCTTTTCTAAACCACTTTCTGAGAGTAATAGTTGCTTTATGACCTTTCCTTTTTTAAATCGGGGTTTAATAGAAGAAATGCTACCATGGTAATAGACTTCGATCTCTCTTAATAGGCATTTCTTTTGTAGTGCTTACCCTTCAGGTCAGGACTGCAGTTAATGTGTCTGTTGTGGCAGCCAACTGCATAAACAGTTCATTGCTTGTCACTGAATTTGAATATTACGCAGAGCATTATCATAGAAGATGTGGAACAAGATCCAGGCATAAAAAAGTTAACCTGTGTTTCCTCCAAAGCAGGAAGAAAGAACAGCCCTTGCTGGGGGGGAATCAGCCGATATTGAGAACAAAACGAGTTAGCTAATCAGATCTTCAGGTGGTCAGGAGTAGTACTTGGCGCACTGGCAAAGCTCGCTTTGTGCTTCTCCTAAATTGAATTTATCGATCACTTTTGCTTCAATCTCACAATCGTCTCATTCTCTCTTTACCACTCGCTCCATTCTCATCCACCCGCCACTCTCCCGTCCCTCCTTAGTAAAACTTGGGTGCACCCAGGACATGTTCCCCTTTTGGGTTCCCCATGACCCTTTCCCTGGAAGCCTTCCTGCTTCCCTTCCCAGCTTTATTAGGGCTTTTGAAGTCTTGGCGAGACGCTGGGGAAGCTCAGCCAGAGACTGAATGGTATCCTTTATAGAAAAAGAAAACTATTTTTATTCTCTTTGTGATGATTGTTTAGCAATCCAGGGTGGCCACAGTGCCTCCTAACTATATAGCTTCAGCCAATAGCCAACATGCCGCTGTAATTCGGGAACCAGTTGACAAGATTACTGTGTGACAGAACTATTTGAGGAGCACAGTTAAGATTGTTTTAGTAAGTGGAATTGGCACACAGTCTCTGGTCTCCCGGCCTTGCTCTGTCTGACCGTGGGAGCTGCCGTGTCCCTTCCTGGGCAGCAGGAAGGAGCAGCATTGATGCGAACCGGGGCCTCCTTTGGAAGTTTCTCCAGTTGTCCTTAAAGGGGTTTATGCAGGTCCCAAACGAGAATAATGAACAAATGCAAGGAATTTCTTTTTGTACATTAAGATTAAGTTTTAACCATTCCTTAAATGAAGGAAGCGATTTTTTATAATTTGCAGATATTCTCCCCATTCTTCGGGAATTTCCTGTTAATTTACGTGGTGGTAAATTTATGTGGTGTTGAAACTCAGCCCAACAGCAGCTGCTTACAGGACCCATACAGCGACTACAGGGGGACCTATAAAGGTGGCCACCATGTGACAGACCCTGCCAGGCTGGGGACCCCCTCACCCAGAGGCCCCTGGGTCTGGGTGTTCGCAGGTTTCACTGCAGAGGGTGATACAGTAACCACTCAGGGTGTTTTACCTATTTATCTTTTTAGAAGTTATACTTGACCTTGTATTTGTTAATGTCTGTGACGGAAGGGAGGCGTTTGGTACCACCTCTGCCCCCGTTGGTGGCAACTGAAGGCAGTTTGACAATATAACGTGTGTGTAGACCAGCCCTGGAAGACACAGGTTTGCCCCTCATGTCTTCAAAGAATCACCCATGAACCAACTGGACTGTAAAACATGTGTCATGGCATTTTGTGACTCTGGGTGCTTTCTGTGTCTCCTGTTTGTTCAGAGTGTTCTTCTGGTGCCTTCTGTCAGACTGGCCCGTTGACCTCCACACCAGCTGGGCTCCCCTTCCCTTTAAAGGAGAGTCTGACATTCTTACCACCACCTGAGGTGGCTGGAAAATTGCCCTCTGTGTTTGGTTGGAGCTGCAGGGAGAAGAACAGTAAAAAGATCCCCAGATTCTAGAATAACACTAACTGTTGTTTTAATTATATTGGGGTCACTGCTGATTATTTTGCAACAGTTGAAAGGGGGTACATTTGTTAAATTTAAAAAAAATTTTCATGGCCAAGGCTTTATTAAAGGAAGGGGTTATTGAGCCAGATGCTAGCCAGAAGAGGACCGGATCCTGAGTCCATGGTCCACACCATCAGCAGCAGGCTGGATGGAGAAGACTGCAGATCTGCCGTCCTGGAGTCTGTGGGCTCTTTTATAATCGCGTGATGTCTTGCGGAAGAAAGGTGTGATTTGTTTTGAGACAATTTACATTGACTACCGATAAGGCAGATGGGAAGAGATGAAGTGGAACAGTGCAGAGTCCATAAGAGGAGATACTTACTACTTTTGGTTGTGGGCCACAGTCCATAAGTTCACGCACATGCGAGATGGGGTGACTGGTGGTCGCAACAGAAGTCAGTTCACAGCTCCACCCTGCACAGGAATGTGAGCAGTCCACTGTTAGCTGCCCACAGCCGTGAGCTGGTGAACACACTGTGTTTCTCTCCCAGCTGCTGTGATTTAATTTGGGACAAATCAGAATTTTTCTCTTGTTGATTATCATATGGTTGTCGCTATAACCATAAGATCTAAACTGTAGCGCGAGGCACAGCCATGTAATCTTGACCAGGCAGACAACAGCGTAAAGTTCCCATTGGAAGTTGAAGAAAGCAGTGAGTGTATAACCCCAAAATGTAAAATGGCTTCACTCAAAGTAATTGTTTCCGTTAATAACTCAATACCCGTAGATGGGCTCAGTATAGATCGGCTTTATACTGACTTCCGTTTTGTATTAATAAATAATGTTGTGGCAAGGGTGTCTATATATCTAGAATTTATAGTTTCCAGTCCATGTAGTTGGAGAAAGTTGCACACAGATCAAGCCACAAAGAGGTGGGGTGGGGGCTGGGGAGGGGTAGGATGAGGAAAAATGAGATGCTATGATGTGTGGCATCGCCTGGTCTGATTCTTCATGCTAGGTGCTTAGTTTTTAATTTTCCCAACAAGCACAGAGCTTCTCTGAATGGTGGGCTCGAGAGGAGCCTCACAGCCAGGTGTGGTTCCACAGCACTGACCTCTGCTGAGCAGCATGTGGCCCGGTTTGCTTAGTCCGTCCTGTTTTCTCTAGATGCAGCTAGCTTTTCTGATTTACTTCCTTCTTGACCATGCCATTGTCTTTTTTTTTTTAATTCTTTATTGTTGAAAGTATTACATATGTCTCCTTTTTCCCCCTCATTGCCTTTCCTGACCATCCTATGTGAGTTCTCTCCACACTAGCTTGCCTGCTTTTATATCTGTTCTTTTGTACCCCGTGGGCATGGACTTCTTAGAAACCTATGATCACTGAGATTCAAGGTGAGCCATCCAGTACTTTTGTGACCCACACACTTATTTGTCCTTCCACTCTTTCTGTTCTGTCTCTATATTTCAGTCTTTTTCTCTTGACCTTAAATCTTCATCTCTAAAGACCTTTGACCTCTTTTCCCAACCCTGCACTTCCTTCTAGACCAGTGGTTCCCAACCTTCCTAATGCCGCGACCCTTTAATACAGTTCCTCATGTTGTGGTGACCCCCAATTTCATTGTTACAAATTGAACATAATTAAAGCGTAGTGATTAATCACAAAAACAGTATGTAATTATATGTGTTTTCCGGTGGTCTTAGGCAACCCCTGTGAAAGGGTCGTTCGAGCCCCAGAGGGGTCGCGACCCACAGGTTGAGAACCACTGTTCTAGACATTTCCATGAGGTCATTCCAGACTCACAAGCCCCAAACTTGAGTCATCTTCCTCATTTCCAGTGTATCTCCTCTCACTGATTTCCCAGTTTCTCTGAGGATCCAATCTCCCTGTCACTGAGGATCCACCACAGCTTAGGTCTCACTATCTCTTTTTGTTCCCATGTTTTTGTGGCTCTCTCTCTCATCCCCACCCTTTCTTGGTTTCTAATCTGCCTACCCCCTGGTCTTTCTTCCTCCAGACTCTCCTCTGTTGGCTTCATTATCCTCAGGGTGTCAGGATAGCCTTCACTCTGGGCCCCTCTTACTTCTCTGGTATATCCTGAGCACCCACCCTTTCCTCTAGCCAGGCCTGTCTCTTCCCTCCGGCCTCCATACATACGGGCTTGTTCCTGTCTGAGTCTTTGCACTGCCTCCCAGCCTGGCCTGTCCCAGCCCTACGCCCCTTCCTTTTCTCTATATTCTGTCCGTCCTGCAGGATCATTGGGTTGCCTCTTCTGATCGCGCAGCTATAGAGCTGGCCTCTCCTGGGCAGAACCACTTTCCTGGAAGCGTACTCAGGAAACGAGGAAACAGGAAGGAAAAAATTGCATTTAATTGTATATTCTTTTGTTCTTGAATTTTATACTGTGTGTATTATTCAGTGAAATAATTTTAGCACATATTTAGCAAATATGTTTAAAAATCACAAGTAATTACTCTGTGTCACACCTTAGTTTTCCATGAGCATGTATATTGGTCTCCCCATAGCACCTAAGTCAGTGCAGTGGGTACCTGCTAGGAGCTTCGTGAAGGGCTGGATAGAAGAGATGAGGGAAGAGGGCATGAACAGATTAGCGGCAACCTTGGACCTGACCTAACTTCTTCTTACTGAGTAATTACAAACTAAAAGGAAAAAGATCACTCTTGCCTTTTTTTAAGATTAAGAATAGAGGCTGTATACCTGGCTACATCTGGTTATAGAGTTTTAATCTAATGATTAAGTATTCTTCCTGACTAGGATTTATATATAGAAAATTCTAAAGAGTCATGAAAACATATTAGAGCTAAATTCAATAAAGATGCAGGATACAAAATTAACACACAGAAATCAGTAATGTTTTCTACATATTAACAGTGAATATTCTGGGGGGAAAAAGAGATTGGTCACATTTATAATAGTATCAAAAAATAAAATATTACCCGGCCGGCATGGCTCAGTGATTGAGCATCGACCTATGAACCAGGAGGTCACAGTTCGATTCCCAGTCAGAACACATGCCCAGGTTGCAGCTTAATCCCCAGTGTGGGGCCTGCAGGAGGCAGCCAATCAGTGATTCTCTCTCCTCATTGATATTTCTATCTCTTTCTCCCTCTCCCTTCCTCCCTGAAATCGTTAAAAATATTTTTAAAATAAAAATTAATAAAAAACAAATAACAAAAAAATCATAACATATTTAGGAATAAATTTATTTTCACCAATGACGTGAAAGATCTCTACTCTGAAAATTACAAGACATTGATGAAGAAACCAAAGAAGACACAAATAAATGAAAAGCTGTCTTATGTTCATGGGTTGGGAGAATTAAATTTGTTAAAATACCAATACTTCCAAAAGCCATCTGTAGATTCAGTGCAATCCCTATCAGAATTCCAATGGTATATTTTTTTACAGAAATAATTTTTTTTTAAAAAATCCTAAAATTTGTGAAGAACCACAAAAGACTCTCAATAGTCCAAGCAATCCTGAGAAAGAAGAGTAAGGTAGGAGAATTACACTGTCTGATTTCAAGCTCTACCACAAAGTTACAGTAATCAAACAGTGGGGTACTGGCATAAAAATAGACAAGTAGACCAGTGGAACGGAATTGAGAGCCCAGAAATAAACCCAGCATGGTCAACCAATATTTGACAAGGGGCCCAAGAATGCTCAATGGAGAAAAGACAGTCTCTTCAATAAATGGTGCTGGGGAAATTGGATATTCACAGGTAAAAGAATGAAACTTAACTCCTCTCTTAACACTACTTAAAAAAATTAACTGAAGTGGATTAAAGAATCAAATGTAAGGCCTTAAAGCATGAAACTCCTAGAAGAAAACATAGGGGAAAAGGTCCTTGACGTGGGTCTCGGTAATGATTTTTTGGGAATCACACCTAAAACACAAGCAACACAGTAAAAAAAACACATTAAGTGGGACTACATCAATCTGAAAAGCTGTACAGCAAAAGAGACCATTAAGAAAATAAAATTAAAAAAAACCCAGCATATGAAATGGGGAAAACTGTTTGCAAACCATATATCTGATAAGTAGGTAATATTCAAAGTAAATAAAGAACTCATACTACTCAATAGCAAAAATAAAATAAAATAAATCATCTAATAAATGGGCAAAAGACCTGCACAGACAGTTTTCTAAAGAAGATGTATGGCCGAAACCAGTTTGGCTCAGTGGATAGAGCGTCGGCCTGCGGACTGAAAGGTCCCAGGTTCGATTCCGGTCAAGGGCATGTACCTGGGTTGTGGGCACATCCCCAATAGGAGAAGTGCAGGAGGCAGCTGATTGATGTTTCTCTCTCATCGATGTTTCTAACTCTCTATGTCTCTCCCTTCCTCTCTGTAAAATATCAATAAAATATATATTTAAAAAATGAATAAATAAAATAATAAAAAAGATGTACGAATGGTTAACAGGTATATGAAAAGATGCTCAACATCGCTAGTCAATAGGGAATTACAACAAATGCTGACAAATATGTGATGAAGAGGAAACCCTTGTGCACTGTTGGTGGGAATGTAAATTGGCTCAGCCATTATGAAAAACAGTATGAAGATTCCTCAAAAAATTAAAAATAGAACTACCATATGATCCAGCAATATCACTTCTAGGTATATATCCAAAGAAAATGAAAATGCTTAACTTGAGAAGATGTCTGCACTTCCATGCTCATAGCTGCATCATTCACAGTGGCCCACGGCATGGACACAAACTCTGTGTTCATTGATGGAAGAATGGATAGAGAAGTTGTGATGATAAACAATAGCATAATATTTAGCCATAAAAACACACACCTAGGAAATCCTACCATTTGTGACAACCAGGATGGACCTTGAAGGCATTAGGCTAAGTGAAATAAGTCAGAGAAATACAAATACCTGGATATCACTCATATGTAGAATTTAAACAAAACAGATCAAACTCATAGAAAAGGAGATCAGATATGTGGTTACCATAAGCAGGGACTGGAGAAAGGTGGTCAAAAGGTCCAGACTTCTTGCCCTAACGGGTTTGGCTCAGTGGATAGAGCATCGGCCTGTGGACTCAAGGGTCCTATGTTCGATTCCGGTCAAGGGCATGTACCTTGGTTGCAGTCACATCCCCAGTGGGGAGTGTGCAGGAGGCAACTGATCGGTGTTTCTCTCTCATTGATGTTTCTGATTCTCCCTCTCCCTTCCTCTCTGTAAAAAAATCAATAAAATATATTTTTAAAAAAGTCCAGACTTCCAGTGACGTAACGTACAACATGGACAGGAGAGCTAACACTGCTGTATGCGGGAAAGCTGTTGAGAGAGTTCTCATCACAAGGAGACATTTTTTGTTTGTTTTCCTTTTATTGTATCTATGAGATGATGGATGTTAGCCAAACCTGTTGTGGTGATCATTTCACAGAGTATATAAATCAAACCAATGTGCTGTGCACCTTAAATCTTATGCAGTGATGTACGTCACGACTCCTCACCTGCAAGAATAAATGGCTAAATAGATGATAGGGGATGTTTCTGCAACATTTTGGGAACAGATACCTGGGTAACTTTGCCCAGCATCACAAGCTCAGGAGCATGTGCGTCCTGCCTGCCGTGGGCAGACGTTCTCTGTCGGGGAGTGAATCCCGTCTTCAGCTGAGATTTCCTCTCGGAGCCCTTGGGGTTTAATCTCTGCCTCCTATACCTCCCCCCCACCCC
>NW_006285250.1:436219-438066 GCF_000327345.1 Myotis davidii
AGTCCCTGTGCACCAGAGATGCTTCCATACATTTCAAATGGCCAAGGCAGTGAGATGGCACATGCACTGCCCCACCCACCTCATGGTCCAGGCCGTTGTCCCCCTCAGGGTTCAGCTGGATGTGGGCAGGGAGCGGTCATTTGGAGATTGTACATGGTTAAGTGGTGGTGTCCATTAAAGGCAGTGATATTTTGAGATCAGGAGGTGTATGCCTTGCTTTGTGTGTTTTTGAAGTCGATCTTTGGAAAACAGTACAAATGATACTAAGTCCTTGCTGCCGTTTTCTGGTCCCTCCTTCTGGGGGTAAAACTTACACTTTCTCTTTCTCTTGCAGAGCATGATTGAGAAGGGAGGATAAAAGCCACTTTCAGAACAAGCAAAACTCAGTCCTGTCCAACTTTCTCTTCTACCAAGCTCCTCACTTGGTGAACCTCCACTCCAGCAAAGCTTAGGGGTGGGACCAGGGATGAGGAGATGGGAGTGGGGAGGAGAGGGCAGGATACCTCCATCCAGGCCCGCGGTACTGGCGTAGTATCCAGACTGTGCATGTTGGGCTTCTGCTTCCTTTCTCCCTTGACTATAAGAGCTGTTTCATTTTAACTTATGACGATCATGTAAAGAAGACAAAAAGGAGAGAAAATGTCCCTCTTTTACTGGAATAATGTTTATGATTACAAGTGAAATAAGGCATTTTTTATCAACATAAAGGCAACCTTGGCTTATACAACTGCTTCTCTATCGTGAATACTGACACCTGACTTCACTCACTATCAATAATAAATTTATTTTCTGACGAAGACTGGCATTGCAGCCCGGGCCTCGTGTGCTTCTTTCCAGGGGTTGGATGGTTATGCTTATGGGAACTGAGTTGATTTATATTGTTACTAGTGTCCATGTGTGCTGTACCTTTCTCCCAAAAGCTGCAGAGCCTCAGCCACGCGAGCGCTCCTCAGGACTTGCCTCGTGGTAGGCAGGTAGGTGGGTAGGTAGGTAGATAGGTAGGATGCAGTAAGAGCTTTACAACCTGCGTGGACCTTCCTCCTGGGATGACCTAAGCCATCCTGCCTGTGGTGAGAACGAGCTTAGCTAACCTTGGTTACAAACTTCCGACCCTGCGATCTATGAAAATGTTATTTTTAAAAAGTCAACCAACCTTCAGTGTTTTTCCTCTTTCCAGGTTCATTAAAGCTTTCTAATTATGTCTCCCTTTTTTACCAGAGGATTGGTACTTCAAGCCTGGATTTTGATAAGTTGGAAATTAGTATTCACACTGAAGCTAAATGGAAAGGTCTTTCCAGGAATAGATGGAGGAGAAAATGCCAAGGCTCCGTGATGTCATCTAAATATCTTCTGTTGTGTAGAATTTCTGTTACAGAGAGAAGTACTTTAGCAAAATAATTACGAATACGGGCTCTGGAGCAGGTGCATCTGTGCTCAGGTTGTGACCCCGCCCCTTTCCCCGTGGGACCTAATCAAACCCCTCACCATCCTGAGCCCCTGATTTCTCAGCTGCTGGGGTTGGGGGTGGAAGAATCTGTGTAGACAGACATTGGGTTGGGTCCAGTACCTGTAGGTTTGTGTGATATTCAGTAAACTGGTGTCTGGAGTTGGTGATGTAGGAAGAATATCCACAGGCCTAGATACCTTTTACTTCGAGATGGTCTTATGTTGGGAACATTTCAGCCAACCTCTAGAGACGGAAGTGTGGCCCCTTTTATCTAAATCCTGAGTTGGCTCCATTTGAAGGCATCTCGTGGACGCTTGTAGACACACCTGTGGATCTGATGCTGATTCTGAGTGACTGTCGACTCTCCCACCGTAATTACCCCGAGGCTCTCTGGTTCCTG
>NW_006285250.1:438090-442599 GCF_000327345.1 Myotis davidii
CTTTTGTTTTGTTGTGTGTTTTTTATGGTACAAAATAAGCTGATTTGTTTAAGAGTGAAGGAAGGAGCATTGGTTGCTGGAGGAGCAACACATCAGGCCCTGTCAGGATGGCAGCCAGGTAACTACCTGGGGGAGAGAATAGGTACACAAAAACAAGTGTTTACAAGGTGACTTGCAAATCAGCTAACTTACAGATTCCCTGCTTTGTTTTACAATTTAGAGCGAAGAAGTTGGCTCATCCCAGGCTGCCAGTCTTGTCACTGGCAGAGAAATACAGGCATTAAAGCTGGTGAAATCCATGAGAACGGAAGGTGGTTGGTCAGGACATCTCCCTCCCACCACGGGTGGTTAATGTATCACCCTGATAAACAGGATGGGTGCAAAGGAGAAAGACTGCACTCGGGAGGAAATAAAAGGGTGAGAAGATGCCTTTTTCTACACCTTCAGGTGCCTTGCTCTTGATGGCCTGAGAACTCTGTCCAGGTTACTGTTAACTTCAGGACAACTGCTTGAGAAGAATGTTGTGCTTTTGAGTGTCAGGGGAGTTACATATTCCAAACAGTGTCTCCATTAAGGAGAATACACCTTGAACTGTAGGATACCTCATGAAGCCAAGAAAAGTCAAGTTACTTGAAAGCTGATCAGATGTTATCACACTAAACAAATGTCTGGTGAAAGAAAAGAAAGCTGGGTGGAACCAGCACAAAGTCCTCTCTTTGAAAAGCTAATAACTTGTTACAGAAAACTTACCAACGTGATGGTTTAGAAAATTACTGACTAATCCTTATTAGTAGCAGATGTGGACTGCTAACAGCCAAATGCTGCGGCTTGCTGGTCTACCAATGAGACGCCTCTACAGCAGCTGTACACAGTATTTTGCTTAGAACTGAACAAGCGGCCATATGTCCTCCTCATGTCTGCCTTAGGAGTTGGGAACCTGTGGTTCTTAGCTTGATATCTTTCAGCCCACAGGTATAATTGCTTTTGCCAGAAACCCACAGGATAATTCCCTCTCCCCCATTTCAGCCATTAAGAGCTAACTCTTCCAAGATTTAAGACTAAGAGCCATTGAACAATTGAAAGGGTAGCAGTAGCTTCCTAGGATTATTCTGTTTTGAGTTAATATACTTGAAAGGCTACTGCTTTGAATGAATGAGTTAATATGCGTTCGTTCATTCTCTGTCGGTGCTCCTCTACGCCCCCAAATTTTCATCTGTTTCTTCACCTCCCATCTGTATCTCCTCCTCTAGCCTCTTCTGTAGTGGATTGAGACCTTTCTCTCCTTTCTTAGCCTTCTAAGGCCACCTCCTGAGAGGTAACATGGGAGTGCACAGTCCTGGGCTCTGGCTCTGGTTTCTGCTGCTGTTGCCTTGGGATGAGTCACTTCCCCACAGGGTCCTAACTGCCCGGGGGTGCCCTGGTTCTCCATTATAACAAATGGCTTTTGGTATTCTTTTCTTACCAGCCTCCTAAGTCGTAAACTAGTTATAGATTGAGAACTTTTTTTTTAGATTGAAAACTTCTTATCTTTAGTGATTTCTTATTTTGCAGTTCCTAACTTATAAACCAGGTCTATGGAGTTATTTTAATTTTCTGGGGGAAGTAACTTTGTATTTAGTTCTCTGTAGCCTTTGAGCGTTTTTGCCTATAGTTTGTGATCTTCATTAGATAAAAAATATGGCCCTCGCCGGTTTGGCTCACTAGATAGAGCGTCAGCCTGGTGACTGAAGAGTCCCGGGTTCGATTCCCATCAAGGACATGTACCTTGGTTGCAGGCACATTCCCAGTAGGGGGTGTGCAGGAGGCAGCTGATTGACGCTTCTCTCTCATTGATGTTTCTAACTCTCTATCCCTCTCCCTTCCTCTCTATAAAAAATCAATAAAATATGTTAAAAGAAAAAAAATATGGTTTGCTGTCACTTGCCCTGGGGGATGGGTTGTATCCATTCTGAAATATCTTCCTAGGACATGTAGCCAGTCGAGCCAATGAGACTACAATCCAAACCACCCCGAATAGGAGCCCGCGGTGCTGCCACTTTTACCTGCAGCATCTGGACAGTGCATATGCTGGTTAACTTACGTCCATGCTTATTTTTAAATTTATTATAGACATTTGCTTTAGCCTCTCCCACTGGGCCCTTAAAAGAATGCAAAGTTTGCAGGTGCCAGTTTTTTAACCTTCTCCTTCCCTTGACCCACTTAATGTCGGAGGTGCCAACAGCGACAGTAAAGGGAACTTAAGGGAGGGAAGATAGGTTACTATCCATGAGTGGAACACTGGCTCTTGGAGACCAAGGCTGCGTGGAGAGAAGGACTGGGCATTATTCCCATAAACTTCTTTTCATTTTCCAGCCTCTGTCATTTTGAATCCACTGGCACATGAAGAAGAGAGTCCTTTTTAATTATTCCAATTTAGATGATCTAGAGCTATATCATTTTATCATCATCCCAGCCGGCTCACCACCCAGGGAGGTGGGGTAGTCAGTGATTTTTCAGGCGGTGAAATGGGAAACTGAGGGCCTCCCTTGTGTACCAAAGAGATCGAGTCCTGCCCGACCCGCCTCAGGAGCCCAGCTGTGCTGCCCAGCTGCGCTGCTCTCAGCACTCCCAGGGAAATGCTGGTTTGAATGGATAAGCACTACAGGCAAAGGAGACGTGTTTCCCCACATCCAGAATGAGGGTCAGCTTGCTCATCTGACAGGGTCCCTTACTCTCAAATTTTGGCCCAAGTACCAGATAGCTTCCAGAACTTCCAATTAATTACTTTACCTTCCAAACCCAATGTCATGGGCACCCCATTTTGGGAAAAAATGACCAACCACCTAATTCATTCTACATCCAGGTGATGCTTGAAGATCATGAAATTTCATGTCATTCATTCTCTCTCTCTCTCTCTCTCTTTCTCTCTCTCTCTCTCTCCCCTGGTGCCTCTGGCCTCAATGTTGCTGGAAGACCCCTAAAAAAAGAGTTGACTTGCTTTAGGGGAGACTGGAAGTCACCACCCAACTAAAAAACGTCGTCTACTTTTCCTGTGAGTTGTCTTGAACCTTCCAAATAGACCCCCAGCCTTCTGCAGAGCCTGATAATATGCCCTATGTCTTAGGGGACAGTCCAGTGCTAAACCCAATTTGGATTCAGAAAACATGGTTCCCATATGTATGCTTTTCAGTTAAGAAAGTTAAAAATTGAAACTATTCAGTTCAGTCCCTGAAACTCCCTCAAACCAAGTCAACTCTACCTGAAAAGCAGCTACGCCTCAATTTAATGCAATGCTTCAAACCACCAAAAGTGGGTTTGATTAGGTGAGGCCTCCATACACTTCAAAGATTCTCCCAGACAGCAAAGCGGGGCTTCCCTCACCTCTGGTCCCCTCTGCCTCCCTGGGAGGGTCCTTACTGGGCTGTGGTCACTGTCACTTTGCTGTGAGGCCTGTCTGCTTTGAATAGAACTCGGCCTTCAAAGTGAATGGCATTTCCATAATGACTTTTAAGTGCAGATGTGGAGGCCCCAGAGGTCACTGGCCGGGATACTGGGTACCACTGTGCTCCAGTGGCCTTTCCTTTCCGGACTTCCTCAGGCAGAGGTAGTGGCCGCCTGGGCTGGAACGTGGCCCATTTTGGAAGGAGCCTCCTGCAGCGCCCTTCTCTGTGGGGCGGTCCATTGGCCAGGCTGCTGCCGGGCCCTCATCAATGCCCACAGCATGGTCGAAAGCCGGTGCTCATTCACTCCCTCCCCATCCCTGCCAGGTATACCAAATAGGGGTTGAGGACCAGATAACGGGCCAACTGCTCATTATCTGCTGCCTGTGTGTCCAAGAGGCAAGGGTAGAGCCATTTCTGTTTCATCACCACAGGCCAGGTTCCTCAGTCAGCATCAGGCCGCAGGTTCTAGCTTTGGAACTCCCTAAGGTAATGTGCACCCAGACCTCAGAAGCGTGAGCACAGAGTCACTGAAAGTATTATTCAACACAGAGCTGAAGTGGCGGCAGCATTGTATTCCCAGCTTGGAAGGCAGGCTGCAGAGCAGAGCTGGGGACTCTGAGCCGAGGGCGAACAGGATGTCAGCTAACCTGCTGGTGGGAGTCCGTTTGGAGTCACCTCGGTGTTCTTAGAGCGCCTTTGCAGCAGCCACATGCTCAATGGGAACCTAAAATAAAAGAGCTCACGACCCTCACCCTCAGGTACTGAATACAGAGCCAGGAGAGCCAGTAATGTGGGTGGAAGGTGTGTTTGCATTGGAAATGGATGTATGAGTGAGGTTGGATACCACAGAGAAACAGGAGAGGGAATACGAATCACCATTAAGCTGATGCTGTTCCAGGAGCATCAGAAGTTAACAGTCCTGTGTGTAACCACTTTCCACTTCCTCCTCAGGATAGGAGTGGCTTGTTCATCGCCTACTGCACTTGATCTTAGCCAAAAGGCCGAGAAGCGATGTGTTCATCGCCTACTGTCCACTTGTACCACTTCGCTCCCCATTCCCACATGACTGTTCCTGGGAGAGGCGGGT
>NW_006285250.1:452241-453964 GCF_000327345.1 Myotis davidii
AGCATTATGTTTTTCCTTCTCTCATAGACGGTCCATTGGCCAGGCTGCTGCCGGGCCCTCATCAATGCCCACAGCATGGTCGAAAGCCGGTGCTCATTCACTCCCTCCCCATCCCTGCCAGGTATACCAAATAGGGGTTGAGGACCAGATAACGGGCCAACTGCTCATTATCTGCTGCCTGTGTGTCCAAGAGGCAAGGGTAGAGCCATTTCTGTTTCATCACCACAGGCCAGGTTCCTCAGTCAGCATCAGGCCGCAGGTTCTAGCTTTGGAACTCCCTAAGGTAATGTGCACCCAGACCTCAGAAGCGTGAGCACAGAGTCACTGAAAGTATTATTCAACACAGAGCTGAAGTGGCGGCAGCATTGTATTCCCAGCTTGGAAGGCAGGCTGCAGAGCAGAGCTGGGGACTCTGAGCCGAGGGCGAACAGGATGTCAGCTAACCTGCTGGTGGGAGTCCGTTTAGAGTCACCTCGGTGTTCTTAGAGCGCCTTTGCAGCAGCCACATGCTCAATGGGAACCTAAAATAAAAGAGCTCACGACCCTCACCCTCAGGTACTGAATACAGAGCCAGGAGAGCCAGTAATGTGGGTGGAAGGTGTGTTTGCATTGGAAATGGATGTATGAGTGAGGTTGGATACCACAGAGAAACAGGAGAGGGAATACGAATCACCATTAAGCTGATGCTGTTCCAGGAGCATCAGAAGTTAACAGTCCTGTGTGTAACCACTTTCCACTTCCTCCTCAGGATAGGAGTGGCTTGTTCATCGCCTACTGCACTTGATCTTAGCCAAAAGGCCGAGAAGCGATGTGTTCATCGCCTACTGTCCACTTGTACCACTTCGCTCCCCATTCCCACATGACTGTTCCTGGGAGAGGCGGTTTTCAGCCATGGCACCATGTGGCACTGGCATTGCCTGAGTCATTCACACAGTAAATCACCAAATCAGCGTAGTCTACCGCTGTGCCCAGGCACTTCCAGGAGTGACCAACGGCCACAGCCAAGGCCTTAACCTCACAGAGTTTGCATTCTAGGGAGGGAGTAGGTTGTGAACAATAATGTCAGGGAGTAATAAATGCTGTGCAAAATATAAAATCAGGGCAAAGGAACAGAGTTTGGGGAGAGAGAATAGGGCTTCGGGGGTGGGGGGGTGCTGTTATATTGGGCGGTGAAGACAGCTATAAGAACTACACGCAGGTGACATTTGAGCAGATTCTTGACTAGTTAGAACCATCCATATGAAGATGGGGGAAGTGCATTCCAGGCTGGGGAACAGTGAAAACAAAGGTCCTGAGGCAGGAACAAGTTTGCTTTGTTAGTGGAAAAGCAAGGAGATCCTTGTGCCCTGAATGGTAAACAGTGTTGGAGGATGAGTCCAGAGAGGTAGGCCGGGTCCAAACACATACAACCTTTTTGTCTTTGGTAAGAACTTAACGTTATATTCTGAGTGTGATGAAAAACCATTAGAGGGTTTGGTGCAGGGCCAGCAAGGATCTGACTTACATTTTTTAAAAGACCACTCTGGCTGTTGCGTGAAGAACTGCCTGGTGTGGTAAAGTGGAAGCAGAATAGTAGGAGGCTGTTACATTCATGATGTAAGCAAGAGGTGTTGGCTTGGACAAGGGTGGTAACAGTGGAGAAAGTGAGAAGTCATCAGATTTAGGGCTTCTATACATATACGTAATGAGACTATTGTATTAGATGTGGGGTATGAGGGAAAGA
>NW_006285250.1:453997-457597 GCF_000327345.1 Myotis davidii
AGAATCCTGATTTGCCTGAGCAACTAGCTGAATGGTGGTACCATTTACTGTGATGGAGACAACACTAGCAAGGTTCGGGTGTGGGTGGGCAGGAATCAAGGGCTCAATTTTGATCATGTTAAGGTTAATATATAAATTTTAATTCCTAGTAGAAATGCTGAGTAGGCCACAAGGTATATGCTGGAGCTAGATATAAGATTAAGTTACCACTCAAGATGGTATTGAGCCTTGGCACTAATGTGTACTCACGTGGGGAGTGAATGTGGAGAGTGAACACTGACGCTGCTAAAATACAGGATGGAAGAATAGCTCCATGACCTCAGCATAAGGAAGTATTTTTTAAAACAGGATACAAAAAACTCTAACCATAAGGGGGAAATGTTGATAAATTGGAATACTTTGATATTAAGAATTCGTGTTCAATGTGACACTATAAAGACAGTGAAAAGGCAAGCCTTAGGGAAGATATCTGTGAAGCATACAGCCAACAAAGGGCTCATATCCAACCATATAAAGAACTACAAATCAGTAAGAAAAAGACAACTGAACAGGAAAATGAGCAACAGACTGAAATAAGCACTTCACAAAAAGTAAATCTCCAAGTGGCCAATAAACGGATGAAATGCACTGAACAGCATTACTAATTAGGGAAATGCAAATTAAATTCACCATGAGATGCCACCAGACTGGCAAAAATTAAAAAGATGGAAAATAATGAGGGTTAACAAGGGTGTGAAGCAACTGGTTTCTAATACACTGCTGGTCAGAGTGCAAATTGGTACAACCAATTTGGGAAATGATTTGGCCTTATTTATTAAAGCTGAACATGTTGTCTTAGTTATAACAAAATTACCATAGATGACTGACTGGCTTATAAACAACAGAAACTTATTTCTCACAGTTCTGGAGCCTGAACATCCAAGATCTAGGTGTTGGCAGATTCGGTGTCTGGTGCAACCCACTTCCTGGTTCATAGATGGTGTCTGCTCACTGTGTCCTCACATGGTGGATGGTCGAGGAAGCTCTCTGGAGTCTCCTTTATCAGGGCACTAATCCCATTTGGGAGGGCTCCACCCTCATAAGCTAATCGCCTCCCAAAGGCCCCACCTCCTAATGCCATGACACTGGGGATTAAGTTTCAACATGAATTTCCAGGGAACACAAGCATTTAATTCTATAGTCAGACGCATAATCAGCAGTACCATTCCCAGGGGCATAGCTAGAGAACTGTTCAATAGTGTTCATCATAGCTACAAGGTAGAAACAACTAAATGTACAGCAGAGTCAAACGGACAGATATAGTGAGGCATGTGGAATAGTATACAATAATGCAAATGAATGAATTCTGGCTGCACATAAAAATGGAAGATTCTCACACATTGTTCAACAAAATACTAAAGAATGTATGTTGTATAATTCCTCTCTTACAAATTTCTTTAAAAGGCAAAATAAGTGATAGTGTTTATGAGTGAATACTCATGTGGTACAACTATAAGAATAATAAGGAAATGTTATTATGAATGGATAACAGTTACCTGTCTGGAGTTTGGAGGGAGTACGGATTAGAAGGAACACAAATGGGTCTCCTAGGGTCTGAGTAATATTCTGTTCTCTTTGCCAGAGTGGTTAATGGATCTATTTAATTTATGATTATTCAATGAGCTGTTCATTTGTTGGTATTTTGTTGTGTCTTATACTTCACAATACAAAGGACTGGAAATAAGTTTAAACAAGTTCAAGATTACCCTGCCGGGCCGGGTGGCTCAGTTGGTTAGAGCATCATCCAGTATAGCCAAAGATTGTGACTTTGATCCATGGTCAAGGCATGTATTCTCTCTCTCTCTCTTCCTCATTCTAAAATCAGTGAACATAACCTTGGATAAAGATATTTAAAAAAAAAAAAGATTATCCCTGTGACAAAGTCATTTTCGTGCCCTTAATAATACCTACTATCAACATTTGTTGAAGGGTGCTCTGAGCCAGGCATCATATTGAGCATTTTACACATATTGTATTTCTAACTGCAATCATCCTATAAATTAGGTACTTTTTAAACCCCCATTTTGTAGATGAGGAAACTGAGGCTTAGAAGGATTAAGTAACTTGCTAGGCGTCCTGCAGCTAGTAGATGGCAACCCAGTTTTGTCCTTCCCAGAAGCCTGGCTCTTACTGCTGTGAGGTTTCCTCTTCCCACAAACTCCTAGATTTTGAGGACAACCCCTGTTGATTGTAAACCTCCAAATCCTCTGTGGCACCTGGTCTGCGTTGTACAGTATAAGCCTTCGGTAAACGTTGAGTTGAATGAATAATGAATAAAAATCGCATTCTTTTTGCCTGCTCCCTCCCAGATACTGGGTGCAATAGTTGGAGATTTCTTGCCTGTGCAAAGTTGCCAAGGTTTCAAGCAGAGGGAAGAATAACAGGAAAGTCTCCTGCCTGTGGCCGATGCTAGTTTTGCCTGCTGGGGTCGGTCAAACAAATTCCCTGCTTCCGTTTCCACTTCCCCTGAGCGCCAAGACATCTGCCTGACACCTCTGGTCCCCACCTCGGCCTGGCACCCAGGAAGCCGTGGATGGAGGCAGCCAGGCTGTGTGCCAGCTGCTTCTGCATCCAGAGGTGACCCAGGTGCAAGCACTCCGCAGCCCCAGGTGGGCCAGGTGGCGCAGGGCCTACACTAGTACTTTCCTGAGGGATTTGACCACAATTTTCACTTGTTCGAAACAGCCAGTTACTGGTATGACCCCCTACCTACCCCTCACCTCCCCAAACTGGCACCTCCTCCTGACTTTATGACACCCTGCCCACCCACCTTGTGCTCCCTTCACCTGGCCTGAAGCCCAGCAGTCCACGGGTGCTCCCTCACCCCTACTCTTGCCTGCTCCTAGTACAATCCATTAGGATCTGACATTCTTTTAGTGCCAGGAGAATTTGGGTCAATGCATTGTTTTATAAACAGCTCGGAGCCACGAAAACAATGTCCTGAGAGTGAGGATTCCTAGGCACTAAAAAGGTCAAGGTTGTCTATGATGTCCTTCAGGAAAATCTCTAAATCTGCCAAAGGGCCAAGGATTTCCTTCGAAAATCTCTAAATCTGCCAAAGGGCCAAGGTCTCTTTCTGCTCCCTTTCCCATCACCTTTCTCCCTAGAACAGCGGTTCTCAACCTGTGGGTCGAGACCCTTTTGGGGTCGAACAACCCTTTCACAGGGGGGTCCTAAGACCATCGGAAAACACATATATAATTACATATTGTTTTGTGATTACTCACTATGCTTTAATTATGTTCAATTTGTAACAGTGAAAATACATCCTGCATATTAGATATTCACATTACAATTCATAACAGTAGCAAAGTTACAGTTATGAAGTAGCAACGATAATAATTTTATGGTTGGGGGTCACCACAACATAAGGAACTGTATTAAAGCATCACAGCATTAGGAAGGTTGAGAACCACTGCTCTAGGACAACAGGTACTTACTACGTGCCTGCTGGTCGGTCACTGTTCCGGATGCTTCACCTGTGCTCCTCTCGGGCTATGAAATTGTCACCGGGAGCCTTTCACTGCACACGGCGATGCCTCTGGGCTTCTCTTCCCGTTT
>NW_006285250.1:458184-459006 GCF_000327345.1 Myotis davidii
ACCCCTGTTGATTGTAAACCTCCAAATCCTCTGTGGCACCTGGTCTGTGTTGTACAGTATAAACCTTCGGTAAACGTTGAGTTGAATGAATAATGAATAAAAATCGCATTCTTTTTGCCTGCTCCCTCCCAGATACTGGGTGCAATAGTTGGAGATTTCTTGCCTGTGCAAAGTTGCCAAGGTTTCAAGCAGAGGGAAGAATAACAGGAAAGTCTCCTGCCTGTGGCCGATGCTAGTTTTGCCTGCTGGGGTCGGTCAAACAAATTCCCTGCTTCCGTTTCCACTTCCCCTGAGCGCCAAGACATCTGCCTGACACCTCTGGTCCCCACCTCGGCCTGGCACCCAGGAAGCCGTGGATGGAGGCAGCCAGGCTGTGTGCCAGCTGCTTCTGCATCCAGAGGTGACCCAGGTGCAAGCACTCCGCAGCCCCAGGTGGGCCAGGTGGCGCAGGGCACAGCCCAGACACGCTAAATAAAACTCCCAGGGCCACGTCTCCGCTGGTTTCCAAGGTCTTCTGAGGCACGGACTTGGGAAGGAAATGGCCTGTTGGTCTGGATTGTCAGGCCCTATCCTGGGGTGATTTGTCACTTGTGGTGAAGCTGGAGCAGCTCCCACGGTGCGGGCACGGAGCAGCTGCGTGGGGCTCCATGAGATATCACCAGCTCAGCCCTCGCCACCTGCCTGCACTGTGTGCCCTTCTCCAGTTGCTAGAAGATGAAAAACAACAGAAAAAGAAATCCAAGTTTGAGCACTAGTACTTTCCTGAGGGATTTTGACCACAATTTTCACTTGTTCGAAACAGCCAGTTACTGGTATGACCCC
>NW_006285250.1:459131-463516 GCF_000327345.1 Myotis davidii
TGGCTGCTCCCTCACCCCTACTCTTGCCTGTTCCTAGTACAATCCATTTGGATCTGACATTCTTTTAGTGCCAGGAGAATTTGGGTCAATGCATTGTTTATAAACAGCTCGGAGCCACGAAAACAATGTCCTGAGAGTGAGGATTCCTAGGCACTAAAAAGGTCAAGGTTGTCTATGATGTCCTTCAGGAAAATCTCTAAATCTGCCAAAGGGCCAAGGTCTCTTTCTGCTCCCTTTCCCATCACCTTTCTCCCTAGAACAGCGGTTCTCAACCTGTGGGTCGAGACCCTTTTGGGGTCGAACAACCCTTTCACAGGGGTCGCCTAAATACATCCTGCATATCAGATATTTACATTACGATTCATAACAGTAGCAACATTACAATTATGAAGTAGCAACAAAAGTAATTTTATGGTTGGGGGTCACCACAACATGAGGAACTGTATTAAAGGGTCGCGGCATTAGGAAGGTTGAGAACCACTGCCCTAGAATGTAATAAATGATGCTCGGTGTGGCCCCTTCAGAGTCAGTGCCCTTCCTTACTGACTACACCGTGAATCTGTCCAATGCCAGGAGGCCAAGTCTCCCAGAGGAAACCAGCCTTTCCTTCCAGGAACCAACCATAGAAGCTGGTCATAGTCATTCCACTTTTAGGGATTGGTTTAGGAATGGACATGTGACATAATTCTGGCCAGTAAGATAAGAAGGAAGCTTTCTGGGTATTTCTGGGAAAGTTAAAAAGGGACATTAGTGAGGCTGTATCCTATGCCTCCCTTCCTCCTCCCCCCCCCCCCCCCACACACACACGGTGGCCTTTGATGCTGGCATGTGAGTTTCAGGACCTGGAACCTTGGTCCCCACCTGTGATCATGGGGTGACCACCCCAAGGATAGAAGCCAAGACCTGGGGGTAGCAGAGATGAAAGGTGGAGGAGCCTGTGCATCAACTGAAGCTGTTCTACCATTTGGACTTATGAGAGGGGATGCATTTCTGCTTTCCGTATGTGGTGCAATTGGGCTTGCTGCTATTTGAAGCTGAAAACTTCCTAACTGATATGTCTGCATTTGACAAGTTGCAATTGCCCTCGCCCACTCCCTGCTTCCTTCAGGCTCCAACTCCAGGCTCGCGTTTCTCTTAGCAGGACTTGGGTTTTTACTGATATTCTCATGATCTTTCACTGAGTATCTTTCTCATCAAAGGCTTGGTCAAGGTAAGACTTTTAATCTCTAGTCATAGAATAGGACAGTATGAAATGAAGTTCCTACCCAGCTACATCAGAATCCTTGCAAATGGGCAGAGCACAATCCTCCAAAGAAGACATACAAATAGCCAATAAGAACATGAAAAGATGTTCAGCATCACCAATTGTTAGGGAAAAGGCAGCTTAAAACCACAATGAGATACTACCTCACACCCACGGGGATGGCTATGATCAAAAATGGACAAAACAAGGGTTGATGATGTGGAGCAATGAGAACTCACGCCCATGGCTGGAGAGGATGTGAAATGGTGCAGCTGCTTGGCAAAGTGTGCCAATTCCTCAACAAGGAAAATGTATACTTACTATTTGACCCAGCAGTTCAACCCCTGGGAACATGCCCAAGAGAAATGAGGGCATAGGCCCCACAAACACCTGCATGTGAATGATTATAGGAGCATTATTCATAATAGCCAAAGAGTGAAACAACCCAAATTCCCATGGGATGAATAAACAAAATGTGGCCTTTTCATACAATGAAATATCTATATATATAAAAGCCTAAGCAATCATCTGACCGTTGGACCGTTTGACCGGTAGTTATGACATGCGCTGACCACCAGGGGGCAGACGCTCAATGCAAGAGCGGAAACCACAGGCATGGAAACATGGAACAGACTGATGAATCTCAGAGGGAGGTGGGGAGCGGGGAAGGCGGGAAGAGATTAACCAAAGATCTTATATGCATACTAGAGGTCTGGTGCACAGATTCGTGCACCGGTGGGGTCCCTGGGCCTGGCCTGCACCCTCTCAAAATCTGGCTGGTTTCAGCCCGATCCCCGCAGGCCAGGCTGAGGGACCCCACTGGTGCACAAATCCATGCACCAGACCTCTAGTTAATTGATAAGAAGAAGTGAGATTCTGATGCTCGCTACAATATGGATTAGCCTTGAAAACATTATGCTAAGTGAAAGAAGCTGGTCACACAAAGACTGTCATGTGATTCTATTTGTATGAAATGTCCATATAGGCAAATCCACAGGGACAGGAAGTGGGTCAGTCGTTGCCAGGGCTGGGTGTTAGGAGGAATAGAGGGTGGCTGCTAAAACATCCAGGGTTTCTTTTTTGTGTGAAGAAAGTATTAGATAGTGGTAATAGTTGCACAATTCTGAATATACTAAAAACCATTGACTTGTGCACTTTAAAAGGCGAAAGATTTATGCGATCTGAAGAGAAACCAGAGTATGACTTGTGCACTTTAAATGGGTGAATTTTATGATATGTGAATTAGATCTCAATAAAGATGATCGAAAGACCATTGACTTGTGCACTTTAAATGGGTGAATTTTATGGTATGTGAATTAGATCTCAATAAAGATGATCGAAAAAGAAATCTAATTAAGCCATTTTCATTTTCTGAATTTACAACTAATCTGTAAAATGGGGAGAATAATATGGCCCTCATAAGGTTGATGTAATAACTTGGAAATCTGAAGTGCTTCATACAAAATCACTCTTTAGCACATGGCTTTAAAAACCTTGTATTATGTTGTACAAGCTAGACCCCACATTCAGAATGAGTTGTGTTGTCAAATGCTGAATTAAGTAAATTTATACCAGTTTCTTTATTGCAGGACTTTTCAGAACCTTTCATTGTTAACATAATTTCCTAGGAAGGAAGGAGGGTATGTAATATTGCCCACACTTAACTATAGAACATCCCACATGTAAAAAAACAAAACAAAACAAAAAAAGGATGTTTTAACATTTTGCTGGGAGTTAGGGTTCCCTGAAACCCCATTTGGGAAACACCACGTTCTATGGAGCCATCCAAGTTTCCATCTGGTTCACCTCCTACTCCTGAGCCAAAAATAGCGTAGGATTATGAGGCCCGGGGCTGATTGCGGAGCACTCTGTAGCTGTTTACCGATTTCTGTGTGAAGCCCCTCCGGGTGAAACAGAGCAGTGGGTGTGGAATAGAACCTGGGGCTCAGGTCTTATCATGGCTGCTCACAACCGTGAATTTGCTTTGTCACAGTCGAGGCTGTTTCCTTGCCTCTGAATCGGCGATAAAAGCGCTGCCTCCCAGGGTTGTTGTAAAGAATAAAGACATTGTTTATGAAAGCGCTTAGTTAAATAGAAATGCTCTAGACAAGTAATTTTAAGGTGTTTATTAGTTATAGGAACAGGCCTCAAACTGTAACCTTGTTAATATTAAGTTTTATCAACATGGCTCTCCCCGGGTGCTCCAGAGCACGCAGGCCTCCCTCCCCTGGCCAACAGCACCCTCATGCTGGGTCTCTGGAGAGAAACACAGGGCCTCCCACCCTGCCGCACCCAACCCCTCCCAGCCACTGTGGGACCCTGTCCATTTGTGGAGGAGTCCTACTGCCCCAGGATGCCCAGCTGCAAGGCCGCGATGGTCCCAGAGGGTGAGGAGCAGCCAGGGTGCCAGGTGCCTTCCCTCCCACTCCATCCCATCTACAGGGCTCACTGAGCTCAGCCCTGAGGGAGATAACCCCGGAGTTAGGCCTTGGAGGTGCTGCCTCCTGCCAGGGGTCCTCTCTCCCTGTGGTGGGGCTGGGCACGAACCACCAGCCTCAGAGTCTCCATTTCTTCTTCAGGTCAATGGCATCCTAATGAGACTTTTGCAGACAAGGATGACGTCCAACTCCCAGCCCTCAAGGGCTTGCGTTTTCATGTGGGAGACAGATGCGCATTCTAAGTACCGTATTTGCCGGCGTATAAGACGGGATGACGTCCAACTCCCAGCCCTCAAGGGGCTCGCGTTTTCATGTGGGAGACAGACGCGCATTCTAAGTAAGAGCAGATGACTCTCTGATGATGGAGTAGCAGCCGTGAGGCCAAATGTGACCTCCACACACAGCCGCGTGGCTGCCTCAGCTGACCACAGCAAGGAGCCCAACTGGTGGTGGTGTGACAGTGTCTCAGCTCAGCCGCCATAGAACACCTCAACCGGGGCCCACACAGCAGGCCGTTATCTTCTCTCAGCTCTGGGGCTGGGAGGCTGAGGCGGGGTGCCAGCATGGGCAGGCCCTGGTGAGGACTCTTCCTGGCTGTGGGCGCCACCTTCTCTCTGTCCACACGTGGCCTTCTCTTAGTGCAAGCCTGGAGAGAGAGCATGCTGTGGTGTCTCTTCTTCTTTTTTTAAATATATGTTTTTGAT
>NW_006285250.1:463853-468781 GCF_000327345.1 Myotis davidii
CAGATGGTAAGAGCCCAGGACTGTGCATTGTATTCCCAGGGGCCCATTACTGGACTATGCAGAGCATCCTAACTATTGGGACGGCAAGATGTTAGACCCCTAAATGGAGTCTAGGTTACCCCTTCCTTTGACCCAGGAGGAAACCATGACTCCCAGAAATAAAGTGAGACTCAAGGTCCCACATTCCAAATCCTTGACTCCCTCAGGGACTAGCACTTTAAAATGTGAGTTCTGGCATAACCAGGCCCACGTAAGCCACCTGAACCCACTTCTGGGGCTGCGTTCTTCCCACATCCCAGGCTGATGTTCCCACTTGTTCTTGTTTCTCGTCAGACCATTGGAAATCGGTTTTCAGCAGCCCCATGGTTAACTCTTGAGACGGGAAACCAGAACCCAAGCTATTCTCTTCCTACCACTTTCCCCTTAGAGACTTCTGGAGCCTTCAAGGTAACCCAAGGCCCCTGGGCCACAAGCAGGAATCCCTTTATGCCAGCCCAACATCCTCATGGCAGAGACAGACAGGCCCAGAAGAAAGTGACATCCCAGTCACACAGGAAGGTCAGAAAGGGAGGGCCAAGCCTGGAACAGAGCCTTAGGAGACCCTGACCCCCCCTGCCTATCAGATCACTCGGGTGATTAAAATTGATGTATTGTCAGCCACTGCTCCAGACAGCTCAGTAGGTCTAGGGTGGGGCCCTGGTAGGGGGTTTGGAAGAAACACCAAGTGACTGCTGAGGCTGGTTTTCCGATAGCCAGGCATTTACATTCAGATGTGTGGCTGCAGTATTGCAGGCAGGGGTGAGTCCCTGTGGTGCATAGGCCAGTCGCCACTGGCTTTGCGTGTCCTTCTAACACCAAGAGCTCTGTTCTGGACTCCACCGAAGAGCTAACGGTGATTCCTCGAGCTATTGGTTGTATCTGATCCCACAGCATCACTTGCTAGACTCACCCAGGAGGTTCCCCACACATTCCTATAGGTGGAACGTGTGCAGAAACAGTAACAGGTGCAGACAGGCGATCCTACTACCAGTGATCACCATCTGGATGAATGGACTAAAAAAAAACTATGTGATGGAATTTTTTCCTTTTTGTTTGCTTATTTCTGGTGTCTTAAATATCGTGTTTAGTTTAAATACAGACATGATCTGAGCATAAATATTATAGGCAGAAAAGCCAACACAGCACTGTGCGTTGAGACGGTGGCTTGCAGGTAGGACATGAAAATAGTGCTTGCTGCGCCTGCAGGTGTTCGGCTGCTTCTTGGCCGGTGTTACCTCGGTCCTCTACAGGACATCTCTGAAAAGTTAACTTAGTCGCATTTTAGAGAGACTAACCAGAGGGGAGAGGTCAGATGGCTCAGGGTCATGGAGAGTTAGTGCCGGAGTTGAGATGAAAATGTGGACCGCACATCTTTGCTCCAACCAGGTCTAGCCATGGAGGGAGCTGAGGAGGAGGACCGAGTTCATGGCCCCGGGATAAAGACCTAGGAATGGAACTCCAGCCACGTGGGCCTGTCTTTGCTATGATGATTAAGACAGAGCATTGGAAAGGTAATGGTCTGTGTAAAGTGCTTGTACCTGCTATTCACCCTGCACCTGTGGCCTGACGGGCTGAACCCCACACACTCTCCACCCACCTGCCTCCCTCAGGTGCTCCCTTACCACCCCCGTCCCAGCCAATCATCAGTTCCGGCTTTTCTTGTGCGAGTGAAGTGCGCCTCCCTGCAGCCGTGTTCTCCTTCGTGTGGGTTCTCCGCCCTGTGTCGTGGGAAGGAGGTGCATGGCGTGAGCCCCCATGGAGTCCTGGGGTCTTCATCTGTAAAACCCAAGGGATTTCACGATGCCAGTAGTCCATAGGTTTCACACATTTGGTGAATTGCTTCTGACATAACACGTGTGGTCATTGAGGCAGCTGAAATAAGAGGCATTTTTAACTAAGTAAAGATGCCAGTTGAGCTGGTGTGTGATGGGCAGAAAGGAAGGAGCTGGCTAGTTCATGGGGCAGGAAGGATTCCGGGCTTACCCCAGAATCGGGCTAATCCTCGCATGAGTGTACCAGTGAAGAAGGCTAAGGGGCCAACCACAGCACCTCCTGGTGCCTGTCACCTTGACCTCTGCATCATTAACTACCAGCAGTGGGGATGGTGACCATGGAGCCATCCCCAGTCCCTCTCCTACTCCGTCTGAGACCAGCAGCTCTCATTGTCAGAAGGTTGAGTCAGAGTGAGGAATGTGGGAGGTGGTTGTAAAATGCTAGAGTTGAGTTGCGCTTCGAAATGCACCACGGGGGCAGAGCAGTAAAGAGGTTAAGCTCACCCAAAGAAAGCCGCTGTCCTCAGCTACAGGGAGTGGGCCCTTGCAATGTCCTTCACGGGGGTCTTGATGCGGCATCCACTCCACATCCAGAGGGGTCAGCCGCATGGCCGATCGCCCGCAGAGCCGCAGTGAGAACTCCGCACAGGAGGCTCAGGTGGGCTTCCCTGTGCCCATGTTCCGCGCACATGTCACGCGTCCTTGCTGGGAGGAGCCACGCCGTCCACACTCCACAGAAGCTGTGCACATGGGACTTTCCTGGACTCTGCCCTGTGTGCCTTTTCCCTCAGCTGACTTACTCTGTATCCTTTAGCTGGAATACACCATAACCGTGAGAATAACAGCTTCCAGCGATTTCTGCACGGTCTGCTGGTAAATGATTGAGCCTCAGGTGGTCTTGGGGACACCCTCTCCAAACCTTATAGTTGGCAATTATTCAGAAGGGTAGAATCTCTCACCATCTGCATGCCTTTCTAACGCTGGCTGATGTGAATAAGCTACTGAACACAGACCAAGTTGCACATGAAAGTCTAGAAAAAAGTGCTAGAGACACAGGCTCCCAGAGGCAGATGTCACAGCAGTGACAAACGGACTAGCTGGGCTCTCACTGAGACACTTTCCACTGCCGAATGAAGAGAAATCCCAAGTACATATGCAACTTTCAAGTGTACAAATGGCCCAGATGACTGCAGTGCATTCTGGCTGGAGGGGGACTCTGACTTCTGCGGTTCAATGGGCATAAGCATCTGGGTAAATTGAGGCTGAAAAGGTGGGTTGGTAACAGGAAGAAGGGAAAAAAACAGACAGTGAGTCAGAGGATGGGGATTTGGCTCCTAATATTGGTTCAACTGCTCCTGACTTTGGGGAGGCGATTAATGTCGCCGGGTCATTTCCCCACTTGGTGTCTTGCAGGCAGGCATTCATGTATTTAATAGGATGATGCACTGGACTCAGGGTACTGGGAGATGATGAACATTTGAGTACTTTCTCTGGCAAGGGCTGTGTGAGGGCTTGACTTACTATACCAGCCAGAGTTATCTATAGAAATAGGACCAACAGAATAGAGAGGGGTGGAGGAAGGAGGGGTGGCAGTGGTGGGGTGTGGGGGGGGGGGGGGGGGGGGAGTGTGGAGAGAGGGGAGAGAGGAAGGAAGGAAGGAAGGAAGGAAGGAAGGAAGGAAGGAAGGAAGGAAAAAAAAGAAAGGAAGGAAGGAAGAGAAAGAAAAGAGAGATGAATTATTTTAAGGAACTGGCTCATGTGATTGTGAAGGCTGGCAAGCTGTAATCTGTAGGGTGGCTGGCCAGCAGGGCGGTAACTCAGGTGAGAGTCCATGTTGATTCTGAATTCCTCAGCAGGCTGGGAACATGGGCAAGTTTTCTATGTTGCAGTCTTGAGGAGAATCCCCGCTTCCTCAGGAAGTCTTTGCTCTTAAGGCCTTCACCTGATTAGACAAAGCCCACCCATGTACGGGGGATAATCTGCTTTACTCACTGTTACTGAGTTAAATGTTAATTACATCTTAAAAATAACTTTACAGCAACATCTAGACTGGTGTTTGGCCAAATAACTTGGTGCCATAGCCTAACCAAGTCAACACATAACATCAACCATCAGACTTTTTCATTTAACGCTCAGAGCAACAACATGAAGTAGGCGGCATTAATAAAGAACAGCACTGGGGCTGGGTCTAAGGTGTTTGTGGCTCCATCTTCACATGATACCATCCTGTATCTTGTAGATAATCCTTACGATCTTCCTACTGGGACATTTTTACCTCTTTGTAAATCAACCAACAGTCTCCCTTTTTCTTACTGTCCCCATTCCCAAAAGAGTTGCCAGTGCTAACTCCTTTTTGTTGTTGTTATTGGTTGTTTTTTTGTTTTTGTTTTTTTTCCCTAACAAGGTAATGACTTACTGAGAGCCTGGAAAGCTTATTCGTAGCCAAAGATTTGATCTTGTGTCCATACTTTGCCAGCTACCTCTTAACCTCTAAGTTTGAATCTCCATCAAATGGTTCAGGGAATGCATCTATCCATTCACAGAGTCTATTAACTATTGATGATGTTCAGGCCTTAGGATGAGGACTGGGGATGGAATGTGGTTAAGACACAGATCTTTGTAAGTGGCTCAGTCTAGCCAATCTTGAGATTAACTAGTGGCCCAGTGCATGAAATTTGTGCATGGGGGTTGTCCCTCAGCCCAGCCTGCACCCTCTCCAATCTGGGACCCCTTGTGGGATGTCCAACTGCCGATCCCACAGGGATCGGGCCTAAACCAGCAGTCAGACATCCCTCTCAGAATCTGGGACTGCTGGCTCCTAACTGCTCACCTGCCTGCCTGCCTGATTGCCCCTAACCACTCTGCCTGCCAGCCTGCTTGTCCCCACCTGCCCTCCCCACCATCCTTCTCACCCCCAACTGCCCCCCTGCTGGCCTGCTCACCCGCAACTGACCACCCCGCCAGCCTGATCACCCCCAACAGCCGCCCTGATCACACACAACTGCCATCCCATTCTGGCCTGATCACCCACAACTGCCCTCCCCTCTTGGCCCCTAACTCCCTCTACCTTGGCCCCGCCACCATGGCTTTTTCCAGAAGAACATCCAAAAGGTCTCC
>NW_006285250.1:468918-476873 GCF_000327345.1 Myotis davidii
CAGGTGACTCAAGCCTCCTGCTTGCTCTGGCCTGCTCCATGGCTGCTGCCCCCAGGCCCCTCCTTTAGAGGCCATCCCAGGTGGGTGGGAAGCTTGGTTTTTTCCATCGCTGGGGGCAACCCAAGCCTCCCACCCTCTCCAGCTGGTTCTGTGGCCACTGCCATCTTTGTCCTGCTAATTTGCATATTCTCTCCTGATTGGCTGTGGGGGTGTCATGGAGGTATGGTCAATTTACATATCTGTCTATTATTAGTGTAGATAAGCCAATGTTTGACAAGTGCTTTTGATATTCTAAAATGCTAGTTCTTAGTATGCACATGGTCATTGCAGCCACTGAACATACAACCTTCCTATGATTCTCTGAAAATGACATAGTTAACTTATTGTCAGTGTGATAGGGACTGAACATTGCATGTATTCTGAAAATTTATTTGCTTAAAAGCTTAATTGCTTAACCACCTGTAAAATCTCCGGAGCCCTGGAAGAAATGTTCATAAAAGATCTGGGCTGAAGCCCAAAAGGGGGCATCACCCAAGAGAGAAAAGAATAAATATAAATGAGGTTTTTTTTTAAAATGTGGGACTCATTTAAAAAAAAATGCTGGTACTAATAATAAAACTTTTACTAAAGCAGAAGAACACAGCAGAGGAAATGATACATCGGTGAACTTCTCATGCCTGAAAGGCTTTTCTTATGCCTAAATGACTTGTTGCATTGGGAGAAATGCCTTTTCCTAAGGAAGAGACATTAACTAGGCACCTTGTCCTGTGATTAGAGAGGAATGGGAGCAAACTATTGTCCTCTTTCACCCGCAAGGTCATGGATGTGTCGTTGTTCTGAGGAGTGCCACCCCTGAGCTCAAGGGTTGTAACTAGAACAATGTCTTTACCCTGAAATGTGTGAATAAGTAGAATATATTTTACCAATGAAAAGTAGTGCTACTTTTTGACCAGTGATTTTGAAGAGAAACTGATGGAGGAAAATCACAGTGTTATCCATCCATGAAGGCTCTGCAGTGTAAGTGACCTGGAGTAAAAAAGATCCTGGAGGGGCCCCAGAAGCTTAAGTTCTGGCATATGAAGGTCAAGAGTTTCAGATGAGGTTAGAAGGCTGAGCAGGGGTGCGTGCCGAAGGAAGGAAGGAAGGAAGGAAGGAAGGAAGGAAGGAAGGAAAGAAGGAAGGAAGGAAGGAAAGAAGGGAGGGAGGGAAGAAGGGAGGGAGGGAAGGAGGGAAGGAGGGATGGAGGAAAGGGGGAGGGAAGGAAGGAAGAAAGGGAGGAAAGAAAGAGATGGATTTACCTTAAAAATCCCCACTGTGAACTACTCCCAGTACCACTCTGGGTGCTCAGGTGAGGGAAACGGATCACCTGAAGCTCCGTGCTGTCCCTGTGGCCGCAGGCCCCGGCCATGCCTGGGCTGTGTTTGTGAGGCCAGGCGAGGTCTAAGAGTTTATTCCCTCGCTCGGAAGTGTCTCTGAGAAAAACATTTGGTGAGGAGGCAGGGGTGTGTGTGGAAAAGGGGAGTTGTCATGGCAACCTCGAAACGTGTGCGCTTCAAACCTGTTGATTTTTCCCCTCTCTGGCCTAGTGTCTTTCCCGATGGGAGATGACAAATATTGGGAGTGACATGGGGATGTGAGCAAGTTCCCACAAACCACCCTGCAGCCCCCTGTCTTGATTCATGGAGGAGTGGCCGGCAGGCTCTGCTCAAGAACCAGCTCCCTGGACCTCTCGGGCTGTTTCCCAAGCCCACCTGCTCCCAGGGGCCCATGGCTGCGCTCAACCCCTGTGGGATCTGTCCCTCCTCTGAATTCCCCCCGCATGCGCGTCGGTTCTGATGTGCATATTCCTTTGGTTTTTCAGCTGTTCAGCCTGCACAGAACAGAGTAGTTAGCCTCCGTGCACATGGTTTCTGTGCTGCATCACGTAACCATGCACCTGCAGCACGGGAAGAAACTGCTGGAACGGCAGAGATCTGTGCACAGGTCTAAGGAATGAATGAACAAGGAAACGAGGAGAGGGGAGGTCAGAGAGGGACTCACCTGAAGAGCCAGGTAGCTGAAGGGGAGTAAGGGGGGGAGAAGGGGAGAGAGGGCGGGGTGGGAGAGGAAGAGGGTGGGTGTTAAGGGATGGAGGGTTCAGTGCTGCTCTGGAAGGAAAGTAAGACAAGTAGAGGCAAGAATAGGCACAGTGTAATTAGGGGAAAACTAAGGGGTAGTCACATTCCTGGTAACATTAGGGAACTGACTGGTTTCAGTTCCTGAGCACCAGGGCTTCCCAGGTGGAGGCTGCTGTGGGAGGGACACTGAGGAAGACCAGGTTCTGCTTTTTCCTCTGAGGCTCCTTCAGAGCCTGGGGCTGCCGCCCTGCTGCCCTGTCAGTGCCCTTTGTCCTGGCCGCAGGGACTGAAGACAGAGCTTTGGGGCCTCTGCTCCAGGCACTGCTGGTCTCCCCTTGACTTTGAAGAAGTTACTGAGCAAATCTTTGGCATGGGCTCAACCATTCCCTCCTCAACCACAAGCCTGTCTGTGCTGAGAAGACTGCTATTGTCCTGGCTGCTCCTGGCCCCTGAGCTGTGGGAGCAGGTGGCCAGCAGCTGGTCACACACATGACTCACGAGAGTCCGCTGCGCGGGACACAGCTTCCGCTCCGACCGCTCAGCCTCTGTCCCAGACTCCCCGGCCAGAAGAAAGCTCAGGCAGAAACCTCCGTGTGTGGGATGGAGACCAGATTTGGTGTGTGCTCTAAGTACCCAGGTGACAGAGAAGAAGTATGTGTGCTAGGCGTGTAGGATGTGGTCGTAGGACTCAGACGCACAGGTCTGTTTACTCACAGCCCCATGTATCTGCTTGCAAATGACCCACTGTCTCCTGCCCCAGACCAGAAAATTACTTAGGGATGTTCAAAATACACTGCACTTGTCAACATGTTCTAAAAGCCAGTGAAGAAAAGGAAAATGTCAAGTTGCTTCCCAACTAATCTAAGTAGAATTTTTAAAAATGTACCCAATGGAAGTTATTTCCATCATCTCATTCTCAAAACTCTTCAATGGCATCCCATCGCCATTGGTAAGCGATTTGGATCCTGGCTGGACATTTAAGACCTTCCACAGTCTAGGCCTGGTATTATTCATCTTTAAGATTATGACCTCCATTGCACATACCACAGAGGTAATTTTCGGTTGTATCCTTCTGACCGAGTAAAGAAATCATTTCTTGGACAAATAAATAGTTGACACAAACATCCAATTTGCATATCGGCCTGAAGCTGAAGGAAGTGAATTCACTTATTCCACTGCGATGGAATACCCAGCCCGGGCTGGGCTTGGCTCTAGCTCTGGGCATCCAGCAGGAACGGAGAAGCCTCGGTTCTCTTGGACCCTGTACACTAGTGACGGAAGCAGACCTCCGTGTCCGGTGGGGGAAGCAGAGATGTAACGCACGCAGCTTGCGGTGGGAGTTATCGCTGGCCTCAGAAAGGCGCTTCTCTGATCGGGGTCTCTGAGCAGCTGCCTGTGTAGAATAAAGAAAAGCAACGAGTCTCGGGAGAATGGGGTTGTCAGGCTATGGAAAGAGCAAATGCAAAGGCTGCGAGGCAGGAGCATGCTTGGTGTGTTCGTGCAACAGCAGAAAGGCCAGCTGTAGTTGTGGTGGAGTGCGTGCAGGTGAGAAGAGGAGAGGTGAGAGGGCGTGGAGCAGGGGTGCGGAAACTTTGTCTGCCAAAGGCCACTTGGATATTTATAACATCATTCACGGGCCATATAAAATTATCGACTTAAAAATCAGCCTGCTATATTTGATCAGGCATTTCATTAACTCAGCCCTCATGCCTTGGCAGGGCCAGACCACATGATTTCATGGGCCTTATATGGCCCGAGGGCCTGACATTCCCCACCCCTGGTGTAGAGCGTTCTGGCCCTGGCAATGACTTTGGACTTTACTACAGGTGACATGGGAAGCCACTAGAAGGTTTTGAGTAGATGACATGTATAATTGACTTATGTCTTCAATGGTTACTCTGGTTGCCATATGTAGAAGAGGCTGTGGAAGCTGGGAAGCCAATTTGGAGCTAACTCTAATGGTCAGGTTAGGGACAGTGATGGTTTAGACTAGGATGTGAATGATGGAGGTGATGAAAATAGTGGGATCCTTAGACATTTTGAAGGTAGAGTTGTAAGGATCTGCTGACAAATCAGATTTGGAATGTGAGACGGGAGTCAGTGATTTTTAAGGATTTTGGATTGAACAATTGGGAAAATTGAGAATGAAGTCACTATTTATGGAGATGGGGAGAAGAAGTTTGGAAAGAGGTAGGGAGGGCCCTGACCGGTTTGGCTCAGTGGATAGAGCGTCGGCCTGCGGACTCAAGGGTCCCAGGTTCGATTCCGATCAAGGGCATGTACCTTGGTTGTGGGCACATCCCCGGTAGGGGGTATGCAGGAGGCAGCTGATCAGTGTTTCTCTCTCATTGATGTTTCTAACTCTCTATCCTTATCCCTTCCTCTCTGTAAAAAATCAATAAAATATTTTTTTTAAAAAAAAAGAGGTAGGGAGGGAGAGCCCAGGGTTCTGTTTTAGATAGATTAAATTTAAGGTACCCATTTTGTAATTAGAGATATTCAGTGGGCAATTGGAATCTGAAATTCAAGGGGAAATTAGTACTGGAGAAACAGTGTTGGGAATTATTCAGCCTATAGATGGCTTTAGTGAAGAAAGGCAGATAATGAAGGGAAGAATTCCGAGGATCTGGCAAAGACTGAGAATAGGCAGCCAATGGAACAGGATGATAACCGAGAGAGGGGGTTCCCATGAGGCCAAGGAAAGAAAGCACACCTAGGAGGAGAGAGAGTTCAACTAGGTCAGATGTTGCTGATAAATCAAATAGGATGAAGACTGAGATGTGGTCATTGAATTTAATGAGATAGAGGTCTGTTGCTATAGACTTAGCAGAGGTCCTCACACTGCGGCCCACAGGCCACATGCAAATACAAATATTGTATTTGTTCCTGTTTTTGTTTTTTTACTTCAAAATAAGATATGTGCAGTGTGCATAGGAATTTGTTCATAGTTTTTTTAAAAAAATATATTTTATTGATTTTTTACAGAGAGGAATGGAGAAGGATACAGAGTTAGAAACATCGATGAGAGAGAAACATCGATCAGCTGCCTCCTGCACACTCCCCAATGGGGATGTGCCCGCAACCACGACACATGCCCTTGACCTGAATCAAACCTGGGACCCTTGAGTCCGCAGGCTGACGCTCTATCCACTGAGCCAAACCGGTCAGGACCATAGTTTTTTTTTTTTTTAAACTATAGTCCGGCCCTCCAACGGTCTGAGGACAGTGAACTGACCCCCTGTTTAAAAAGTTTGAGGACCCCTGACTTAGAGAATTTAGATTTAGAAAGTCCCCCACAGCTCAAAACTATCTGATCAGTTTAGTAGGAACCACACATGTGTTCAAATGGTCAACTTTTCATATACAGGGTTTGGAAAATGGGGCTTCACAACAGGTCATGAGAAAGGGCCTGTGGTTTATGACCCAGAGATGATGGCATGGGAACCACCATGTGATGGGGACGTTAAAAAAGGCACAGGAGCGCTGACATGGGTGGAGCAGAGTGTCTGTACCAATGGACCGCAGTCTCTCCGAGAGGTACCCTGCCAGAACATGGGATTGTGTTTCTTTACCCAAACCCATAGTTGTAACAGAGAGAATGAGCCAGAGGGCCTTTAGAGACATTTTCACAGTGGTGGAACTCTGTTGGAAAACTAAAGGTGTTCAATTTAGAGGAAACCCAGGAGGGTCCCTAGCCATTTGAAAGATTAACTTTTGGAAGAGGCATCATGAAAGATTAAGGACAGAGGTTAAAGGATAAGTTATTCACTAACCTGTTTCTTTGTTATTAATGTTGTGGCCCCACCCCATAACAAAGAAACAGAATTTCCAGAGGATGAGGCCCAGAAATCAGGATTTTAAAAAGATCACCAGGTGATTCTATTGTGCAGCCAAGGTTGAGAACCACTGCTTTATGGGGCTGGAGAATCCTCTTTCAAGTTCACCTGTGTGATTGTTGGAAGGTTTAATTCCTCGCTAGCTGTTTATCAGAAGCTTCCATTCCCTACCACACAGGCTCCTCCCATAGTTATTCACAACATGGCAGCATGCAGCTCCCTCAGAGTTGGGAGCTGGGAGTGAGGAGGAGGGTGGAGAGCAAGCTGAAATCATAGTTTTTTATAACTGAATCTCTGCAGTAACACATCACCAATTCTGCCTTATTATTGGTCATAGGTACTACCTCTGGTACAATGTGGAAGGGGACTACACAGGGTATGAATACCTGGTGGTGGGAATCACTAGAGACCATTGCGGAAACTGCCTACCATCAAGGAAATGAGACCTACTTGGGTTATAGAACAAACAAGGCTTTGCTGTTGAATTTAATGTAGTAAATGAGGAAAAGGGGGAAAATAAGGATGCTTCTAGGTTTTTGGTTTGAGCTACTTACTGCAATGAGAGCTATTGGAAGAGACACATGTGGAGGTGGGGAGAAATCAAAGTGTAACTTTCAACTTCTGAAGTTTTCAAAGCCTTTAAGATTTCCAAGTGGACAAGTCAGCAAGAAGTTTGAATGAATGATTCTGGAACTCAGGGGCCAGCACAAGGCAGAAGATTAAGTTTACAACTCATAGCCTATGGATGGGATTTAAAACCAGGCACTGGATAAGATCACTTAGTCGTAGTCATTCTCAACCTTAGTTGAGCATTTGAGTCACCTGGGAAGCTTTAATAAAATTTGACACCAGGTCATTCTCCAAATCAATTGAATCAATATCTCTGGGGGTGACACCTGGCCACTGGGATTTTTAAAGCTCCCCAGTGATTCTAATATGCATCCAAGGTTGGGAACAACTGACAAGGGATAAAATGCCCATGGAGAAGCCAGGACTCGTGCATGTGTGTGAGGGTAGAGGACGACTTAGTGTTCCAGAGAGAAAGTTCCAGAATACAGCACAGCTTCTTTTTCAGTGCCTGAGAATTGGTTGACTTTGTGGCTAAGCTGTTGATCAGCTGGTGAGAACGTGCAAAGGGCCATCATCTATGGCCAACGGAGAGCATAGGATCACATTGGAATTTCAAAATGAAAGAGTTGAATACACTGAATCCAGTTTGTAATGCAGTCGGGCTTAATGAGACACCAAGTATTTACCAAGTATCCCCCTGACCTTTTCGATTAGGGATAAAAGTTAAGCACATTTGGACCTGACACTCTTTAAAGGGTGGATGATTCTGTGCAGAGATGTGGCTGCATTCCAGCTGGAAGCTCCTGAAGTCAAGCTGCAAGAGGAAAGAGCAAGTCCCCAGCCCAGTGTCACTTCAAATGAACAATAATATGTTCATCTTTGCAGTCAAAAAGATCTTGGGCAAGCCATTGTTAAATAGGTTTTGGAGGAATTTTTCCACCTGTGGGAATTTGTGCATTGAGAGAGCCATTTTTTAATAGAGATCTCCATTTGTTACTCCTCATCTCTAATTTTTGCAGACTGGTGTTCCTGTGTGAGCAGATAACAACGGCTGCAGCTGTGTTCTCAATCCTGCTTCTTGAGACATTACGCTGTGACCTTGATCTCATTAAATCATTTTTCATGACTCTTGACCAACAAATCAAACAGGCCAAATGTGTGGCTATTGAGTCCCTTGAAAGTACACAGCATATCCCCCTCACCCGATACTTGCACCTCACTGCGTTTATTTAAAAGCTATCACTTTGTCTATGTTTCTATTTCAGACTATTAGGATATCAAAGGGATCCTAAATGCTCTGCAGTTGGGAATCCACAGTCTTCAGTTCAAGATTTAGCTCTACTGCTTGTTGCCTATGAGCCCTAGAGTAAGCCACTTAGTCTGGTAAGCTGATTCCCCTCTGTAAATGGAGAGGACCCTCCCCCCCCGCCCC
>NW_006285250.1:476944-499949 GCF_000327345.1 Myotis davidii
CCCACCGCCCTTACCTCTTTCCTGAGGTCATTGTCTATAGAGAAATGAGTGATGCAAACAGCTTTATCTTGCTGATGTAAAGACTTGCCGTCGTCACCATATCCCCTTCTCTGGGCAAATGCAGAAGGCATTCATCTTCTTGAACATCTGGTTTCTTGCTTTCTCACCACCAGGCCTTTCCTTCCTTCCAAATCTTAGCACAAACCTCTCACTCCTTCAGGAAGTCCTCCTTAATTAATCCCATGTCACCGGGGTCATCTCTTTTGTCTCTTTCCAAAGCCAGAAGAATCTGGTGTTCTCTTTCAATTAAGTACCATTTACATGTGTGTTTCTCCATAGTTGTGTTTAATTTGTCCCAAGTGTTCATTCTTGGATCTGCACTAGATTGTACATTTTTGAGGGGTAGGGTCTGGAGATGGTCTCAGCTTTGCAGCACTGACCAGTATGAAAGTTTATCCATTAATGTGAACTGCTAACTACTTTTTACATCTGATTTGTGTTTCTCACTGATCTTCACAAATCAAGATAATCTAGAAAGCGATCAAGTTTGGGGTGTTTGTAGACATTTTCCTGCACTTACAGCTCAGTCTTTCTGTTGTTAAAACAATTCTTGGCTACTAGAGTCTTAATGATAATTGGGTATCAACCTGTGAGGGAAGGAATAGAAACATCTATTTTTGCCTTTCATTATCACAAGCAAGTCTTCATCAGCACACTCCACTGAGAACTCACCAGCCTTCCTTCTCTTTCAAGTCGTTCCAAGCCCGGTGACATTTGAAATGATGAGTCACTGTCTATATGTGGAGGCTGCCGTTCTGCATGCACCACTGTGCGTGCTTGGGTGCCGTCCCAGGCCCTGAGGGTAGGCATGACTCTGACCTCCCTGAGGAGGGCATCCTGAAAATGATCCTCCCTGAGTTGAAAGTGACATAAAGCACGATCTGATAGTTCTGGAGCCCCCACAGGGATGAGAGAGCTCAAGCTGATGCTTTGTGGATTTTGCAAACTGAGTGTATCTTGTGGACTTTCGTGGTACAGCGGAACCAACACAATTCTTACAGACCGGAGCCTGAAGTGGGGTCTTGCTCTTTCACTAACTAGTTGTGTGATCTTGGGAAAGCCATGTTACCCCACTCAACCCCAAAGAAGAAGCAGGTTGAAATGGATCAGCTTAATTTCCTTAACATTCCCAAGGTCTACAGAGTGTTACGAAGTAACGTGTCCCAGACAACAAAGACCTCACAATTCTTTCTTGGTCTCCTAATGTTCCTACTGACCTGGAGAAGTGGGGAGAGGGGGACTGTTCTGGGGGAGCTTTCTGGGTGTGTAATAGATACATATGTAACAGGTAGTGAAAGTGGATCAGAAACCGGAAGGTGGAATTCTGGAAAGAGGACAGAACAGTGGAAAAGAGGGTGTCGTGTTTCTTGCCATACTGCCGTTGTTCTGGTCTAGCTGCCGATTTCGGTCATTCCAAGGGACCTAGGGTCTTGCTGATTGCTGTGGACCGAATGCTTCTCCCCACATTCTTATGTTGAAGCCTAAGGTGACGGCATTTGAGGTGGGGCCTTTGGGAGGTGATAAGGCCAGGAGAGGAAAGCCCTATGACGGGATTAATGTCCTTATAAGATGAGGAAGAGAGCTGGCCTTTACACTTCCGTGTGAGGAAGCAGTGTGAGAAGATGACCATCTGTAAACCAGGCAGAGGGGTCCCCCACCTCACTGGCACCCAGCCAGACTCCAGAATGTGAGGCATGTTTGTTATTTAAGCCTCCCAGTCAGTGGTGGTGGCTATGGCAGCCTGAGCTAAGGCACTAATATCATCCAAGACGCATGGTGTTTTCCTGCTTCAGCCCCAGTTCAGGGCTGGAGGGCCCCCCAAATCACTCAGTTTCAGAGACAAATACTTGTGGGGTTTCTACCTGCTCGGGCTGCATTTCCTGCCCTCTGAGCCCCAGGTGCTGAGCCGTGGTCCTGGCACATTCGAAACTTTATGTAAAGGTATCACCCTGCATGTGTCCTCCTGAAACTTGTTTTTTCTTTCCTTTCCCTTTTTTTTTTTTTTGCTATGGATCCATGTTGGGACATGTAATTCTAGTTGATTCACTTTAACTACTATGTACTTTTCCATTGTAAACATATATCACTACTTATGTATTCTCTCTTTTTTTTGATGGACAGGTGTGTTGTTTCCAATCTTTTTTATATTAAAAGCATAGCTACCATGCATTTGTCTGCACATCTCCTGGAGGACAGGGAGTTGCTGGGTCAGAGATGTGTGCAGCGCTATCTTTACTTGTTATTGCCACATGCTCTTACCGGGTTATAGTGCATACCCATCGCAGGAGAGTTCCCGTTATTCCAAATCCTTGTCTACAGCCGGTATACTCTAGACCTTTCCGCTTTTGCCAATTTTTTGCCATAATGGCTATTTAATCTGGGTCCAGATTTTTAAGGGAACAATTTAAACATGTCCACGTTAAAGTAGTATGTTTACGGTCTGTTCATAACGGGTGTTGTTTATTAGATGAAGGAAGTTTCTAGTCTTATTTTCTTAAGATTTTTTTTAAACCATAAAGTTTTGTCAAGTGTGTTTATTCTGCATATTTAGAGATGATCACCTAACATTTTAACTGATCTTCCTAATGATATTAGACCCAGGGGGCTGATATTATGGGAAATTGTGAGATGAGATAAAGATTCTTATCAAGACCAATTCCTTGCAATTTTTCAGAATATCACCTTCTGATGGGGCATCTTAAAAGTCACCTCCCACAGTCGGAGGGTTGGAAAGGAATGCAGGTACCGTCATGTACAGCAAATGATTCATCATGCGCTAAGTGGGGATGTGCTAGCGTGTTGTTATAACTAGAAACTATTACCTAGAAGGACTAAAGAACAGCATGCTCACAATGGGCTATTTGAACAATATACGGTTATTATGGGCCAAGGCCTGGGGCTTGGATATATTTCTGTTAAGGTGAAATTTTCTTTGTAATGGAATTGGTTATAATGGGATTTGATCTCCATTCATCTCACTTACCCATTCTCCCTCTGGCGGCTTTGATAGCCTTGCTCCCTCAGCAGCAGTCTGCCCGGCAGAGTCTAAGGAGCCAAACATGCCTCTAATTTGTGACCCAAAGCTCTCTAACGGGCTCTCCTCGTAAACCCCAGATCTCGTTGACTTACCACACGCCCATCCATCATCCATGGCCTTCCTCGATCTGCTTTCCCAAGGTGTTTGTCGTCGTCCTTAGCTGATCTCCCTCTGAGCCCTCTCAGCTTGTTTAGGCACAATCTGCGTTCATCCCACACTACGGCTGAAGGACAGTTCCGTTCTGGAGTTTTTGCGCCCGGCTGGCGTGGCCGCCACATCTGTCGGGGCAGGGTAGTAGGCAGTTAGAGGAAGATGCTAACAAGCCTGATATCATAGTGTTTTTTTAATAGAGGCACCTCTGCCATCCACCTTGCACTGGTGTTTTGAGTGTAATGAATGTTTGACCTAGAAGGAGGGCGAACATGATGAAATCCACCAAATACCACTCCAGCTACTTTCAAAAGCCACGCCCAACCTAAAGCTCTCCGGGATCCCCAGCCAGAGTCACTCATCAGCATAAACTCAGGTATGATTGACAGGGCCTCCTTATGCATAAGGGACTCTCCTGTCCCATAGGAAATTATAAGGGCTTCAGGAGCTCTGGGCCAGGAACCAGGGACAAAGACCAAATATATTTTTTATTACATTATAAAAGGAGCCAAAATATCCTACTACAGCCATTTTCACTCCCAGCCCTACCATGAGTGAGTGAGCGTGCCCATGGCCACAGCATTGTCAACACAGTGTGTCATTGACTTTGGCCTTTTGCCACCTTGGTGGTGATCAACGGACTCTCAGAGCAGGTTTCATTTGTATTTGTTTTATTCTGAATGAGACTGAGCATCTTTTCATATATTGGAGAGCCATCCCTGTTTTGAACAAATAAATGGGAGGGAGGAGAATGGCAAGGTCTGGAACTTGGTCCTCCCTAGGAAAGGGGAGAGGACGGGATGTGGGTTCTGCCAATGGGGACGTGAAGGGTCAGAAATAGAATGAAGGTCACTCATTTTTTTCTTACACATTTTTATTAGAGTTAATTCCATTTTCCTCATTCACTGCCGCCCCCAGGTCCACAGTGATCCTGCAAGTGACACTTTTACTCCCGTTGTTGGGACATCTCAGGTCTCTGGCGGTCCTGCGGGACCAGCTTTCCTGGGTGAGCTGAGTGACCCTGCAAGCACCCAGCGGTCAGAGCCTGCTACTGTGTTTTGTGGTCGCTTTGTCTGGTGCTCTTTGGAGAATCTAAATTCCAGGTGAGGGGACCCTGGCCTCACCTGGCTCCTCTCTCCACCACACTGTTGACGTGGGGGGCCAGGACCCTGTGCGTATCCAAGGAAAGAAAATAACCAGTAAGGCTCCTGCCCCTGAAACAGTAGGAGGGGAGAGCAAAGGAGAGGAGAGGAGAGGAAAGGAGAGGAGAGGAGAGGGGAGGAGAGGAGAGGAGAGGGGAGAGAGGAAAGAGGAGAGAGGAGAGAGGAGAGAGGAGAGAGGCTGTGATGATGTAATGTTGTGCACTGATTTAACTGTCAGCCCCAGTTGGTTCAGATCCATTTATGTCCTGGAGCCCCTCAGTCCAGGATGTGGGGCTGAGGAGCATGGGCTGGGGTATCTCTTGGAGTTTTGTCTCTTCCTGTCGGAGTATAGTGAGGCAGGGCTGGGAGAGTGAGCTGTCCCTGGGAGGGGACCCCAGCTGCCCACACAAGGAACTGGCCCATCCCAGGGATGGATGAAGTACAGGAGCCGGTCCTCTTAAGGGAGCAGATGCAACAGGAAGGGTGATTGGCCTCATCTCAATCCCCATGGCCCTCCACCAAAGCTGTACCCAATCACAGGTGTCAGCATAGATGCCTGGCAAGTCAGAGAAAAAGTGCTCCATTCTCAACGGCTGTCTCCACTCTGTCCATTTCAAAGCACTGTTGGGTTGCATCTATGGTTCCTATCTGTCTCTATTCCATGATTTTTTTTTAAACCTAAATTACATTTAACTTTATGTTTCCATGACCATCTATCCCCCCTATGCCTTCCTTCGCATCCATCCCCTGTTTCCACTTCTGTGAAATGCTAGTGAGAGTTCCTATATCAAAAGAATTTCCAATATCTTGAAGTGGGGAGAGTTCTCCATGGAGCAGAGAGTGCGTGTGGAGAGTCGGGCCCCAGCGCCCAGCGTCTCTCTCTGAGTCTTAACACACCTGAGGCCGAATGGTCCCGAGCTGTGATGGATGGAGGTCGCAGGCTGCGGGATCTTTGGGCAGCAGCCTGCTAGAATCTGATGAGCAGCCAACTCAGAATGAAGATAAAGCACCAGTGAGCTTTGATGGACGACAGACAAAGCCTGTCTTGAAATTGGTCTCTCAAAACAATATACAAACTAATACACAAATCAATGCAAAGTGTTTAAACTGCCAGGAAAACTCAGCCCATCTATCACACTTACGGGGAACCGGGGGCCATAGCGTTTGGCAATTGCCTGAGTCCCCAAGGTGCTGGAGAAGGAAACCGTCTCTGGGAACTGACAGCCCGATTCAGTGTCTCCTCCTGAGCATGGAGCCCTGCACGGCCTGAAGTGGTAAATGGGGAGGAATCCAGGCCCTGAGTCCCTGTCGCTTTGATCCCCCACTGGCCCCCCACAGAGGGGCCCAACCTTTGGGGTGGCCATTGTAACAGGGGCCCTGGGGTAGGGGTGGCTCCAGGCCTTGTGCTGGTGACAATGCATAAGAGTTGGTTTCAACTTGGTGACTAAGAGCCCAGCGGACTGGAGACCTGTAACCAGCTAACACTTCATATCTCGTGTGTGTTTGATATACATGTCTTTATTTTTAATAAAAATTATATATATAATTAAGGTGTAAAGCATGATGTTTTGGTATATATATTCATGGCGACATGATGACTACAGTCAAGCTAATTAGTACATATATCACTCACCTCACATTGTTACTTGTGTGTGTTGAGAGCACCTGAAATCTACTCTTTGAGCAAATGTTCAGCATTTGATACAGTATTACTAACTTAGTGCCCATGCTGTGCATTAGATCTCTTGAATCATTCATCCCACATACCTACAACTTTATAGCCTTCGATCAACATCTCCCATCTCCCCCACCTCCCTGCCCTTGGCAACCACTGTTCTCTCTGCTTCCGTGTACTTGACTTGTTCAGAGCCCACACAGAAGTGAGGTCATACAGGGCTCTGCTTTCTGTGTTTGACTTATTTTACTTAGTATAATGTCCTCCAGGTCCATCTAGGTCATGCCAAATAGTAGGGTCTCCTTTTATGGTGAATAATATCTATTATCTATCTATCTATCTATCTATCTATCTATCTATCTCTATATATAAATGGTGAGGAAAAGGTAGATTTCCAGTTGTGAGTACAGAATGCAGAGTTTATTCTTGTATTGTTATTTATTAATTACTAGAGGCCTGGTGCATGGATTCGTGCATCAGTGGGGTCTCTCAGCCTGGCCTGTGCCCTCTGGCAATCCTGGACCCCTCGGGGGATGTCAGAGAGCCAGTTTCAGTCCAATCCTCACAGGCCAGACCGAGGGACCTCACCAGTGTATGAATCTGTGCACTGGGCCTCTAGTATACGTCCATTGAAATCCCCCTTCCCTGTGAGAGTCATCAGTCTGTTCCATGTTTCCATGCCTGTGCATTGAGCATCTCCCCCCTGGTGGTCAGTGCTCGTCATAGCTACCAGTCGAACAGTTGAATGGTCAAACAGTCACTTAGGCTTTTATATAGAGAGATTACATTATTTTCCATATGAACCACTATAAACCTACTTTTGGCCCACCCTATATATATGTATGTGTGTGTGTATACCACAATTTCTCTCTTCACACATGAATGGACACTTAGGTTGTTTCCATATCGTGACTGTTGTGAATAATGCTGCAGTGAACATGGATAGCTGTTCTTCATTGTCACTCAGCCCACTTCTCCTGCTGTCTGCCCACCTGGGGTGACTCAGTTCTCTCTTTATCCCTTGCACTGTCTACCTTGGGCTGTTTCTTCCATTGAAATCAAGGTCATAACTTTGTATCAACCTTATTTATTCTAGAAATGTTTAAACTGGTGTAGGAGGTGAATAAGCGTATTTATAGCATGGCTTGCAATTTGCAAAGTCTTTCCATGTATATGGTTGGTAGTATCTTCTCCATTTGACAGGAGAGGAGACCAGAGGTCAGAGAGGTTAAATGCTGTGACCAGGCTGCCAGAAGGAAAAATCCTTGTAGGAAATTATAATCACCCTGCATTTCTCAAACCCTTAACCGCAGAAGCTGGCCTCTGGCAGAGAGACTCTGTTCGTCCCAGCTTCCATGGAGGCTCTGGGGAAGGGTTAGCAACACCATCCTTTCTCTCACGGTAATGGTTCCTGACCCACCTTGGTGGGTATCAGCCATGCGGCAGCAGGGACGGCAGTCCTAGTCATTAGCCTCTGGGCGTTGGTAGGCCGGGGATTTGGCCAGAGTTAAAGATGGTTACTTTTTAAGAATTTTACCCCTGGGAGTCAAAGCTGAAAGGACAAACCTATCTCCAGCCATCAGAACAAAGAGAAAGGGTTGGGGAGCCCCAGCACAGGGCTTATCACTCACAGGGACAGAGGAGCCCGAGGACGTCTCCCTCGCCTTCCTCCCTCAGAGAAGGTCCTGGGAGAGGATGGTGGAGGTGGAGGAGGGTGCTCTGCTCCCGCAGGGGGTCACAGGGGGTCTGGTCATCTGTGAGACCACTGTCCTGAGGACAGCCATGGGGTGGCAGTCCCCCTCTCCCCCATCTCGCTGGGCACTCCAGTCACCCCACAATCCCTGTGGCTTCCAGGTTCCCTTCAGGGGAGAAGCCCTCAGAACGGTGCACAGCAGAGCGAGCAGCAGGGTGCTTCTAAACACCTGCTCTCTGGTTTCTGTCGACAGAAAAACAACACCCCAAACTCTTTTAATGGGCACACAGAATACGGAGGCTGAGCTAATTCCCAGGGAGGCCTCTGGGGACAGCGGCTCTCATCTGTGCACAGCCTTGACCTGGTGGGGTTTGTGGAGGCCCAGGCCTGTCCCACCAGAGTCTTTTTTAAAAAAATTATAGTAAAATAGACACGACATCAAGTTTACCGACGTCACCATTGGCAAATGTACAGCGCGGTCATGTTAGGAACATTCCGGCTGTTGCGCAGCCAATCCCCAGAACTCTTCCCCTTGCAGACCTGGGACTTCACACTCGTGAGATGACAGCTCCCACCCCTCCCGTCCCTGGGAAACACCACTGGGCCCTCTGCCTCTGTGATCCGACGGCTCTAGGTAACTTGTAAGTGGAATCACACAGTATTGCTTGCTCATGACAAGACATGCTATCCATAGGTTATGTTGATATAAATTGCAAGACATGCCGTAAATATGTTTATTGCTTAGCATCGCATCTTCAGGATTCACCCCTGTGGTGGCATACTTTGGGATTTCCCTTCTTTTTAAGGCTAAACAATATTTCCTGTTAAGTGTACACCACATGGCGTTTATCTGCTTATTGGCTGGTGGGCACTGGGGCTGCGTCCACTGTTTGGCTACTGTGAGTAACGCTGCTGTGAACATGGGTGCACACATGTCTCTCTGAGACCTGCTTTCAGGGCTGGGTGTACACCCACACGTGCAATCGCTGGATCCTGTGGTCATTCTGCCTTTAATTTCTTGAGGAACAGCCATCCTGCTTTCCACAGCGGCTGCCCCACTTTGCATTCCCACCAGGAGCCACCAACCACAGAGTGTTTATGACATGCCCGTAAGCCACAGGGCTGCCGCGGGAGGTGAGGACACAGGCTGAGTTATAGCCACGCCGGGCACATAAGTCAACCCTCAACCACGCCACTGCACACGCTCCAGCCCGGGGGTGGGAGACGGAGGCAGCGGAATCTCTAGGCCAACTCAGCTCAAAATTACTCATGTTCCACTTCAGAGCCTTGGGTTTAAATGCAAAATAATTTCCCTAAATGTCCATTTGAGAAACAATAAAAGGTTTGCGTAAGCTTTTCGAGTTGTAGAGCTTTAGGTTGTTTATCGGGCTAATTGCCTCACATCCCTTTTTCATTTCCTTTTTTATTACGGGAAAATTTTGAAATGCCTCATTCTAGACGGGACTTGTTTGCTGAGGATCTCAAGAGGCTGCAAGGACCGTTTGGCTGCTCAGCTCCTTGAAGTCAGGTGATGCAAGGACTAGTCTTCCCAGTTAATGGCTGCTGGAAGGAGAGGCGATGCCGGGGACCCTTATTGGGGTGTCCCCTCACACTCTCTTCTCTGGGAACTGTGACCCTCTTCCCAGCAGCCATGCCTCTGCTCTGTTTCTCTGCCTGGCTGGTCACTGACTAACAAGCTACTACTGACCCACCGGAACCATTCCGATACTTGCAGAAATGTGGGGTTGTATCAAAGGCAGAGATCAGCAAACCAGCCAAATCCTGTTCACTGCTTTTGTAAATACCATCTTATTGGAACACAGCCCATGCGTCCATTCATTACCTAGAGTCTGGGCAGCTTCCATGTGACTATGGGTGAGCTGAGTAGTTTCACCATGGACTCCATGGCCCACAGAACTGCAGAGTTTCTCTCTGGCCGTTACAGAGGAAGTGTGGTCTGAGGGAAAGGCGGTCTCTGGGAACGGCTGGGCCAGGGTATGTGAACTCCCTGTCTGTGAGGTGGCCACTTCTGCCATGTAGACTGACGAGAAGAGAAAGCAGTCTGTAGGCAGAGAAAGAGGAAGCAGAGAGGCCTGGAGATGGGAGATGAGGAGGAGGGCAAATCCCAATGGCCTCTGAACCCTCAGTTCCGTGCCCTTCCTAAGACTCCTGGGTTTCATTGGTTACTTTCAAATCCTTGTGATAAAAGCATCTTTTTTTGCTTAAGCTACCTCAATTGGTTTCTGCTTTTGGAAACTCGAGTCCTAAAGAAAGCTCTAGAAAAGCTCCATGCCTCCCGCTACTCAGAGATCAGTCATGCACCAGCCCATCAAGCAGTCCAGAGATCCGACCTTGCTTCCAACCTTCCTTCTGAGCTGGCCAGCCTCGCCTGGCCCTGCCCCGGGAAGCAGGTGTGCACGAAGGTTGGCAGCTGAGCTGACGCAGGGAAAGGTTGCTGCTGAGGTGCCCAGGATCAGAGCCCTGTGCGTGGCCTCTTGCTCTTGACTGACAGCCACTGCAGGAACTGGCGTGGCCTCCAAACCTCGTGCGCTGCCGCAGCTGCGGTCGGGGCAGATGCCAGAAGCTGCCAACCCTGGCCTTCCTGCCCTTGAACTTTTGGAAACATTCTTCCCAAGTCCACCTTGAATTTCCTTTTGCAACTTTAATAACAAAATGAACTCAAATGTAATCTTTAGTCAAACACTTCTTATACCGGCTGCCTATTAGAGTCAAACACACAATGTTTGGCACATAGGACAACAGCAATCATAGTTCTAATCCAAAGTAGAATTCGAGCAAATTTCTAATGAGAGCTTCTGGTGCAAGATGGCGGTTTGAACACATGCTTTCATCTTTGTCACTTAGGTTTCACTGGAATAAAACTGTAAGTGATATCTGTCATGGCAAAGACTCCGGGGAGGAAGATTGCCCAAAGGCAAGAAAGCTTTATATGTTTCTGGAAGACAAATGAATGGGATCTGTGATGCATGCAGCAGTCAAAAAAAGCATAACCTGGAATATAAGAGGGTTGCAATGAACATGGGAAACAATGCCTCTTAGAAACAAACAAAGAAAAAAGGCTCTGAGCTCAGAGTTAGCAGGTACTGTGTGAGGCCGGAACAAGAATGGGGCTCATAGAAGGAAGATGGCTGAGTTGGTGGGACACACCTACCATACTTTGTTGTAGGTAATCTGGTGTCTGCTCCAAGACAAAATAAAAAAGGTATGTCTCTAAATTTAAACCAGTCTCCGGAGAAGGCTAAGGCATCTAGTACAGATTTGGGTGTTCCAAAATAGAACCCACATCCTGGCATTTGGGAAACCCATAGCTGGACTGTCAAATTGGCTCCTTACCCACTCACCCTAATGCCAGACTGCCAGCCAGCATGCACCCCGCAACCTTTCACACCCCACGGTGAGCTCCTGACCGAGTTCTATGGTAGAGACCTGGTGAAAAATAGATTCCTTGAGTATCAGCATAATGCAGACAAAATCCCACATCAGCTGCCCAGTCCCTTTAAACCAGGGGTCCTCAAACTACGGCCCGCGGGCCACATGCAAATACAAATATTGTGTTTGTTCCCATTTTGTTTTTTTACTTCAAAATAAGATATGTGCGGTGTGCATAGGAATTTGTTCATAGTTTTTTTTAAAACTATAGTCCGGCCCTCCAACGGTCTGAGAGACAGTGAACTGGCCCCCTGTTTAAAAAGTTTGAGGACCCCTGCTTTAAACGATGGAAAGATCACAAGAATTAGAGTAAAGCCAAAACCCAAAAGAGACAGACCATAATAAATAGACTAATAAATAGTGGGCATTGAAGTAATTCTGAAAAGGATCATATAATTTATACATGTAGATTCAAGAGTATGTTACACTTATAAAATAAGTAATAACAAAGGAACAGAAGGAGAATAACTGACATTTCATAGGGATTTGAAAAATTTTGATTTCCAAAATAAAAATATTCAAAACAAGCTTAAACTATAAAGTCAAGTGAATTGCTTAGAATGTAGAAAGAAATATAAAGAGAAGAGAAATATTAGAGAAAAAGTAAGAGACATGAAAACTCATCTTGAGGTCAAACATAAAAGAAAAAAGAATCACAGAAAGGGAGAATACATAAAATGGAAATTAGCAAAGAAATAGTAGAATAAAAAATTTTAGGGCTGAATAAAGACCTTAATTTTAAAGGGCTCAGAGTGTCCAACAAAATAATTGAAAACAACCCAATACCTAGATACTGTTCTACAAAATTCTAGAACAAGGATAACAGGGAGATCCTAAAATCTCCCAGAGAGATTAGACGAGCAACTCCAAGGAGCTAAATTCAGACCAGCAGCTTTTCACCTATAGCCTCCATACCAGAAGACAATGCAATAATGCCTTCAAGTTTCTGAGAGAATAAGACCTAACTTATTATTATTTTTTTTTTTACCTAGCCCAATTGTCAATTAAATAGCAGGGCAAAATAAGGACATTTAGTTTCCATGTACCCTTTTGTAGGAAGTTACCTGAGGATGTGTCCCAGCAGCCTGAGGATGTAAACAAAGGAAGAGAACGGAGACAGGGGAGCTGCCCAATCAAGGAGCAAAGATACGAGGATCCCAGACAAGTAACCAGGCAGCAAGGATAACCAGCCTAGAGGACACTCAGTCCAGACTGGACCAGAACAGAGTGCTGTGCCAGGGGGAGGGTCTGAGGAAAAAGGCAACATCTTGTAGGTCATATCCTCGCAAGGATGAAAAGCCCTAAACCAGCAGTTCTCAACCTGTGGATTGCAACCCCTTTGGTGGTCGAACGACCTTTTCACAGGGGTCGCCTAAGACCATCCTGCATATCAGATATTTACATTACGATTCATAACAGTAGCAACATTACAGTTATGAAGTAGCAACGAAAGTAATTTTATGATTGGGTCACCACATGAGGAACTGTATTTAAAGGGCCAGAAGGTTGATAACCACTGCCCTAAACAATGCGCATTATTCTAGGACAAAAATAATGTATTTGGAAACGCCTACAAAAACAAGAAGCTGTACCTGAAAGTCATTATCCCAATAATAAGAAAAATGTATCATGAAGTTTTAAGCAATTGCTGTAATATAAGGAAAGGAGTTGGTTGAACTCTATACTGAGACCATTCTTCTTTGAGTGGCCTAGGGATTGTAACCTCTGACTTGTAGGGAAGAAATTAGTACAGTAGCCTACTTGTTAGGGCAGGGAACAATATGTATGTGGTAATGTGAGTGTAAACACAGTTTAACAAAAACATTTAGAATCAACTTGTGAAGCTTAGAAGAAGGGGCTGTGGTTGCAGAATGTAAATGGTAATGTTTGCAATTTAATGTGAACATTTATCTGAGAGTAGGTTGAAGAAGGAAAGGTAGAAGAATAAAAATACTGACTGAAATTGATGGAAACATACATGGAGGCATGCTTTGTATGTTATTTCATGTTATGAAAGCGACCAACTATATCTATAAAAAATGAAACCACAAACACTGGGTTAGGTCTTAAAGGAGGGCAGTTTGAGCGAGTCGGTAACCCAAGAAGTGGAGTGATAAGTGCTACTTAGAGGAGGGCACGGCTTGGATTCTCTGGGTTTGCTGTTCGGTCAGGTGGGGCCTAGAAAGACCGTGCTCTAGACTGGCTTCCGGCCAATCAGCCCCTCCTGCCTCCCAAACCCACTGGATAAGCAATATCACTTTCTGTTTATGTACCCAGCAGAGCAAAGGTAGGGAGCCTTACTTTATAGAGCTGGCTGGCCCTGCTTTTCCCAGCTTAACTGATGGTCTGTGCTGGTTGCCAGGCAGGTGTTCATATAGAGATGGAACATTCCACAGGGTTCTGTGCAGCCAGTGTGGCCTACAGGTACTGGCATCAGAGGTAGAGCTGTGGTGCTCTTTGGAGCCATGGGGCCTGCTCATCGCCACAGAAATGTCTTCCCAGCCAGTCCTAGAACCACTGGGTGGTATTCTGCTGGTGACACCTGTGTGCTTGACACGGGCCCTGGTCTCTGTGGGTTTCCCTGGGAGATCCTGGCATGCACTACAGTGGTGGTTTTTATTGTAAAAAGCGGGCACACTTTAAGGAGGGAAAAAGAGCTAGCCAAAGGGTTTGCTGCAAGATGAGCTGGAGAGTCGTATGAAGATTGTGCTAAAGGCACAAGCCTGTGCAGCCCTCTGTCGCCTGCGGTGTGGTCAGTCTTCGCAATTACAGAAGCTGTGTTTGGCAGCACCTAATGCAAACCAGAACAGCCCTGGCCGGTGTGGCTCAGTTGGACGTCATCCCATAAACCAAGAGGCTGCTGGTTTTATTCCCAGTCAGGGCCCCTGCCAGGATGTGGGCTTGATCCCCCATAGAGGGCATGTAGGAAGCAGCCAACTGATGTGGGGTTTTTTTCCCCTCTCTCTCTCTCCCTTCCTTTCTCTCTCTAAAAATCATTAAAAAATCAGAACGGGCCTTCACTTCCTTGGAAAAGGACAGAAAAAACTAGTCCTTTAAAATCTTTTTAAACTTCAGGGATGGGTAGGAGAATCAAAATGCAAATGGACAGGGTCACTCGAAAAAAACGCCAATCCCCAGGGACCAAAACAAAAGAGCCCTTTGAATGCATCTCAGGACAATGGAGAACACCTTCAGAAGAAAATCAGGATGATTTGAATGAAAACTCGAATCTTACAGAAAGGCTAGAACTGTGTGCCAAGAAACCAAGGAAGGGAAGCGAAGAGTGAGGGAACTCAAGGATCAGAAAAAAATGCTTGAAATGGCCAAGGCACGAATGAAGGCGATCAGGGATGAGAAAGAGAGCCCGTCACATCCCTGGCGGAGTCCCTGCTGAAGATCACAGGTTCCTCCGCTTTCTTCAGAGAACACAGGATGGCGTCGACTTGGAATGAGAGAAAAAGAGCGAGCAGAAGATAGAGATCTCAGAGGTGGATTTGAAGAAAATCATGATCTGTTCATTTAAACGTGCCATTTAAAAGGCTTGGAGAGCCCAGTTGATGTTGATCAGTGATTGAGTGTCAACCTATTAACCAGGAGGTCACGCTTCAATCCCTGGTCAGGGCACATGCCCGGGTTGTAGGTCCGATCCCCAGTGGTGGGGAGTGAAGGAGGCAGCTGATCAATGATTCTCATCATTGATGTCTCTCTCTCTCCCTCTCCCTTCTTGTCTGAAACCAATAAACATATATTTAGAAAATAAATGGAAGACTTGGAGAAATACAAACATTATCCAAAAATGATGTGAAGAAAATCAAATGAAGGAAGAGCTCCCAGGACAAAGAACATCTCCAAACGGAGCAAGCAGCTTTGCAGTCTGAAAATTCCATCCTGAAAGTGAGATTCAGAAGCTTCTGCTAAATCAAGAACGTGTGATGCAAATTCAGAGGAAATCACTTGAAAAGGAGCTGGGCTGCTTAGGAACGGAGAAGTAATGCTCTGAGGTGCATAGAAACACGAACTACACAAAAGAACAATCTGCACGGAAGGTGGCCGAAGACAAGACTGGGGAAGAGCCATTCCTTCTCGCAAAATCAGGTTCTCTTCTATGAGAAGAATGCTCAAAGAGGTTGTACAGTGGCTCTGTCGCCAGAGAGAAAGCCCCGAGAGCGAAGAAAACGCTGATGGCCAATGTTGGCTAACGTGGAGTTTAAGTTTCCGCCTCTGCCTAAAGACCCTTTCGCCCCTGCTCCTCCTCATGCAGCCCTGCCTGGCCTGAAAGTATCGGGGCTCCCGGGGTTATCCTACCCCCCAGGAGAGTGGAGGGTTAGGCTGTGGGGGATCTGGGGTTTCATGCAGGTTCGATTCAAATTTCACAGCAGCAGACCACAGCCAGGCATTTGCCTGTGTTTTCCCTGTTAAAGTGATTTTTGATTTAACTCTTTTTAGTTTAACTGTCGTTATTTAATTGATGCTATAAATGCTCTTATTAAAGTTTGATAGCATTAAAAAAAAGGTAATAAGCGCCCGAATCACTGAAAATGGATTGGTTTTAGAAATCGCTTCTAGGAAGGGAGATGAGGATAATTGGAGGGTCAGGTCAGCCGAAGCTTGAAGAGCAATTAATGACAATGACCCTGGGGCTCATCCCTCCCCACCACACACACTCTGTTCCAGCCAGGCCAGGCTTCCGCCACCCCCTGGGGGATGCTGGGAGCCCAGGGGACCGGGTTCTGCTGCTGCTTGGATTGTAAACAGTCCCTCAATAGTCCCTGTCATATTTCCACCACCTGGCACTAGCTGCGTCTGTCTCTGTGCCCTCTTTACACAAAAGAGCACTCCTGCAAACTTTGATTTGGTAGCATGTGCACATCACTTGGAGAAATAGTTAAGTAGTAAAAACAACCATTAATTGAGTTTCTACTGTGTGGCAGGCTTGGTAGTGGCTACTGAGGCTAGCAAAGCAAACAAATATTGGAGCTAAAACACATTTTGGATGATTGGAGATGTCAGGTCTGTGTTTCAGAGACCTTAGCTACTCATCTCAAGCATCTGCCCGTGCTCCCACCTTGCACCCTTTGTCTTCCATTGGAGGGAGTTCTTTGCTAGGGACCTGGGGGGAGGGCTTTGAAAGCAACCAAGCTTCCCATTTGTGTACATCTCCCACTAGCCTTGAGGAAGTCCTGCCGATGGCGGAGACTTGGAGTCATCCGGGGTGCAAGTTGAGAATGTGCTTGGATTTAGTGTTGCAGGAGGGGTATGTGACACGCAAAGACAGAGTCTGGGTTTGCCATTTTTATCTGAGTGGCCCTCTGGCCTTTTGAGCTCGAGCACCCTTTCACAACAGAACCCAAAGCAAACCGACCAAACAATCCCAACCATTTTTGTTCGGGGAGAGTTGACTCAGCTGGGGTCAGTGGGGCCAAGGTGATGAATTCAAGCCTGTGCTCTGGGTCCGGACATTAGTCAGGTCCCTGGGGTGCAAGGACCCTGTTTTATTTACCCTAGAACCCCTCGTACTCTGAGAGTGCCGAGCACATAGTACGTGCTCAAAAAGTTATTGTCGTCAAAAAGTCAATTTGTGCTATGTACTAAGATAAAAGGTGCCCCCAAATAATTCAATAATAAGTTTCTCTCTCATTTATAAGATTTGGTGTTGAAGACATATAACATGTGGTCCCTCCCCCCAAACCTTGAGTGAATGAACGGACAGATGAATGGATGCCCCTGTGCCCACAGGAACACCTGCCATAGAGGGCAGCAGTTTTAGTTACAGCCTCTCCCCACCATGGCAAAAACTACTCCAGCCCATTTAGGGACGGAGTGGCGATACCACATATAGTATAAAAGAAAGACAGCCTCTATTTTATGGTCAATACCACTTCAACAAGATTAATTTCCTTTGGGGTTTTTGCCTCTGTATTTTAATGGTCTAATGTAGTACTCAACACACATTAAATAATGGTTTTCTTCCTTCTCTCATTTTTTCTTTCTGGTTTTTTTTTTTTCAGTTGCCACTGATTGATCAAATGTTTCACTGCAAAATGCCATTTACTCCTCCCCTGCTCGCCCCGCAGCGGCCTAGCTTTATTATGCAGGGAGCTGGTTTGAACCAAAGCAAAGAACACACTCAGCCCGGGGCATAGGGCACAGGTGTTTAAGGGTCCCTGGTGGCCAGCTCCAAAGTACCCATCACTGACGGGACCTGATTTCAGGTCATGGAGAAGATGGCTGGAGGCTGGGCAGGCCACTGGTCAGGCTGGGACAGCAGGATCAGAAAGGCTTTGGAAAGGGACAGGGAGGCCAGCTGCTCCATCCTCCTGACTTGGATGCAGCTGTCACCATGAAGTGACACATTTCCCTGCTCAGGTTCTCCTGTTCAGACCCCAGCCACGAAGCTGAAGGGAGGCACAGGTGTGTTTATTACAGTTGAGGGTGAAGACTTCTGCCCTTAGGGGCTGGAGGAAAGGATTTAGCCTCTGCGCCCCCTGCTTCCCCATCTGCAAAGTGGGGTTCCCAATACTCACTTGCTGTAGAGGGCAAAGTGTCCTGGTAAACGTTGGACTAGTGGGGCTGACCTCACCATCCACTGCACAGAGAACAGAGCGGAGGCCAAGCTGCTGTGCTCCGACCAACGGAGCTCTCAGCCCTGGGGGAGGGCTGCTTCCCACTCAGGGGAGAGCCCTTCAGAGGGATGCTTTATGGGCATTGCTGAAGACAGGGCTACTGTACAGCACAGAGACTCAAGGGCATTGAGCTGGAGGTCTCCATTCTACACGACAGACATAAATTACTGACCAGACACAGGCATTTCCCCTTTTGGTCATCACCCTACCATGAGGAGAGGTTTTATTTTCTAAATGATATATTGATCCGATAAAATTATTATTACATCATCTTTATTGCCCATCACCACTCACAGTGGGAGAGGCATTATAGGGAAAATGGATGGTCCCTCTGGGATGGGGTATACAGATGTGTGTGTGTGTGTGTGTGTGTGTGTGTGTGTGTGAGAGAGAGAGAGAGAGAGAGAGAGAGAGAGAGGTGTATATGTATGTGTGTGTGAGCATATATAAAAAAATGTACGTGTGTGTGTGAAGATTTCTGACAGAGGAGGATGGGCAGTTCCATTAATATTAGTTGATGGAGTTGCAGCACTCACGTACACTATCAAGCCTCTCTCCTGGGACCCCTCGGGGGCTGCAGTGGAAATGAGCTGCTGTTAGGGAAAGGCGTGGGAAGGATGTAGTAGCCAAGATCTTCAGCGCTTAAGGAGTGAGACTAAAGGGCGCTCATCAGACTCAATACATCTTCCTTAAAGCAGGGAGAATCTATAATGTGGAATTTGGGACATCTCTATATGCCATGCCAGGGAAAGGGGCTAGGGGATGGGGTGGTGGCGTGCAGGGCTGTCACTCTTAAAACACATTGATTGCAGTCTGTGTGGAGAGCCTCCTTTACTCAAGAACTACGTAACGTAGCCCCAAAGAGCATGGGAAGGTGTCTTCTCTTGAGCCCCGAAGGTAAAGAGAACTTCTCCAGCTCTGTGCACAGGCTACTATTCAACATATCCTCTTCAGTAACAGAATTGTCATCTCTCTCTTGTTCCAGAAAATCCATGTTAACAGCGATTTTGGTCCACAAGACACCTGAACTCAGCTCTCAAGGTCTTACACCTCCTCCACACATCTTCACCACACAATCATGTTTGCCTCTCTGTCCCCCTCAAACTCCAGCTCTGTTCCTTTGAAATGGTCTCCTTAGTGGTTGCCATAGATGTTGCATTTGGTACCAAAATTAGGACTGCATTCTATCACAGCTCTATCTCTTACCACCAGTCCTATCCTCTTCCAGCTTGTTTTCTCTGCTGTAAAGTTAGATAATAATGGTACCTACCTCCTCAGCCTACTACCTGCCCCACAGTTAGGTACTTGGCCAATGTCAGCTGCTATAATACGAAGAGTTCCATGTCATAGGATGAGTCTAAAGAGTTTTGGTGGTGATTCTGGAAAAACGGTGTATGTTCTGCAATCAACCACAAATGTGTGATGAAGGAAAACCTCTTTGATAATACAGACAAAACCACCGGAAATTTGAGGCTGTCCTGGCTCAGTGGTTGTGCTATAGCAGCAGGCTCGGTGACATTGCTCTCCCTGTGCACCCTTGCTGTCTGTTTGTGTTGAGCTTAATCCATCTTATTTTTACAAACTGAAGCATGTTTCAAAGCTGGTGTTGGTAGCTATCATGGGAAATAGTGATGTGGTTACCTGTTAACCTAACAGGGCAATGGCCCTTACTGACATTGCTTCATTGTTTTCAGAGTTACCCTAAAAAGCTCTGGAGACATGGTAGGGAAGAATGGAGCTCTAAAGGAAGGAAAGCCAGGAGGGAACTGAGGGACATCAAAGTAAGAGCTCTGGAGACCCATTATACACAAGCATTATCCTGGAAGTCAACACTTAGGGATACTAGTATCTACTGTTAAGTATTTTTCTCCACAATGGATGATTACCTCACAGCTAATTCATGTGGTGGCGAGAGTTTATTTGAAAAAAGAAAAAAGAAAAAGAAAAGAAAAACAAACTCACAGCTTTAAAGATTGGATGCCATTGGAGCAGCGGTTCTCAACCTGTGGGTCGCGACCCTTTGGGGGTCGAACGACCCTTTCACAGGGGTCGCTTAAGACCATCGGAAAATGCATATTGAATATATAATTACATATTGTTTTTGTGATTAATCACGATGCTTCAATTATGTTCAATTTGTAACAATGAAAATATATCCTGCATATCAGATATTTACATTACGATTCATAACAGTAGCAAAATTACAGTTATGAAGTAGCAACGAAAATAGTTTTATGGTTGGGGAACTACATGAGGATCTGTATTAAAGGGTCGTGGCATTGGGAAGGTTGAGAACCACTGCATTGGAGGGACCCCTTTCGGTGTTCTCTGTACCACATCAGTTTCATAGACAGAGGATCAGACACTTTCAGTCCGCACCCAAGCCTTCACCCACTGGATCCTTGTGCTTGAGGTTCCTCCATGGCCGACCTTGGCGAGGGCCGGAAGACTCCAGCATCCTCCTGCCAGGATGCCAGGCCCTGCACTCCTCCCACTTTCCCTCTTCACAATCGTGATCAGGCTCCTTGTAAAGGCTCTGCTAAGCCCACTGACACTGAGGAGTACATGACTGTCAGTCATTTCATGTTGCCCTGTCCCAACTATGGCGCTTTCTAAGTTGAGGCAATGCCTTTATCCAAAGGAATAGTCTGTCATGGCAGCATCTCTGGCCTCAGGTGTATGCTCTGGCTGGGAAGAGGCTCTGAAGGATGGATGAGGTAGGTCAAGGCTCTTCTCAGAACTTCTCCAAATTACACCACACCAGTGACCTTTCCCCTGCCGGAGGCTATAGCAGCAATTGTAGTCTGCAGCAAACCTGGGACCCAAAGAAAACAGGAGGTTTGGAAAATAGAGTCAAATCTTGTTATATAACAGACCACTGACATTCTTAAAGAATTTGGCCTCACAGCTTAGTGAATTACCCAATTTGCGAAGGACACCAAGTTGTATAATTCCTACTCCCACAGGTAGTAAAGTTTACTTGAAAAATCTAGTGCCTCCTTCAGACCCATGGTGATTCTATAAAAATGGGACTCAGGTCATCTGTGAAGCTGCTCTCTGGCCGAGACCATCACGTGGTTAAGCCTCTTCCCTTTCCTCCCTCATGTGAGGGGCTGCCTGGAGTTTCAGCTCCAGGTTCCCACAAACCTGGACAAATCACAACCCCTAGCAACCTCCTACACTCCTTTCAGACTTCTGCTAATGTTTGTGGAGAGGTTGCTTTCAGGGAGTGGTAAACACCTAGTCATTTTAACCCTCAAGAGAGAGATAAATACCTAGTCTAGCTTGTTCCTACCCATCTCATCACACATGTGAGAAGCACAGGCTTTCTCACCCCCCTGGGTTCCTGCCTGTGGATGACAAATGGAGACCAAAGCCACCAGCCACGTGCCCTGTTCGTGCACCAGGATCAGAGGGCATGATTCAAGTTTGTGCCCTGGCAAGATGACTAATGGCTGCACATCATGTGTCATAAATTATGGGCGCCGTCATGAATAGTCAAAACCATGAATGCTAAGCCCTTGAATGCCAAGGGTCTCCTGGGTTTATATCATGAAAATGACTTTAACACTCGAGCCCGAGGCTAAGAGACATCATCCCTTGTCCCAGGGCTGCCTAGGCGAGGGCATGCTATCCTTTTGTATTGCCTGCAGGTGTTTTATATTTACTGACCTCTGCACGGGCATAACTTAGAACACCGGGGACATACTGTCTTGGCTCTGGAGGCCAGAGGTTCAAACCCAGGCGTCAGCAGGGCCATGGTCCTCTGAAGGCACCAGGGAAGGGTGGCTTCTGGGCCTCTCTCCCAGCTGCTGGGGACCCCAGACACACCTTGATTGTAGGTGGTGGTGTTCTCTGTCTCTGCATCTATCCCCTCCGTGCATGTCTCTGTCGTGTCACACGGCCTTCTTTTTGATGAGGACACCAGTCATGTTGGATGACATCATTTTAACTAATTATCTCTGCAACAGCCCTATTCCAAATAAGGTCATGTTGAGGCTCCGGGTGGTGACAACTTTAACATACGAATTAGGGGGACAAATCACAACCCCTAGCCACCTCCTACACTCCTTTCAGACTTCTGCTAATGTTTGTGGAGAGGTTGCTTTCACGGAGTGGTAAACACCTAGTCATTTTAACCCTCAAGGGAGAGATAAATACCTAGTCTAGCTTGTTCCTACCCATCTCATCACACACGTGTGCGAACCCACACACACCCAGTCACACAAGCACACACCTGGCTGCTTTTAAAGAGGCTTTAGCACCTCGCCCCCATCAGAAAGCTGTGTTGGAAATCCTGTGGGATGCCAGAGCTGGGTCCTGAGGAGTTAAATGTGGAGGCTGGAAACTCCCTTCAAAGACCAGTATCCACAGCCCGAGGTCTTTGGGGAGAATGGAGACAAGAGTTCCACCCTCTTGGCCTGTGCCCTGGCTTGCTGTGAGTCTGTGTCCTTAGGGAGAAGGAATCTGATTGCCCTGAAGAATGAGCAAGTCCCACAGACCACAGGGAAATGGGAAACCAGGCACCTTGGCTGTGCAGACAGCCCCACCCGCCCGCTGCTTGCTGGGATGAATGAGCAATGAAACCAAAGCGTCTAGGCATCAAGCTGAGTCTGTTCCTGCTCTTTTCTTTCTTTCTTTTTCTTTTTTTCCTCTGAGGCTGGGAGGATGCAGCCCTTTTTAGGAATTCCCTCCTAGAGCTGCTCTTCAGAGCCACAGAGCTGGGCCGGGCCAGTCAAGGACAAGGGTGCTTCTGTCCCGGCTTTGCGACTGCTCAGCCCCTGAGAATGTGGGGAGAGGTTGCTGGACGGGTTGAAACCTCAGACAGGCGCTTAGTGGTTAATGTTCTTCCTCAACCTCAAAGTTCTGTCTGCCAGAGGAAGTGATAGATTCCTTGGTTTGCCCTCTTCAACCCTCCTGTTGCCATTTGCCTCCCATTCATAGCTGTGCTGCCAACAAGCCAGGAACCAGAACAGCCCGAGAGCAGCACCTTCCTCAAGGGAGCCCGGGCCACAGAGTCTGTTCTCTCCGCCCGTGCACACCTGCCCTTTTGGGTGAAGCAGGTTGGAGGTGATGATGAGCTGAGGACCAGTTAACCGGCACCCTCAGAGCCTTGGCCAAAGCCACCGCCTTCCCTGGGCAAAGCTGACATGCCCGTCCGGGGACCCTCACCCT
>NW_006285250.1:499969-508655 GCF_000327345.1 Myotis davidii
TATGTCCTTGAGGCTGGTGCTGCTGATTGGTCCACACTCTCACCCAGTCCCCCTTGTGGTTGGGAACAGGAAGCCGGGGACAGGGGTATCAGACACAGTCTCAGAATTCTCTCCATTGCACGTCACAGATTTAGGGGAGGGAGGCCTGTCCCATAGGTGTGCACCTGCTCTGTGCTACGTCAGGTGTCGTCTCAGACACAATCTCACTGATCCCTCACAGTGACCCTGCATCACAGGCCAGATCACCAGTATTTGCACAGAGGAGGCCACACAAGGCACTAGAATACCAGGGGGAGTTTACAATGTTCACTGACCACCAGACAGTATTAAATTAACCCACACACTGTTTGGGGAATCACCGGACCAAGGTTCTCTCCTTGAACAAACTTTGGTCAGGCTGCTCTGAAATCTCCTCTCAACTAGGCCCTGACTTTGGACACTGTGCTGGTCTCCGACTTGTCCAATTTTAGCAAGAATCCTATTAATTCCATTTAACTAGATTGCTCTTCTACCCCCCGTCTGATCATCCAACAGTCTCTTATGGTTCCTCATCTTCCACCACCCATGCCAGGCAATGTCTGGTCCCCCCGCAACCTGCCTTCAGCAAGAGTCCTGTTAGGTCGGTTTAGCTAGAATCTCCCCTTATCACTGAGGCTTCCTCTCAGTAATTTTCCATCCACTGACCCCACCTTGCTCCCTGGCTACACGTTTCCACTTTTCCTCATGGTATCGGGACTTGAGGCCACCCTCTCCCCAACTACACCCCCATTGCAGTGGTCCCCGTGCACATCACCTCACTGTAGTGGGCTTTGCTGCCCTTTAACAGGTGTCCGGAAGGATTCTTCGTTAAAAAGCCTCTAGGGAATTGCACGCCAGGCTCTTTGGGGTGGGAAAGGAGGAGGCACCCACTGCTAGGAAACCGTTCCCAGCTCGTGTTCCTGGCCCAGGGAACCTTGTGGAGATCTCCAGCCCATCGCTGTCATTGGTAGAGGTACCACAGAGGGAAGGGAAGCGTTGGCTAAGCCATTGAAAGCAGCAGCAGCATTTGTGAACCAACGCTCCTCTTTTGGAGGGTTAATTGGAAAGACCCGAGAGAATACCGGTGCCTTTTGTGAGGGGATTTAGGCGGGCTGTGCACAGAGGGTGGTGGTATCTGAGAGGAAGGAGGACATAGAGCAGTGGTTCTCAACCTTGGCTGCACATTAGAATCACCTGGGAATCTTTTTAAAATACTGATTTCTGGGCCTCATCCTCCGGAAATTCTGTTTCTTTGTTATGGGGTGCGGCCACAACATTAGTAACAAAGAAACAGAATTTCCGGAGGATGAGGCCCAGAAATCAGGATTTTAAAAAAGATTCCCAGGTAATTCTAATGTGCAGCTAAAGTTGAGAGCCACTGACATAGAGCGATTGGATGCCATGCCACACTGCTCCCCTCTCTCCTACACGTCCCTTTGCAGCCACTTAAATAAGAAGCCTAACATTTTTTGACTAGCAAAGGAAAGCAACCTAGGCTTTCATTCCTACTTTTCTCCTTTGCTGAGAGCTTGTGGAGTGTCTGCTGTGAAAGGTGGAAAAAGTCACTCACAGCTCTAAAACTAGACAAAACCCACTGCCCCGTGATTGCTCTGCAGCTTGCCCTAAGTCTGACTGGCCTGGGTTTCCAGCAATACCAATTCTCTCGTGATAACAGTCACCTGGGTGGTAGCACCCATAACCCAGGCATTTCTGAGGCTCCAGTGATCTGTGGTGGGGCGACCTCTGTTTGCAGTCCTCATGAATCCAGCCACAGGGTTGCAGGAGCTGAAGACAACAGAATAGAAATGTTCAAGCCAAAGCAGTAGTGTGAGGCAAGCAGGGGGCCGGGTGAACACGTGCATTAAAACTTCTGTACGCTTGGAATCTAACATGTTTACATGTTTACATGCGGGACTTGGCAAGCTAAGGCCCCATGGGCCCACTCTGACTCGAGGCCTGTTTTTGTATAGCCCCTTGAGCTAAGCATAGTTTTTTCATGTTTAAATAGTCAGAAAAAAATCAAAAGAAGAATAATACTTGGTGGCAGGTGAAAATGATACCAAATTCAAATTTTAGTGTCCATAAATAAAGTTTTATTGGGACACAATTGGTTTGTCTACCTACTGGCTGTGGCTGCTTTGGCAATCTAATAGCAGAGTTGAGTAGTGGCGACATGGACTCTATGGCCCAGAGACCCCAAAATATTTATTATCCGGCCCTTAGAGTTTGCTGACCCCTGGCTAAGAGGACTAAGAGGGATTTACATCCCAACTCTAACGCTTACAGACTGGTGACCTTGGGCTAGCTCTCTAGCCTTGTAAGCCACAGGTTTCTCATCTATAAATGGAGATACCACTCACACCTGCATCTGTGGATGCAGAAGGGCTGTGAGGAGGATTACCCGAGACAGTGGATGTAGGAAAGTACTTAGCAAAGAGCCTGGTGCAGAATAAGTGCACAGGCATGGTTTGCTGTTGTTACTCTGTTTGTACAGCTTCTCAAGGCAAAGGGTTTGGCACCTGTGATGGGGGAGCCAACTAACATGCTACTTTAGAGTCTGGAAAAGCTAAATATTTGCTTTCTCAGTCTCCTTTGCATCTAGGAATGTCCCTATGGTCTAATCTGGCCAATAAGACAGAAGTGAAAGTTTTCTCTGCGTGTTCTGGGAAAGCTTTTGATTTCCTAATAAAAGGGAAGGCATGATTGAACATCGCCAGTTTTCCATCTTCTTGCCTGGACTCTAGATGTGATGTCGGGAGCTGGGCAGCCACTTCGGGCCAATGAAAGCGTGATCAATAGAGTGAGAGAGACCACTTGCTCTGACATTGTTAAGTTGCTGAGTCAATGTCCTCAGCCACCTCTCTTCAGACTTCTTATTGTTTGAGAAAAATAAAACCCTGTTTGTGTAAACCACTTTAAGTCAGGTTGTCTATTACTTGTCATTGAAGACATTTCTGGTTGTTATGTCCTTTTGGAAGTTGAGTGGAATGAAGAGGAACCACAGAGGAGGGTTTCGGAGTGAGAAAATCTAAAGTGAGCAATAGATAAAGGGATCCAAAGATGTACCTTCCAAGGAGTCCAGTTCAGAGACACAGACCTGCAGAAGAGAGACAGGAGCTCAGAGCTCGGTCAAGCTCAGCCTTGGTGAAGAGGAATGTCACGGCAGGGACAGATTAAGATTTCCTCAGCCAAGCTGATTGGGGGAGCAGGGCCTAGGAGAATTCCTGAGGCTGCTCAGAGGGAGAACAAGCTAATTAAAATATATACTATTCTCTTAATTAAAATGTACAAAATTCTAGAAAACACGCATATGTTTTATTCCTCCTTAGATAAGTGAGCAGTCTGAAGAAAGTCTGCGATCTGATCTGACTGCTCTGACGAAGGCCAGCCCAGGAGGCACCTGGGGAAGTAGAGGCTGGTCCAGAGAGAGGCAGTTCTCTCCTGAACCGGCCTTGAGCCCCTTGGGTTTCCAAGAGCGTAAAGTGCCATGGCTTGTGGGAGGGGAATGTAAGAGAACCGGCCTCAATGAGATGGTTTCTCTTACACTCCCCTCCCACAATTTCCCAGCAACCTTTGCAAGTTATTCTCCTTGGGTTAATCGGAGAAGGTTTTGTCAAGAAAGGGAAGTTTGGTTTAAATTTATGGATTTTTATATATTTTCTGTTTAGAGAGGTAATATATGTTTATTACAGAGCATTCAAATGATACAGAGAATTATAAAAAGAAAGGAAAATCACTCTGAAATCTCCTACCCCTCACCCTGCAACCAACTTTCCAGGCCTGCCTCCCTCTGGGCATATATATACGTGTAATTAGAAATTTTACACAAATGGGATCCCATTATGCTGAACATGGTTTATTTTTATTTTCTCTGCTCTTTAACTCTCTCTGGCACACAACTTATTTTTTTTTATTTGTGGAGTTTTTTCTTGTTGGTGACCGCAGACATGCGTCATTCTTCATATTGTCCACATCAGCTTTCTTTGCATGGTTCCTTGGGGTGGGGGTGGGGGACTATTGGGAAGGTGGGAAGGAGAGATCTGGCGGTTCTCTGGCTGGAGATGAAGCCTGGGGTGCTGTAGAATACACTGCTGATGGAGGTTTGAGGGAAGATGTAGGTTACGTTGGAGACAAGGAGGCAGGTAAGAAAAGGACAAAGTAGATGCTCCTGGGAGGAACCAAATCCGAGCTTCTGCCTCCTCCAGACCCTTTTCCCAAGCACAGTGTGGACTCATCCCATCTCTCCCTCCACGAGCTACACAATGGACCACCCGTGGCTGCATGCCCACCTGCACCTCAGGACAGTCTCTAGTGTTTGTTCTGGTGGACAGATGCCCTGGTGGTTACCTGGTCCTGTCTGAGGTGGTCAGAAGTGGGCACAGGCTTCATGCCCTTGAAAAGCCCAGGAGGCTGCATTGCCACCAGGAAGTGAAGTGGATACATGGTCTTGGTGCAGAACCGGCCCGGTGATATTCTCCAGGCACATGTTCCCCAGTAAACAGGCCCTTTCGGAAAGCCAAATGGGAGCTCAGAAGCTTGTGTCCTGGACGCAGAACCAGAGCAGAAGGTACTAGAGAGTCATTTCCGAGCTTCCATGTGGAGGGGAGGTTCACTGTTTCATGCTGTGAAGCCTGCATTCCCTTTACTCCTTCCTGTAACGTTCGTCAGCATGGCAGAATGCATCGCCTGTGAGAGCAGGGCCTGAAGGCCGCCTGGCTGCACCCCCGGGCTTCTCAACCTACCAGCTGTGTGACCTTGGAAACGTTATTTGACTTCTCTGGCCTCTGTTTCTTCACCTGTAACATGTTCCATATCTCACAGGCGCGGTGAGTGTGCCTTTATGCGCATGGCCTCAGGTCACACTCAGCTCCTACTCATGCTTGCCCGCCATCTCCTCCCCGCAGCATCGCTCTTCTCAGTGGGCCCTGTGCCGATCACGGCTGAGCCTTCCTCCCTGTAACTGCACCATGGCCACTGCTGGTTGAAGGAGCTCATCACGGTGCTCGGGTCTAAATCCTTCCTGCAGGCACCGTGAGGGACACGGTGAATATGACATAGCGATTCAGGTCGCTTCGGGACTCATCCGCAGCTCTGCTTAAATATGTTAATGGGAACCAGAAATAACATTTCTACACTAGCAGTGGGAGGCGGCCAGCAATAGTTCCGGCCAATGAGATAATGGACTGCAAGCAGATGTGAGTGGGAGCGAGATGGGGACCTCTCTGGAGCACAGGGGTGGTGGAGAGGGGATCTCCATCTGCCCCGCAGAGGGCCACGTGTTTCTGAGATACACCAAGCATCAGTCCGGGCTGATAACGCCATTTCCAGCCTGGCCGGGTTGGTGAGTGACTTCTTCCTTTATTAAAAAAAAATTATCGTTATTGTTGAAAGTATTATAGCAGATGGACTGCAAGCAGTCCATCTCTTCTCCCCTTGATCCCCTCCACCCTGCACCTGCCCACCCCCAGGCCTACCGCACTATTGTCTGTGCCCGCGGGTTATGCATATCTGCATATAAGTTCTTGGGTTAACCTCTTCCCCTTCCCTCCGAGATTCATCAGTCTGTTTCATGCTTCTGTGTCGCTGGATCTATTTTGTTCATCAGTTAATTTTGTTCATTAGATTCCACATACGAGTGCGATCATGCTTCCTCCTTTTAAATGAAGGGCTGCAGGGAGGAGGCCACAGCTTGGGACTCCTGGACCGGCCGAGGCTTTGGGTTCTACATCTCTTACTCTTCCCCTTGCCCATTGCGGTACCCTGGCCCAGAGAGCCATGTGGCCATGCTGGGATTGGAGAGAGAGAGTCAGTTGGTGACTAGCCGGCCCTCTGCATGAGCAGCCAGATTTTAAACCTAAATGTGGTTTCCAGGACCCCCACCCCCCCACCGCTCCCACCCCAGGTGCTCATTTTGCCCCAGCTGCCTTCTTTCAAAAGCCCCTCTCCTACCCTTGGGAGGAGTGAGGGGAGAAAAACTTTGCTTAAAAAAAAAAAAAGCAAGTCCCAGTGAATGGTAGTTTCAAAGGGCAGACTGCGTTCCTGTGAACCCTGAGAAGGAATTGCTCCGCCAGATTCAGGTGCGGAACAGTCTTCTGCGCCCTCCTCCCCGGCCCAGGCCCAGCTTGTGCTTTCTGGTGTGTGGGGTGAGGGCACAGGACCTGCTTGTGGTGTGTGGGGCGAGGGCACCCTTCCTCCTGCTCGCTCCCTATTTCTCCGTGCCACCCCAGCAGACCTGGGGCTGAGCTCTCTGCTGGGCTTAAGAGCCAGGCATTTCACACTCGCAGCTGAGCTCATCGTAAGATTTCTGGCGAAAGAGACAGTAGATGTAGCTTCTGAGAATCAGGTTTCTTCCGGCCTGGAGCCCTATGATTCCGCGAATAACATGCATGAAACACACACATTCGTCTGATTTCCACCCTCAGAACACCATCCAGGCATCAGGGACGCTGGATGCTGCACAGACCCAGCATATTTCAGAGATGGGGGCTCAAACTGGGGGGGTTGGGGGAGAAATAGGATGAATGAGGCTGATCTGCTTTTTTCCTAGATTACAGGAATCTGAGAAGTACTGGCCAGAGTCCGTCGGAACAGCCTGGGCCAAGTATAGCTAGCAGTGTTTTATTTTGCTTTAAGAAACAAAGTTAATCTACCTTAGAATAGAAAACAAGCATTAACCATACTTCATATTCCTCTAAATTCTCGTTTATTGCTTATCAATAATTATATACCTTTGTATATGGTTGTAATCAGTGGGTACCTAGCACTTTATGCTGCTTTCCCACTAAACGTAATTCAGGATGTGTGTTTAACGTGTATTGATATAGTTGCAGTTTTGCCATTGAGGTAGCGGTGTGACAGCCCAGTAAATGGATACCCAGCCTTTTGTGTGGCCAAGCTAGTCCCCTCTGGCTGGACACTTGGGTTGTTTCCAGTTTTCACCCATATAAATAGAACCGGCTGCAGCATCTGAAGATGAAACGATGATGATCAAGAGCTGAAATGTTGCTGACTTTATTTTCATTGGCAACCAAATTTAGAGAAAGCCTCAATATTGTTCCTCCCAAATGCAGGAGTAATTAAGCAGCTGCCTTGAGGATGGCTGGATGATTTATAGGCAGCAAGATGCGTTCAGTGGGCTTGTCAGTATCCTGCAGCATTAAGGATACGCTTGTTAATTATCTGTGGTTAATATGATAATTTAGGAAAAACAACACCTATTAAGAGTTCTTCATTAAGCCAAGGGCTTCTTGGTATTGAGCAAACAAAAACCTCCAAAATTAATGGTCTTCACCTCTGCTCTGTCACTGGGCAGGGCGAGCAGTCCCATTTATGTTAACATCCCGACAGTCCCCAGGGGAAAAAGAGGCTCCCTCTCCAAAACCCTCCTAGGCCCTCGCCCCTGCCTTTATGGTCTCTCTTTTCAGAGTCGCCAAATTAATCATTGCGAGACTAACTAGTTTATTCCAGGTGTCTCAATAAACTTTTGCTTCATTAGCTGACTTGAAAGAACCATTTACCTGATAATTCCTAGGACTTCAATGGAGCGAGTGGCCATATTTCTATTTTGTAGATGAGGAAACTGAGGCCCAGGAATGGTGGGTGGCCTGCCTACGTCCCAGAGCCACACAGGGGACAGGCAGGGGATCCAGATTCTCCCTTCTCCCATCCTAAACCCTGTCCTCTACCCTTTCAATGTGCCCTCACTCGGGTGAATCCATCAGACCAGGACCAAGAGCTATAAGGAGATCCTTTTTCCTTGGAAAGCATCAACCTCGCTTTAGTCCCTGAGGGTGAGGGAATGGACCGAGAAAAGGGCAGCATAATGTGACACTGGAGACAATATCTGGAAGGCCCAAGGAGGAATAACCCATCAGCACCTGACCTCATCTTTATGCTTCAGTAAGTATCGCACATAGCTCATGGGCTGCATTCAATCACAGCTCCCGGTGTCACCCAGTCACCCTCTACCGCCCAATCTTCATATTTCATTTTGGCTCAGACACCACAAACTCCACTGACACCATCAAGAATAATTTTTATATATGGGCCTCTGCTGAGCCAGCATCTTGCTGTACAGATCCCCAATTATCCCATTTAGTGGTGGTGATGAGGGGGGCAGGAGTGATGGGGTAATTAGGAGAAAACTTTTCTAAGTAAGAAGCCCCTCTGTGAATCAGCATGGCCAGTTTGGAGGTTTCCTATTTTATTTTTTAAAGAATTTTTTATTGACTTATTTTTGTAGAGAGAGGAAGTGGGGGGGGGGGGGAGGATCCATTGGCTTCCTCCTGCACACCCCGCTCTGGGGATCAAGCCTGCAACCCTGGCATGTGCCCTAAGAATCAAACCAGCAACTTTTTGGTGTACCAGATGATGCCCAACCTACTTAGCCACACCAGCAGCCATGGCGAGATCCCATATTTTAGAGAAACACCAGGGCATCCTCCATTGCATTCCTTTGGAAGGAGGAAGGAAGGGACATAACACTAATCTCTATGTATTAAGAATACAGAAACCTTCAGAATAAATCCAAGAGGTCTATGTTGTAATCCTTGTTGAACTGATGGAGAAAGTGAGGCTGGAGGAGGTTAAGTCCTTGGTCAAGGTCGCCCAGGGATTAAACTGCAGAGTAGAGGGAGGACACTTAGAGCCTTCTTTATAGATGCTCTTT
>NW_006285250.1:508673-519664 GCF_000327345.1 Myotis davidii
TCCCTCACCTCAGGCCTGTTGGTGACCCTGACATTGATGTGGGCCCTCTAGAGGGGGGTGAGCAGGGCAACCCAGCAGAAGCCACAGGGCAGGGGCAACTTAGGCTGCCAGGAGGGCAGCAGCAGCCCGCTAGCACTCTGGGGCCATGCCCGTGGGGTGTCAGAAGTGACGCTGGTTATGGCCTCTGAGGCTTTTGCCGCTGCTTCTTTTTGCCACCTTCCAAGGCAATTTGGACCTCAAGCCTGGATATTGAGCATACATCCCTGTGTGGGAATAGAACACACTTGGGGAAGAGGCAGATTTTGCACTAGGTTCTTGATCTGGTCCTGGAATCCAGGACTTGAGGAGGCAAGAACTATGTCCACAGAAGGAAAGGGGGCGTGGCTGAAAGAGGGTCAGCAGAGGATGAAGGGCAGGCACTGTCCCATCCTGGCTGCTGGGAGAGACTCTGGGTCAGGCACCATCTGAGTTTAACCCCAAATCTCTAGGAGCCCCAGCCCTTCCAGAAGCCCCTCTGCGGTGTGCTGGCCACACTGCCGCCAGCTCACGGCCAGCCTCCCCTCCCCTCCCCCGCCTGCGACAGGCAGGTTCAGGCTGCCCTGCAAAGTGCAGCCCCAGGAAGGCTGGTGTCACACCTCACTTATTTCATGGTTCTGTGGCCCATGTGTCTTTCATCCACAATTCTCTTTTTTCACCCTTGACTGATCTGGCCTTCTCCTAATTCTAAAATCTGTTTTCCCCTCCCCACCCCCAACCTGCCACTGACTTGGATCAGCATTAATATCTATTTCTATATTTCTTCTGTATTTCAGCCTTTTCTTCCCCTGTCATACCATTTCAGGCACGGTGCCTGGACTTGTGAATGGTGGCGACTGCCTGTGTCATGCCCTGTCTCACTAAGGTGAAGGTCCACCTCTAGCAAGAGGTGTGACCATTTTAATTCTTTACTCTTGGTTTTGTCATCTGTGAAATGAGATGAGATGATTATATCTAAGCTCCCTTGTAGCTTTAATATTATTAGTCAGTTCTATGGCTCAGGGGAGTGGGCTGATGTCAAATATTCACTCTGTTTTAATCCATGGGAAAATAGTCAACTCCTAACTACCTACACAGAGAGTCTCTGTATGTCCTGGGGACTGCCCCAGGCACCTAACCACCACCAGGTCTGTGTGGGCTGAGGGGATATAAAATATTGACTTAAACCTAAGAGAAGACCAATGCAGCAATGACCAAGACCCAAGGGCTGAGTGCTTATTGATTCTTTGATTTATGATCCAAGTGTATGCTTCTCCAGCCCCACACCCCCTTTCGAGCATCCTTAAGTCTCAGCAGTAGAGCATTTTGCCCGAGCTCCCTCAGCTTGTTCATTACAGAGCAGGGACTGGAACTCGGGCCTAAGATGTCATTGCGCTTTGGTGAGGAAAAGCTTGGACCTATGGTGTTGGCAGGATGGATTCATCCTGGGGTTCTTGAACCAATTAGAAGAAGACTCCTTCTTCTAAGGCAGTGGTTCTCAACCTTCTGGCCCTTTAAATACAGTTCTTCATGTTGTGACCCAACCATAAAATTATTTTCGTTGCTACTTCGTAACTGTAATGTTGCTACTGTTATGAATCGTAGTGTAAGTATCTGATATACAGGATGGTCTTAGGCGACCCCTGTGAAAGGATCGTTTGACTGCCAAAGGGGTCACGACCCACAGGCTAAGAACCGCTGTTCTAAGTGGATGTAGGCTACCCATTGATCATGGCTTGAGGAGTCTCCACGATGGGTAAACCAAGACCATGTGCCATTTGTTTGCCTGAGATAACTGAGCTCTCTTACTCCCCAGAGGTCCAACCGACCTGGGCTTGCCATTACCCATCGGGCTGTATAGTGTCAAGTCTCCCCACCACGAGGACTTCCAGTTTGAGCCTGTGCTGGCCTTTGTCCTTTACTGGATCTCAGCCTCTTATACACCCTTTTGGAAATACATTTATAAAATGTACTCTGAATTCTACCAACACTCAAAATAGAAACGGTACCCAGCTGTCATGCTAGTTTACACCCTCTAGTTACACATGACTTAGAGTTCCCAAGCTTGCTTCTTCCATGAGTCTTGACCATGCTATTAGTTAAGTGCCTCAAAGGACAGTATTTTCCACTTAAAAAACCAAATTCTCAAAATGATTGGCCTCGAGCTGAATTACTGAATTTTTAACAAAGGCTGTTGAATTTTATTGACTACAAGATGCGTCTTCCTCAGAGGAAAGGAAGAAGGGTGGCTTAGACGCGGCCCTAAAACACCCAAGACCCACCACTGCCAGGAGATGTCTTCCTCCTTCCTGGGGCCCCTTTCCCTCCCCCTCCTCCTCCCACCCTGCCTCCAGCAAGGGTTCTGAGTGCCTTCTGGGGAAACAGTGCTTGGTCTTACTGTCAGTGCTAGTAGATAATGTGCTAAAAATTGACCTCTTAGATCAGCGGTTCTCAACCTGTGGGTCGCGACCCTTTCACAGGGGTCGCCTAAGACCATCCGAAAACACATATACCATTACATATTGTCTTTGTGATTAATCACTATGCTTTAATTATGTTCAATTCGTAACAATGAAAATACAGCCTGCATATCAGATATTTACATGACGATTCATAACAGTAGCAAGATTACAGTTATGAAGTAGCAACGAAAATAATTTTATGGCTGGGGGTCACCACAACATGAGGAACTGTATTAAAGGGTCACGGCATTAGGAAGGTTGAGAACCACTGTCTTAGATGTCTGTCCGGCTGCTTTCAGTCTTGACAACATTTTCCTCATGGCAAAGAAGGGAAGTGAGCAACAGAGCTTTCTTCCTGGAAGGGGCCCTGACGGCATTTGGAAGCCACTGGGACTTCCCTTCCTTCTTGGCCCTTTAGCTCCACAAACCACCACAGGGTGCTTTTGGTGGTGAGAATGAGGAGAGAGGATGGTCTCTGGGCCAGTGGAGAAAGGTGGGGTAGGTGGGGATCTCTCAGTGTCTGCATTGGGGACTTGGAGCTCCCTGGTCCCAGGCAATGCCTCTTCCTAAGGTGTCGAATGAGGCAATTGCAGGGGTTTCTTACTTTAGTTGCAACTTAGAATCCCTGGGAGCTGTGGAACACTGTTGGTAGCCTGAAATAGATCACAGTGAGAATATTTACACCATGGAAATTGGCAAATGCTGCAAATCAGAGCTTTTTTACTTTGAGAACTGGTAAACCAGAACACTACTGCCTAGAGCAGTGATGGCGAACCTATGACACGCGTGTCAGAGGTGACACGGGAACTCATTTTTTTTGGTTGATTTTTCTTTGTTAAATGGCATTTAAATATATAAAATAAATATCAAAAATATAAGTTTTTGTTTTAGTATGGTTGCAAATATCAAAAAATTTCCATATGTGACACAGCACCAGAGTTAAGTTGGGGTTTTTCAAAATGCTGACACGCTGAGCTCAAAAGGTTCGCCATCACTGGTCTAGAGACATGAAAATAATTGATTAGACTGCACAGCCAGATCAATTAGACTAGAATCATTGTGTATGGAGTCGAGGCATGAAGCTTATTAAAGTTTTCCAGGTGGTTCAGCCAAAATTGAAATCACTATTCCCTTCTAAAACTCCCATTTCACGAAGGAGGAATTGAGGTAAAGTGATTTCTCCCAATTCCAGCAGCTTCTGGGAAGTGAGTTAAGTACCAATTCCTGGAATTTAGAAAAAGCATATCTTCCTCTGGAGAGAAAAGGGCCCCAAATGGTAGAGACTCGCCTCTGTGTCCTTTTGTCCTCTAGTTTGCTGTCCTCCCTTCTCCCACATCCCTCATTTCTGTCCCTTCTTGCCAGGGACTAAGCTTGTCTTCCTAGGAACTGACACCTAAGAAATGGTCTTTGCCCTCAAAGTCAGGTCTCTGGGGAGATGAGGCCACTGGGGGAAGTGGAAGGTGGTAGGGCAGTCTGTGACTGTGTTCTCATGAGAGAGGGGTGGGGTTTTCCATTTGAACAGTTGCCCAGAATTGAGTGGCAATACCACCAGGGAAGGAATGGGTCTTTCCTGCAGGGGATCTAAATATCATTTCCATTCTGCAAAGTCAGGAAAACCACCAGCTTGGAATTCCTCAGGGTTAGGCCTGGGGCCTGCCTGCCTACCCTTGATGACTTCTGGTCCCTCTGTCCTAGGGCAGCCCCCTTACCTCTGGGACAGGTAGCTGGGGAGGGCATAGTGGACCCTCCCCCCCAACACACACACACACACACACACACACACACAAGGAATTGAGGATAAAAATAGTTTACAAAGTACTTTCACATGCATGATCTCATTTAGGTTGATGACCCTGGGCTCTTGAATGGAGAGGGAAGTGGGAGACTTGGGAATTCAAATTGCAGCCCCATTGTCTTGGGAAACCCTTTCCGGCAAAGAGAAGGCAGCAAATCCCCACCTTGCCATCCATCCTTCTCAGGCCGGGAGCATTTAGAACTAATTGAATCACTAGATTAGCTAATGTAGCCTCCATTAAGATGGCAAGATCCCAGAGGAGAGGTCATTGAAGAGAAGCAGGAAGATCCACACCCAGCACGAGCATCGTCCCCGCCCCCAGTTCTCCCGCTGTAGTCCCAGCAGTCTCAGGAGAGCCCCGGGGCTGACTCCTCTGGACTTCCTGTGGCTACATAGGATTTGAAGACAGGATGATGTATGCCCTCCATTTATGCCAGTTCTTTATCCTAAGGAACCCAAAGTTTCTAATAGATGATGTGTTACTTCATCTGTGGATTTTCCTTTAGGGTAAGCTCTTCTGATTTTTGGGAAATTGAATCACAAGGTAAATAACTGACCTCCCAAAGGTCATGAGGCGGGTTGCTGAAACATCAGATCTACTGACTTTCTTTCTGTCCCTCCAAGGAGGGATGGTGGTTGGATTTGCTCAGTCATTCGGTCCATCTGTTGGGCGCCTGCCTGTCCCTGTGCTAGCAGCTGGTGGGGGCAGGGATCAGTCAGGTTGTCATGGACCCTGATCTCATGGAGCTTACAGAATGGAACCGGGGCGCTCAGTTCAGACTTGTGGAGTTAACAAACAAAGGAGAATTGGTCGACTAGGGACAAACACTTTCTCAATACCCCAAGGCGAATGGCAATTCCCCTCCCCCAAGTGGGCCAGGGATGAAAGGTGCCTAATATGTTTGCTGTTGTAAGAAGGCTGAGGTGTTGCCCCTCCCTCCAGAGCCTCTTACTGTCATCTCATTCAAATCTGAGGCCTTTGTGTCCTCCTAGCATCTTGTCACACAACAGGTGTGGGCAGTTAGCGGGTCCCCACTCATCTCCAAGCTCCCTTCCCACCCCAGTGCACCATGTGTCCCACGGAAGGACGCCTCATCTCACTGTTAAAGCTTCCTTTCCTCCACTCCCCCTCTGTCATCTCCACCCTCCTCCCCACACTGAGTGGGTTTCCCAGCAAGTGACCGAGCGCTGCCCCAGTGGGGTTCTCATGCCTCCTTGGGCCCTGCCTTCCAGCCCGCAGTGTTTTAAGTTAACAATGATTTCCTCCAAAGAGGCTTGATTTCTCTTTTTGAAAAACTAATGCTTTTGCCTCTTTCCACAATAATATTTCACTGTGGGAAAAATTAGACAAGACAGAAAAGCACACACAAAATGGGAAAAATCATCTGCCACTCTCCAAGAATAACTATGTGAACATTTTGGTGAATTTCTCTCCAATCTTTTGAATATGTATCCACACACATACATATATACATCTATATGTTTGTTAATGTATATTTAAACACATACATATATTTACATATATAGTATATACATATATGTGTGTATAATAATATATATAAAATGTAATATTATATATTAACCCAAGCAAAACAAAAATGAGGTCAAATGTTGAGAGGTTTTCTTTTCAAAGGGAGTGGTTCAAGGATGTACAGGGACCGCTGCCCTGGGGGTCACCATGGCCCAGGCGCCTCTCCTTCAGCCAAATGATACTCCAGCTCTCAGCAGGACAGCCCCGACCCGGCCATCTCCATGCAGGGGAGGCGGTGGCTGCATCCCCGAGAGCCACATCCTCAGGGGCAGGCTGAGGGCTGACTCTACTCCAAGCCAGGAGATGCAGCCTCAGTTTCCTCACCTGTGCAGTGGGGATAATAATGGTCCCACCTCCGCGGGTTTGTGTTTATATCTGAAAGTGGTGCCGGAGACGAGGAGCTGGGTGCAGGGAGATGCTCCCAGGAGGCAGGAGGAGTCTCAGAGAGAAGGAAGACCAGTTTAGAGAAAACCCACAGTTGTCTGGGAAGCTGGAGCACTTCCCGCCAGCTCCTGTTCCCATTGGCTGAGAGTTGACAGCAGGGACCAAACTCCCCTGTGCTGCCGGCTGCTCCTTGCTTGCAAGCCAAACCCCTAGTGACAGAGAAGGGCCTGGGGCAGACAGAGGCCCCTGCGGGAGGACGCTGTTGTTGTGGTGTAAGTGTGAGCTCACCCCAAACTGTCAGTGCGGCTGTGGCTGAAATCAGAGGTGGGCCACGCATGTGATTAGGGCCACGGGGCTTCTGCTGTAACCCCTCAAGGCCACTGTGGCCTCAGGCTGAAAAGCCCAGCGCACCATCTGAGGAGAAGGGAGGCAGGCTCTGCTGCACACACACCAAGCACCAGGAGGGAGCTCTCCAGGCAGTGATCTGTGGAGGTCTCTGATGGAGGAGGGAGAAAAGAGGCCGGTGGGAGGGGAAAGGGGAACACTTCCCAGGCCATTCAGCCTCCCGGACTGACATTGGATTGCACTGGAAAGAGCTCGCCTCCTCCTTCCCTCCCCCTCTCCCTACCCCCCATCCCCAGGGAGCTGCTAGCCCTGGGCTGGTCAGACACCCCTCTGCTCACTCTTCCCAGGAGAAGGTGCACATTAAATGTGGCATGTGGGCTGTGGGCTGTGGGCAGGGAAGAGGCTGGGGCTGCCTGTCTGCCTTGTCCGGACTCTGGCCTTTGCTAGAGTCAGCATGTCTTTCCCCATGAGGGTGGCAGAGCATCTTTGACATTCCGGGGCCCATTGTTGGGGCAAATCTGGGCCTCAGTTTGTTCAGTTGTAAAATGGGCACAAGGTCAGAATAGCTTCTGACCTGTTAGCACTGATGAGGTTGAGCCTACTCACACTGGCAGAACCCATCAAGGAAACCCCTACCCATGTCTGTATTGGTGACATCTCATTGGCAGCTTAAATCGGTGTGGTGGGAGTATGGACAACAGGTAATGGGAAAAGGCTACAAAACAGGACTCTTTTATTTGGAGGGCCAGCGTTAAGCATTTGCCAACACACGCTGCGCTCCAGGAACTCCATCCATTCTGCAAGGACCTGGCAGCATGTGATCCCCATTCCTCCCTGGTCGCCCCTAAGGGAGGAAATAAATGGGCAAACACTTCCCTTTGTGTTCAAAGGCAGAGGTGAGGTGCAGGGAGTCATTGGGGGACCAGAAAATGGAGTGAAGGAAGCAGACACCCACTTCTATACTTTTTCAATCATTGCTGCTGCATCTTGAGTCCGGCACCTCTGCTCCCACCTCAGACACCTGCAGCTGGGCCTTGGTCTTTACATTTGCAAACAGGGATAACAACACCCTCAAGAGTTAGCCTGGCAATTTGTTGGGGGCTCAGCATAAGACTGGGGTAACGTAGGAAGCATTTTGTGAATGGTGACGTGCCTTCACCAGTGCAAAGTGACAAGTATTTAAAAAATACATTTTTAAATGACAGTTTACATTTCATCTGATTTTGCATTAATTTCAGGTGTACAGCCTGGTGACAGGTTATTTTGACTGACTTTGAGAGCAGCGCTGTGCCCATCAGAAGGCGGCCCTGGGCGAAATCTCACTGGGCAGAGCCCCTCAGACACCCCGGTGGATTGGTTTCTTTTCTCTTCACTTTACATGTATGATTCCCAAGCACTTAGCTGCCTGGTCCAGTCACGGTCTGAAGAGTGCCCTGTCTCCTGCTCCTTCCCCCATCCCTCCAGCCGCACCCATCAGGGGCCTGCCTGCCACCGAATTGCCACGCCAGCAATTCTCTCAGCCGCTTAAAAGGCCATCAAGACAGCATCAAACTGCCTGTATATGCTCAACCCAAATGCTTATGGAGCAGAGCCCAGAGTGGGATGCTAAATTGGATTCTATCAAATCAACATCAGCTGCGTGCAAGCCGCTGATAATGAAAGGCTCTTAATGATGGCGTTCATCGTTCATCGCTGCAAGATGACTAAGAGCTGAGAAGCATGGCTGCTGGCTCAGGCTGGGTGGGAAGGAGGCGCTGGGCACAGTCCCTGGGTGGACGCTGGCTGGAGGGAGGGAGGAAGGAAGGAGGAGGCAAAGAGGGAGTGTCCTCCATTCCTAGAACAGGGATGGTGGTAGGAAAGGCATTCATAGTCTCCTTGTTATTTTACACAAGAAAACCCAGAGACACATTGAGATCACGGAGGTAGGTCCAGCCCAGGTGTGGATACAAATTCTAATTCTGATCTGGAAGCGACGTTCCCATCACTCCCTGCCCCCCACACCCCCCGGAATGGTGATTACTTACAGAAAGGAGGGGGCCCCCAGTAGGCATGGCTCACTGGCTGAATGTCAACCTATGAACCAGGAGGTCACCCCATCATTGATGTTTTTATTTTTCCTCTCTGAAATAAATAAGAATATATTTAAAAAATAATACTTTAGAAAGGAGGGGGATAGCAGAGTCTGCTAGGCATTTGGGCCTGTTGTTTTCTATGCCCTCCTCTAGCTTTCCTCCAGGCACATGAGCTCCTTCTTCCCTCTTCTTCTGCGCCTGTGTACTAACTAGTTCCTGATTGCTGCTGGAACAAATTGCTGCACACACAGTGACTTAAGTGGCACAAATGCATTATTTTATGCTTCTTAAGTCACACGCCTGGCATGGGCCTCACGGGGCTAAGCTGCAGGTGTCAGCGGGGCTGCGTTCCTTTCTGGAGGCTCTGGGGGATCTTTTTGCCTTTTCCGGCTGCTTGCTTGACTCTTGGTCCCCTTCCTCCATTTCAAAGCCAACATCAGCTCATCTCTCTGACTCTTATTCTATCTAGAGCAGTGGTTCTCAACGTTGGCTGCACATTAGAATCACCTGGGAATCTTTTTAAAATCCTGATTTCTGGGCCTCATCCTCCGGAAATTCTATTTCTTTGTTACTAATGTTGTGGCCCCACCCCATCACAAAGAAACAGAATTTCCGGAGGATGAGACCCAGAAATCAGGATTTTAAAAAGATTCCCAGGTGATTCTAATGTGCAGCCAAGGTTGAGAACCACTGACTAGAGCCACATGCTGCTCTGACCACAGCCAGAGAGAGCTTTCCACTTTTACAGACTGGACTGGTTAGCTCAGGTCCACCAGGGTAATCTAGAATATTCTCTCCACCTCAAGGCCTTTAACTTGAATCACACCTGCAAAGTCCCTTTTGCCATGTAAGGTACCACATTCACAGGTTCCGGTGGTGAGCAAGTAGACATTTTTGGCGGGTGGGTGGGGGCATCATTTGCATACCACAGCATATGTAAATTGAAGACTTGTTCCTCAAATTCCTTTCATTTGGCCACGAGAAGTCAATGCCGTGGAACCTGTGTCTGCGAACATCACTGCCAAGGTCTGTTCCAGCTGGGATGGGTGGGGAGAGAGGCCTATTGGAGCAGGGCTGGCTGGAGTCTTTCCTACAAGTAGTAATGCCAATGATAGTGCTGAACATTTGTATAGCGTTTTATTGTTTTCAATGTGCTCTCAAAGACATAGTGAGAGTGGGTAGTATGCAGCTGGCTGGACAAATGCAAATTTGATCCATTTTGCAGAGGGAAAAACTGGGGCTCAAGACGGGCTAGGGATTTCCCTAGGGTGACTGATGGCGTCATGACCAGGATCCAGCACTTTCCATCTGTAGTCCTGGGCTCTGCTCAGTCATACAGAGATGGTGAGAACGGCTCAGCTCGGATAAGAGCTCCGCAGGGCATGGAATAGCAGGAAGCAGGGGACAGCGTCAGCCTCAAACTCCCATCACAGTTCTCTGCTTTCTGGGCTTCTGGCTTGCTGGCCCAAGACGGGGTTTGTTTGCTCCCTTGTAGAGAAGGTTTATGTAGTACCAGTCACACTCCCTCACTGGGTCCCGCATGGTGTGACCGCCCACGTGCTTTTACAGGCCACTGGTGAGCCTTTCTGCAGGCTTGTATTGTGACCAGCCTGGGAACTGAATCTGGGGTTCCAGGCTCAGCTTTCCTCTGACCAGCTGACTCTTGACCAGTGGCTCCAAGGACAGCCTCCCACACATGGCAGAGTGGGTCTTTGTGAGTAGGCATAGCCTTGGCCCTGAGAATCTTCTGGGTTAGACGGCACTGACCTAGATGGATGCTGGTGAGCATGGGGGTAATGTGTCCACAGCATAGAAAATCATTGCTCCAGGCATCTCCTCCAAGGGGGACCCAGCTCTAACTTTGGTGTTACATCTGCACTTAGAGTTTGCAGGTATTTCTGAGCACATGACGTGCTCATGTGTTGGGTACTCTGTCTATATGCATCCTGCCTCTAACTAGCTTGTACCCCAGATTCACCCTCTGTCCCCACTTCTGCCTGGAGGCTTCAGCTGCTCATAACTAACTGTCCCAAGGAGCCATGGGGACGAGTGGGCCCTGGAGTCTGGCAGCAGTGGTCTTGTGCAGTTTACTTGTTTGAGTCCTAATGTTCTCACCAGTAAATTTGGATAGTGACAATCACAGGTGTTTACTGATTATTTATTACTAGAGGCCCGGTGCACGAAATTCATGCACTGGTGGGAGGGGGCTGCTCAGCCCGGCCTGCACCCTCTTGCAATCCAGGACCAAGGAGCCGGGGACGAGTGGGCCCTGGAGTCTGGCAGCAGTGGTCTTGTGCAGTTTACTTGTTTGAGTCCTAATGTTCTCACCAGTAAATTTGGATAGTGACAATCACAGGTGTTTACTGATTATTTATTACTAGAGGGGC
>NW_006285250.1:521666-547838 GCF_000327345.1 Myotis davidii
TATGGCGAACCTTTTGAGCTCGGTGTGTCAGCATTTTGAAAAACCCTAACTTAACTCTGGTGCCGTGTCACATATAGAAATTTTTTGATATTTGCAACCAAAGTAAAACAAAGACATATTTTTGATATTTATTTTATATATTTAAATGCCATTTAACAAAGAAAAATCAACCAAAAAAATGAGTTCACGTGTCACCTCTGACTCGCGTGTCATAGGTTCGCCATTACTGTAACTAGCGGCCGGCGCCCAGGCATCCTCCCCAATCCCACAATCCTCTGGTCGCATACTTCCGGTTTTTCTAGCTTCTCCTTAAGTAGTGTTTCCTTCAGTGGCGTTGTGTCTGTCGTCCAGGGCTTCTAGTTGGAGAGGATTTTTCTGTTTTGACGTTGATAGCTGTTTACTCTTTGGAATCAGTGAAGTTTCGGGAGTATTGCTGCTGCCATGAATATGTCGGTCCCAAGCGAACTCATGAAACAACCGCCCATTCAGTCCACTGCTGGCGCCGTCCTGGTTCGCAATGAGTAAGGTACTGTGCTGAGCTGTTTTCCAATCGGATCTTCCTCTTCCTTCCCCAGCACATGCCATACCTACTCTGGGCTGACCACCCCAACCCCTCAGACCCCTTATGGGTTTCTATACAAACACTTTCCAACCAGGAATGTTTTATTTTATTTTTTATTTTTTTTGAATTAAGAAACATTTCCATTTTTTATTCATAAAACTAATCCAAACAGCAACAATAGATATACAGAGCCACATATCAATAACAAACCAGGAAGTAAACAAAATATTCCAGAGACATCTTGAGCAATTTTAAAGGAATACACACCAGGCTAAAAACCTACAGCTAAACCATGGTTACACAACAGGGTACATTTACTCCTGAATTTTCTCAGTAAGTTCTTCCTTATATTTGCCTTTCTCGTTTCCAACTTGTCGAGATTTGGCTTTGCGTTCAAGAATTTTTTCCCGATCTTTGTCCAGTTTTAGCCGGTGGTGACCGCCTTGCTGGGGTGAATGCCCATGTGGACAGTTGTGCTGTTAGTTTTCTCATGCTGCACCTGCTGGATGTAGAGGACATGTTTCTTTCTGTACATCTGTCCTACCTTGCTGACTTGCTGACCTTTGTCATGTCTTCGAACCACCTGGACCGCATTGTCCTTGTGGTGGGCAGGAAGCAGATATTGTACTTCTGCTGCAGCTCCTTGGAGAGCGGGGAAAACATGACCTTGTGGCACATGTGCAAGGGGGCATTGAAGTGGCATTTGTGGTTTTTGCTGTGGTCCGAGGTTATGAAGGGGTTGAACTTCATGGTGATCATCTGGTACTGGAAGTGCTCCCCAACCAGGAATGTTTTAATAGGCAGCCTCCAAAAATTTGAACTGGAAAACCTAAAAGTAGAGTGCTCAGATTTCAGGCATCAGGTGCTATAGCAGGATTTCTATCCCAATTAAACTCTAATTCTGAACTCTCAACAGTCTGGACCAGCGGTTCTCAACCTGTGGGTTGCGACCCCTTTGGTGGTCGAACGACCCTTTCACAGGGGTCGCCTAAGACCATCCTGCATATCAGATATTTACATTATGATTCATAACAGTAGCAACATTACAGTTATGAAGTAGCAACGAAAATAATTTTATGGTTGGGTCACAACATGAGGAACTGTATTTAAAGGGCCTGAAGGTTGAGAACCACTGGACAAACTGCCCTTCACTATCTCCAAAGTTTCTTATTCATCACTATCCCATTTTCCTCCGCTTTAAAGCAAGTTAACAAACAAAACCTTTAATTCTGATCTTCCTTACCGCAAGGGAACAGCAAACCTCAATCGAAATAATTTCCCGCCAGAAGTCACGTCCAAATACTGCGAGACTGAGGACTATAGGACTGACTGTGCACATGCGCAATCACAGGCTCACGTTGGGCGTGTCAGCATTTTGAAAAACCCTTAACTCTGGTGCCGTGTCACATATAGAAATTTTTTGATATTTGCAACCATAGTAAAACAAAGACTTATATTTTTGATATTTATTTTATATATTTAAATGCCATTTAACAAAGAAAAATCAACCAAAAAAATGAGTTCACGTGTCACCTCTGACTCGCGTGTCATAGGTTCGCCATTACTGTAACTAGCGGCCGGCGCCCAGGCATCCTCCACAATCCCACAATCCTCTGGTCGCATACTTCCGGTTTTTCTAGCTTCTCCTTAAGTAGTGTTTCCTTCAGTGGCGTTGTGTCGTCCAGGGCTTCTAGTTGGAGAGGATTTTTCTGTTTTGACGTTGATAGCTGTTTACTCTTTGGAATCAGTGAAGTTTCGGGAGTATTGCTGCTGCCATGAATATGTCGGTCCCAAGCGAACTCATGAAACAACCGCCCATTCAGTCCACTGCTGGCGCCGTCCTGGTTCGCAATGAGTAAGGTACTGTGCTGAGCTGTTTTCCAATCGGATCTTCCTCTTCCTTCCCAGCACACTCCAAACCTACTCCTGGCAGACCTCTCCTACCCCACAGACCTTTAAGACCTTCCCCCTATGTGACTTTCCCCCATCAAACTCACACCCTATCGCATTGCCTAGGGGTGCCCCTAACTGCTCCCTAGGGGGCAGGCCAGCCTGGGCGAGGGGCTGTGGTGTTCTGGTCTCTGGTTATTCCAGTTGTTATCGCGTTATGGTAGCTGGCTTTATATACACTGAGTGACCAGATTGTTATGACAGGCCAGATTGTTATGACCACCCCATCAGTACTTCGTTGGGCCACCTTTTGCCTTCAATACTGCGGCGATCTTCTTGGCATTGACTCCACGAGATGCTGAAAGGTGATGCGAGGAATCTGACACCTGCCTGATGAATAGCACTGTCCAGTTCTGTGAGATTTGGTGGTTGTGGAACCAGCTGCCTAATGTCTGCACTGAGGCATGGCGCACTGTCTTGTTGGAAGAAGCCATCTCCATTGGGATACGCCATCAACATTGATAGGATGAACCTGATCAGCAATGATACTTAGGTATGTTGTGCTATTCAGACATTTATAATGGTCTGGCTCTCTAGCAACTTCAGTGTAAAATTATAGCTAATTTGCCTACAAACATCAGGTGGTCATAATAATCTGGCCACTCAGTGTATATATACATGTGTCAGGAACTGGTCAAATTGAAGTGATGTGCACTTTTCCAGCATAGCTCATTTAATCTTCACAATGACATTATGGTGGTTAATTTTATGTATCAACTTGGCTAGGCTATGGTGCTCAGTTGTTTTTGTCAAACCCCAGTCTAGATGTCACTGTGATGGTATTGCTTAGGTGAGAGTGCATTTAAATCTGTAGATGGTGAGTAAAGCCGATTATCCTTTATAATATGGGTGGGCCTTATCAAATCAGTTGAAAGACTTAAAAGAAAAGATGGAGGTGCCCAAAGAGGAAGGGATTCTGCCTTCAAACTACTCTTAAACTCAAATCTGCGATATCAGCTCCCGCCAGAATTTCCAGCCTGCAGCCTACCCTAAAGATTTCAGACTTGCCAGCCACCACATCATGTTAGCAATTTCTTAAAGTATCTCCCTCTATGTATATCTACATATTTTTTATCTATGTATCTATATCTGTATCTGCATATCTATTTCTCTCCTATTGGTCCTGTGTCTCTGGAGAACCCTAATACAGAAATTATGAGTCAGGGAATATTATCATGTCATAGATGTGTGAATGGGACAGAGTATTTGCCACCTGCAACACACTTCTCTACATTTTCCAGTCTCCTGAACATTGCAATTGGTCGTGTGACTAGTTTTATCCAATAGAATGTGGGCATAGTGATATGTCAGAACTGCACCTGCCTTGGACTTCTCCACCCTCTCTTTGTGCTTTGATTGGCTGAATGGAGAAGACTCAGCAAAAGTGTCCAAGAAGAAACCACTAGATGTCAGACGCTTGAGTCCCCAAACCAGCCCATGAAAGAGCATCATGAATTCGTGACTTGAGCAAAAAATAAAACTTTATGGTGTTAAGCTACTGAGATTTTCATTGGATCAGATAATCTAATATACACTATCCCAGATGGCCTGGCCAGCAGGGGAAGAGTCAGGCAGGCCAGCTTGCTTAGCCACTATCCTTCCCTGCACAACAGCTGCCTTCTGGTGTTGTTGTGAGGGGGAAGTGAGATAGATGCAGTAGGCTTGGCACATGGTAGACTCCCCATACAGTATAGTTATTATATAGCAAGGTTTTATTTGGGCCATGGATTTGACAGTGCCTCTCACAGTGTCATTGTGGACAAAATAAAGATATGGGCTGAAGGGTGACTTCCTCAGTGGTTGAACAATGACTTCCAAGATGTGTTGGTTAATAAACCGATGTCAGCCAGGAAACCCCCAGTGCTGGGTCACAGGAGGCTTGTCTATTTCCCTAAAGAACCCTACAGTGTGCCTGTCCTTTTTGACATTTTATCTTCAGATACATGGTTACATAGCAGGCATGCTTAACAAATTGATAGATGGAACAAAGGTAGATGAGGGAGCTAATATGTTGGATGACAGAGTGAATATTCAAAAAAGGTCTGGGCAGGCCAGAACAATGGACTGAAACTAATAAAATAAGAGATGGGAGGGACAAATCAAAGTTTTGCCTTAAGTTAAAAAACTAACTGACTGAGGACAGGATGAGGGAGGCTCGATGCAACAGCGGCTCATGTTGAAGTCCTGGAGTTTTTGTTGTCAGTCTGATGGTCAAGAACATGGCACACTCTTTAAAAATGAAGAATACTGAGGCTGCATTAATGGACACATCATGCCCAGACTTTAGTCATTCCCTCTGCAAGTGTATACTGAGTGTGTAGTGTATGCTGGTCATTTGTGCTGGTGCTGGGCATAGAGCAGTAAACAAGACAGACTAGCCCTGCCCTCATGCAGCTGACATTTAGGGACATAATTATCCTGAGCTCTGTGCTAAGTGGCTTTGACAGCTTCTTCCTTCACTTCCTATATGCAACTGAATGGTAAAGGGCTTAGAGACCATGTGATATGGGGAATAGTCCAGTGAACTAGGAATGCTGGGATTTAAAGAAGCTTCAAAAATATGCAGGGTTGTTCTACACATTTGAGTGTTGAATTAATGCTATACTTTTCAGAGAAAGAGAGAGAGAGAGAGAGAGAGAGAGAGAGAGAGAGAGCAAGCGCGCCAATGGCTTAGAAAAATGTCTGATGTTTGTTGAGTTCTGAGTTAGGACCTGTACGCTCACTCTTTAATTTAATTCTCTCAACAGCTCTAGGAGAGAGACACTATTTGATGAGGAAACAAAAGCTTAGAGAGGTTAATGTAACATTTTTGAATGATCTCATATGCTTGCAAGTGGCTAAGATAGGATCTAAATCCCATCTGTCTGACTCAGAGTCCTACATTCTTTCCATTCTCCACCGTGACCCAGATTTCACAGTAACATAGGGAAGAAGGTTCTGCCAACTGCAGCTGGACCTAAGTGGACCCCAGTGTACTTCCTTCACTGGGAGTGTCTTAGCAGGAGCTGGATGACAGCCTGGCATGCCCCACAAGGAGCCTCCCCATGGGTCCCTGTGAGGTAGGAAGGACAGGGGAAGCAGGGTGGGTGGTGAGCCTTTGTCTTTGTCTCTGGCCTCATCTTCCATACTAACTTCTGCCCATCTTCCTGACTTCAGCCAGAACATCACTTTCTGTAGGAAGCTGTCTCTGACGCTCCACATTGTGTTAGGTGCCGCTAGGAGAGCCTCCCTGGCCTTCTGCCCTCTGCATGGGAGCACTGAGACCTCCCATGGCCTGGTTCAGGGTCAGCCTGCCTTGATATACTGGAGGCTCCATGAGGACAGGGGCAGGTTCTATCTTATACCCTGCTGGGTCGTCAGTGCCTCGAACACAGTAGATACTCCATAAAAGCTTGGAGAATTCATGACATCTTCTAAGATCTGGTGATGATTCTGGTGCCATGGGAACAGCCAATGTCCATTGGGTTTTCCATATTGCTTTCTGTGTTCTCAGCACTAAGCTGGGTCTGGGACTGGGACTGGGCTGGGTGTGTTCAGCATGGGAATGGGGCAGCAGAGAGCGGCATGGCTACTGGCCCCACTCCCGTAGTCTTCTCCGCTGTGCTAGAATCCCAGGGAGGTCATGACCATGGAGCCAAGCCTGGCAGAGGAGGGATAGCGAGCTGCCCAGTGACCTCAGCAATGTCCAGTTCTCTTTGTAGATTGAGTTATCAGGCGCACTTCCCCCCTCTCACAATATACCTGGGCCCTGACCTCTGTGGACATGGGGGCTGCAACTCATTACCCTGCTCCTCTGTGTGTCCCTGGCTCCACTTGCTGACCAGCAGGCAGCGGGGAAAGAAGGGGGGTTAACCATGAGCCCAGCATGAGAGCGAGTGGAGGATGATGTCAGCCAGGCTGCCCAGCAGAGACAAAAGCCTCTAATTGCTCTCTTCCTTCTTGTCAGAAAGCTGACTCCATAGTTACTGTAAATAAAGGCCTATGGAGAGGGAGGAGCCAGCTAATGAGAGAGCCCTTGTTCAGTGGTGAGACATGGGAGATGAGTGACAGCCCGGGGTCCCGGAACTGCGCCCTGTCCCCCACCCTCTGGGGAAGGTGGAGAAATCCATGAGATCGCCTGGCTGGACAGGTGGGGAGGGGTCAGCAGGGCTTGTGGTCATGTTGCATTTGAAATGCCTTCATGTGGCAGCAGCTGGTCCCCTCTGTGACAACGCCCAGGCCCTCACTGGGAGAATGCTCTGTGGGGAAGAAACTGGGCCTTGAAGGTGGTGTTACTTGTTAATAAAACCCTTCCGGGGCGGATTTTGAGAGCCATTTGGTGTGCAGGGGTCTTCTGGATACGGGGTCACTCTATCTTCTCCTACAAATGTGTCATGATTGCTTCCAATTGAGCAATTTCCCTTCCAGACCTGCCTTAGAATCAGAACCTACCAGGAGCCAGAGGGAGGTCTGTTCCTTGTCCATATGTAGTTGGGTCTTTCTTTGGCGCATAATCCAAAGGAATGGATTAGTCCCCGAGGCAAGGGACCTTTACCACCTCTTCAGTCATCAGCAGGTCCAAGATCTTGTAGAAACCGTCACAGGCCTGTGCACAGCAGCGCTCTTGTGGGCTCATCTCCCCACCTCCCCTGACCACCCACATGGAACCCATACTGAGCCATCCAGCTTCCCCATCCCCACCCAAATTGTCATTCTTTCTTCCTTGCCTCTTCAAACCTTGCCTCTGGCCCTCTGTAAGAAGGCTTCCTGACCTCTCTCTCTCCTCTGAGCATCCCCAGAATGAACTGCTTTGACTCCCAATTTTAGCATCTACTTGAATATCACCTTGGCATGGGAGCTGCCAGTTCTGGTTTGGAGCTTTGCTACCCCTGGTTGTGGTCAAGTCAGGGACTGCTTGTGTAATTGTCTTGTGTCCACTATTGTGTAGAGTTAGTCTTCAGAAGGTACTTGCTGCACTGAATTAAATTGAATTTTGGTCAGAATCCTCATGAGAAGACTAGACTTTTCACTTTGGCCTATTGGGTTGACCTATGTTTTTGACAAAACGGGTGGAAACAAATTAAGTCCTAATTAAGGCTCCTGGAGCCCCTGAACTCAGAGGCAAACATGGGGTCATTTCGGAGGGGAAACCATCTGAAGACAGAGGGGGTGTGCCAGGGCGTGGTCCCCAGCTGTGTCTCCTGAGAGGAGCTTTGTGAGGATGGGGTTCTCAGGTCAGGTAGCTTTGGGAAACAGTATCAACCAAGTTAATCAGGTTTGTCTACAGCAGGACTTCTCAGGTCCTTTAAAATATGAGTGTGCATGTGGACCTGCAGGAGGCCCCTATGGTACATATTGCCTCCCACACTGTTGTCACCCTGCCGTCACCTTTGGGGGAATCATCTCCCAGGAGCGGGGTTTCATTGCTCAGCCTTCGGGAACCCCTGTGTGCATGGGGGTTCACCTAGGGGACTGCAGGATCCACACCCTCACTCTGGGGTCCAAGCCAGGAGGACTAAGGGTCTTGGGTACACTGGTCCCTGGGTACTCTCTGGCCATCCTGTTCTGGTTCCCACTGTGGAGGGCTGTGGGCTCTGCCCAGTCCCAGGTCAGCCTCATCTTCCTGTCCCCACACTGCCTGCCCCTCAAACCTGAAGTTTCTTTATCTTGTCCTCTGAGCTTCCTGTTCCCTTGACCCCACTCTGGCCCCTGTGCTCTAATTTATTCACAGTTCCATATCTCTGCCCTGCTGATGTCAGCTACTGATCCATCCATACTTGGCCATGCATTATTTAAATCTCGACAATGTTCTGGGCTTGAAATGAACAGGGAGAGACTCAATATATGAGCCTTGTGTAGATTGTGTAACTCTTTAGAGCTTCAGAGGGCTTTGCAACCATTAACCAGTGGCTCTTTCTTCCTCTACAAGAACATACAGCCCAGTGGGCTGAGGTGGGAGGCCTTGGCTACAGGGTTACAGAGGATATTGACCCTGCCAGTGGCTCCAGAGGACACCGGGGGAGGTTAGATCACTCGGTGATCAGAGCTTTGCTACTTATTACCTGTGCTCTTCCAGTGAATGTCCTCCTCTCTGGCCATCTTGTCCCATCTGTGAAGTGAGGGCACCGGACCATACGGCCTCTGAGGGCCCTTTGTACACACACTTCCCTGCTTCTCCATGGGATCAAAGGGGTAAAGAGTGAAAAGCAAGCAAATCACACATGTCGATGTTTTAAAAGTTACAAAGAGCAGACCTACCACCCAGTGAGTCCATCATTTGCAATCATTTTGCAACTCTAGGAAATCTTAGATCGCCCCACGCAGAGACTGTTTAAATCCCTTATATTTATGTAGCAGCTTTATTTCCAAAGTCCCTGAAATACATTTTCACATTTGGCCTTCACAGTCTATTTCCAGAAGGTGAGTTGAGGGAAGTGAGTACTCCAGTTTACAGTGAGAGAAACTGAAGCCCAGAGAGGCAAGTGCCTTCCCTGAGTGGTCCAGCTGCAGGGCCAGAGCTGGAAATTCCTTCACTAGGAGACCCATCAAGCTGTCGCCGAGCTCTACATCAGGGGTCCTCAAACTATGGCCTGCGGGCCACATGCAAATACAAATATTGTATTTGTTCCCTTTTTTTGTTTGTTTTTTTGTTTGTTTGTTTGTTTTTTTTACTTCAAACTAAGGTATGTGCAGTGTGCATAGGAATTTTTTCATAGTTGTTTTTTTTTTTTAACTATAGTCTGGCCCCCCAACGGTCTGAGGGACAGTGAACTGACCCCCTGTTTAAAAAGTTTGAGGACCCCTGCTCTACATAGTCAAATGGAACCCACTCCCTTTTCTCTAAGTCTTTTCTTCCTTCCAATCAAACCCACCCAGTATCATCCAGGCCAGAAATCAGGTAGCCATGCTTTTGTGACTTGGTCGTGACTTGCAGCCAATCAAGCACAACCTCCCCTCCTGAGGATTTCCCAGATCCTTCCCCTCCTCTCCACCCTACAGTCAGCTGCCCCGGTCAGACCTCCACCTTATCTCATGGGAACTGGACTCTGTCACAGCTTTCTCCCTCAAATCCATTCTCCTAAAATTTAAAACTGGCTACACCCTGACCCCTCAAGCAGAGTTGAGAACCTTCAGTGGCATCATTTGGGTTGGATAAGGTCTGTGTTTTCCAACATGGTACATGGGAACTGCTGACTTCATCTTATACGTTTATCTGCACTGTACCCACGCTTTAATAATGCTGGATCCAGGGTAATTCTCCAAGTGAGCCACACAAGTTTCCACCTCCATGCTTTTGCTTATGCTGTGTTCTCTGCCTGGAACAACCAATGTGGTCCTGCTCTCTTCTTGGCTAATTCCTGGCCCTTGCCCTTTAAGGCTCAGCTCACGGGACATAAAGATGCCCCTCCTGTTCCCATGGCTGCCCTAGGTGCCCCTCTTCTTTTTTCACGTACTGTCCCATACTTTCCTCCAGCACGATGTTCACATATCTATCTCCACTGTAAGGTGTCCATTTCTTGAGAGCAGGGGCCATATCGTATTCATTTACCTTCAGTGCTGCTACTACAAAGCAGAAAAAAGTATGTGTGTGGTGGGGATTTTAGAGAAAACACTACCATTGTTTTCATTTTCAGAATAGTGGTGGGGAGCAAAATGCCCGGGGAGGCAAGGTGTGCTCCTAAGACGGCGTCCTTCTCTGTAGTGATCCAGCCAGTCTTTTCCTAAATGCTTCACTGAGGTGCAGATGCTCAGTGAAGGTCAACCCTATACCTCAACAGTTTCTCTGGTTCTGAGTTCAAGGTCATGAACTCCATTCCCCTAAGGGCCTAGAGGAAGCCTCTATTCCAAAGCCACAGATGTTCACACAACACTGAACAGTCATTTTGGGAATCTGTGTTCTTGACCATGAGCAAGACCTGGTGAATGATCATGGAGAGACCAAGGAAACCCATTCTTCCTATGGGGGAGGACACACATACCACTCAGGCAGGCCTTCAGTGTCACTGTCTGCTTGCCAGCAATGTGGCAGAGGAAGGGGGACAGAGAGAGACTGCCATTTCAGGGAAGCATGTGTGTGTGACTCTTGTTTTCCCTGCTGCTCAGGGAGAGTGAATCACTGTTGGGACAGAGTCCAAGAGCAGACAAGGTCTACCACGGGTAGCAATCGGTTTTCCCTCCCACGAGGACACTTCATCCCTGCACATCCACGGGCCTAACAAAGCAATCACTGTCCCCCACTGTTTCAATCTTTTACTCAATCACTTAATTATTTCTCAGGTCCTGGTGGCATGGCCACCGCCCAGGTAGTAACCCTGAGTATAATTGCCCGTCCTATTCTTCACCACCGTACCTCCTGTTTAGAGTTCTTAACTGGACCAAATTTTACCCGTCTGCTTGCTGTGGGCATAAAAAGAACCGTGGACTTCTAATCACTACCTGGGGCCATGGAGCAGCCAGCCATACGCTGCAATATCTGCCCGTTTATTCCTGTTCATTCAATTGGCTCCAAATTGCTCTGAACGAATTCTTGGGCTGCAGAAGAAGCTGTGCAGGCTTATTTTCATTAGAGTGGACACTGAGCAGGGGGAGAGGGAGAGAAAAAAGGAAAAGAATAAGAGACTCTGGTGCCAGTTTTCTCTGTTCCCCACCCTTTATCTTGCCCTCTAACTCCCCAGCACACAATCTCCCCCTTCATGCAGGAACAGGCCAATCCAGGTGCAAGAATCTTCTGCTGATACCCAAGATCCTATTGGGTATCCAGACTGCTCACCCTCATTAAATATATGACTTCATGAGTCCATGATGGAAGGAGATCTAAACCTGTGCTCCCCTACAGCAAAAAAGGGGAAGTTGGAATAAAGGAAGAGACACTCTAATGACCATCATCTTATCTCTCCCAGGGAGGAGCTGGAAGAGCTTGGTCAGGGGGAGACATGGTCCTAGAGTGCTCATTTGAACAGGACTGCAGAGTCAACCGCATGATGACCCCAAAATATTAATAATTTCCTCCTCTTACCATCACCACTGTTCTCATAGGACCAAGCTCCACCTTGGGCTGAAAGGAAGCCCCAGGTCAAGGCAACTGATTTCCTGCCCTGTGTTCTCTCTTGACCTCTTGTCTTACTGTTCCTATTGTCTGAAAGCTTTCAAGGATGTCTGATCTGAATCTTTCTCATATAACAGAGGACTATTTCTTTTTGATTTGTATTCTGTTGGTTGTCTCTGTCTACAGCTTTTTAACCTTGAAGTCAGTTATGAACGTCTTATTTTGCTTTCCTTGGTCTTTCATTCTTCCGGCCAAATTATCTCAATTCCAATATCACAGAATCATCTAACTTAAGAGCCAGGAGAATTTCCTTTACTCAACTCTCCTCAGCTGGACTTCATTGCCTGTTATTTCTTTTGAATATGAATGATTTCCTCTTGATTCTTTCCAATGTCTCTGCAAGACCTTACAAATGTGGGTAGTCAGCCTCTACTTCTAGTGGTCCATGCAGTTCTGAGGGCTGAGCAGGATACTTTAAAGAGGGGTTACTGTTCTCTCAAGTTTTCTGTCTAGAGTCGAGGGATAGGCAAACTTTCATCATACCTAATTTTCTTTTATCTTAAGGAGAGAGCAGAGGGGACTAGTGGAAGAATGGGTTTTCAGAAACTAGTTCCTCATATAAGCGTCATGAAAGGAGGGCTTTCCAGAGCAGGTGTGGCCAATGATAGCTAGAATACTGGGTTTGTATCCAGGATGCTTGATTTCAACGTCAAATTCTCTGGCATCCAAACTTGGGGTACACACTGACCAGCTGTCATGCTCAGCCTTGCAAAGATGGTTTTTGGTTTAAAAAGAGTTGCCACCCATCCGGCAAGCTCGAGTAATCACTGGGAAAGAGCTGGGCCACAGATTCTGCAGACCTTGTATCTAGATCTGGTTCTACTGCAATTCAGACAATGTGTGACCTTTGACAAGTCACTTGATTCTTGTCTTTCTGTAAAATGGGAACAACACCCCACCCCCTTCCCTACTGTGGCTGCATCCTCTTTCTGCATGGCATAGCAGAAAGGATCCTGGATCTGGAGTCAGGCAGTTTCAGCTCTGCACATAAGCGCCGTGGGATGTCAAGCAACACTTGTAACTCTATAAGCTCCAATTACTTCACCTGTAAGATGGGTTTAATATATTTGGCATGACAATAGGGTTTTGTTTGATTCAAATGAGATAACAGTGCTTTAAAAGAGGAAAAGTCCCATACACAGGTAAAGTAGTGCTAATGGTGTGGACATGTGTAGGAAATTTTATGTGAAATACTTTGAGTTCTTTTTCATCACAAAGGATGTGTGTAAGTTTTGGTAATTGGAAGTTCTGTGTTTAGTAAGGAAGTGAGCATATTCTTCCATGATGCTCAGGCCTCCATGCTATCATTATTGTCTTCATTATGTGTTGACTCTTGGGAAAAATGAGATATTAGGACTTCCCAATTCCTTGTCTAGTCATTCCTCAAGTCATCTCCAAGGAGGACATTATAGGGAGGGCAGAAGGGAGGAGAATAGAGTGAAGAGGACAAAAGCCATCTTCCTATCCTGACCTGCTTCTGAGTTCACCAGCAGCTCCCCTAGGCAAGTTTAAAGCCACAATTGGAAGGACCCATTTCTTTAAAAGGCTTGTTTCAGTACTGGGTTCTGAAAACTGGGTCTGGGTTCTACCCAAGTCATGGGAATCATGGAAATTTTGCTCCAGGGTTGACCAACGCAAATTCCCCAGAGGAAGCTCCACATGTTGTGGATATTTCATATGGAAAAAGAACCAGACTCAGGGTGTGTACATGGACAGAGTTGCTTTGTAAGCCAAAGGCCATGATGGTGCCTGCCTGTGCCTTTGCATTCAGGGGTGTTCAGGTCTGACATATATCATCACATGGATAGGTATCTAGACTATTCTTTAAGATCTTCTGGGGGAGTCCAAAATTGCCCTAGGTAAGCCATACAAATATTAGCTTAAATATTTACCTAAAAATCTGGGTCCACATATTCTTTTCTACAATTTAAGAGAATACTCTTGGGTCCTCTCAAAGGGGAAAATAAAGTTTGTTGACCTCTCTTTGAAGATAGAGGTCAATTCTTTTCATGGAAACTTGTTCTCAAGTCTATTAATGTCAGGAATTGTGGAGGGTTTGAGGTTTTACTCTACTTGTAGCCTATTAAGTTAGCCTGTTATTATTTTAAGTTGGCAGAAGACATGAGATTTCTGGATCAGAGATGAAAGACTTTATTACACATAACAAAATAGTAGCCACATTGTCAACACATTTGTGTCTTGTGTCTTGGTTCCCTGAGCCCCAGTTCTTACAGAATGGGAATGAAGATGGCCAGATGACACCTGTATACACAGTGAGTTCCATAATAGGAGAGGAACCCTGACTTAGGGTGCCCAAATCCTATATAATAAAGAGCTAATATGCTAATTAGACCAAATAGCAGAACGACTGTCTGGATATCCTTCTGGCCAACTGTCCAGACGACCTTCCAGACGAAGCCGGGGCTGCAAGGGCCAAGCCCCTTGCATGAGTTTCATGCTTTGGGCCTCTAGTCTTTTATAATAGGCAGTAAACATGCCTGCACTTTGCTCTGGAGTGAGACCCTATCTCTATCTTCCAAGGCTATTTGCAGCACAAACATTCTTGAAAAGTGGTTTGAAAGAAAAGAAAAAAGAAAAAAGAAAAGTGGTCTGGAACAAAGGGTAGTTTGCACCCTGCTTGCAAGATGTGCAAAAATGTGAGGGTCCATGGAGAATGGTCTTCCAATATTTATCAGTTTTATTATTTAGGTGAGCAAATTCCAGTTTCCTTAAACTTTTGGCCTAATTTCAATTTCTCAACCCCTTTATTTGTTAGTCAGCTATTCCCCAACTGGGGCTCCGGCTATCTTTGAGTTCTGTGGTTTTTAACCTTCCAGCATAGCACCACCCAAAAGACCTGAGGCTCTGCCTTAAGAGAATTTCCTGAAAGAAGTTTACCTCCTTGTTAGGGGCCCAAGGAAACTGCACCTAGAAGACGGATTGCTATCCTCTCTTCAGTTCCAGAAAGATGAAGACAAATTGCAGGAGATTTAGAGACAAGTAACTTAGGTGATTAGAGGTGATGTCAAGGGAAAGATGAAAAGCATTGCACATGAAAGCATCTGCTGAGATTTTGTTGAAGAAATTGGAGGAAGGAGAAGTGGATAACTTTCATTACCTGAGTGGGTAAAGCTGAAAGTTCCTATCTGGACACAGAGCTCTGACTCTTCCTCCCAACTTTGACTTCTCAGTATCAGTTTCCTGTCTTACAAAACTGGAAAATGGTATGCTGCTGTTGGGAATTAAAGGACATAATACATATTAATCACCCAGAGAACGCCTGCCACATAGAAGGAGCTTGAACAATATGTGCTGTTTTAGTAAAAGAGAGCTAGAAAGAATTAGCCTCACATTGTGCTTCTCAGTCTACAGAGGAGGAAACGAAAGCTCAGAGAGAGAGGCGATGGATCCATGGACCCGAGACTGGTTACAGGAGGAATAGGACTAACTAGAAGCCCGGTCACCTTACATCCCACTTGGCGCTATGCAGAGTTCAACTTCTTTTCTGTTGGTTTTCTTTCTCAAATGAAGGGGTAATTTTCTAAACCAAAATTAACCCAGAATGTTTAAGACATGAGCATATATTATGGTTGCCTATTATTTTAATGTGTTTTAATTGTTAATGTCCACATGGAGAGAAAGTAGATACAAACCTCATAGGTTTCAAGTTCTCCTTCTGAGTTCCTTAAAAGAGGGAGGAAACTGCACTTCTGACAGCTTTTCTGAGATGGAACACAGTTCTTCTTTCAAATGTCCCATTGAATTTCGAATTTCGTTTCGCTCACTTTGGAAACTGACACCGGGGGATAAATGTGTACGGGCTTTTGTACTGGAGGCCAAGCAGGAAAGCCACAAGTTCCTCATTTTCCTGAGTTCTCTTGGAAGTGTCTGTAGATGTGGGTGAGAAAATTTATTCCAACTTCCACAAATAAATTCTTTCCTCTTACCACATAAATTAAGGCTTCTAACACTTCTGATACATTTATGGGTTCCTCCTTCTTATATGTGCCCTGACCAGAGATTGAACCTACAACCTTGGCGTATCAGGGCTATGCTCTAAACCAGCGGTTGCCAACCGGTGGTCCGCGGACCACTGGTGGTCCATGAGGTCCGAAAGGTTGTCGAACGTTGGTTTAAGGAAACCTTTGGAGCAGTGGCAACCAACTGAGCTACCTGGCCAGGGCCACAAGACATTTAAAAAAATCAAGTTACATTGATTAAAGAGTGATTATTTCCCTATCTTACGTTAATCAAAATTAACTGCCAATCAGAGCTCTGCATATGTATATGACCATTGCTGTCCATCTGTATATGACCACTGTGTTGAAATAATTCTAGGGCATAAATTGCAATATTTTTGTTTGTTTTTAATTAATTAATTCATTTATTCATTTATTTTTAGTGTGCCTAGGCAGACTTATCTCCAACAAACAATTTCTGCTACATTTTTGGAAGTGTTGAAAAGAGTTTAAAGATTCCCATTATTATTTTCTAGAAGTGCTAGGAACCACCACTATCAACTATAGAATGGAGAAGAAGAAGGGATCTTAAGAATAATAGAGTCCAACTTCTACTTTGTAGAAGAAACTGAGGCTCATGGGTTGGGTCAGTTGCCCAAAGACCCTGGCAGAGGCCTCTGGGCGTGGTCCCAGCCCTATTCATGCCCCTGTTTTCTGGGAATGGCTGGAGTACAAGGAGGAGGCCCCCAGGACCATGTCTGGGCTGCCATCCTATTCTGGTGGGTCCCTCCTGAGATAGACCTCGGAGACAGCTAGCTCTCAATCCTGGTCTAAAGCTGAGTTAATCAGTCTCTTCCTTAAGCATTTGGTATTTGAAGCAGAGACTGGTGGGTTGTTGAGGTAATTCTGTGACGGGCAGCAAGATTGGAAGGAATTTCACATTCTCTGGATGCTGAGAGCCTGGAGTCACGTGTATGCCTTCTCTTCATGTATCTTGTTGTTCAGCTCTTTCTTCAATTTCATGAGTTTCCCCAATGTCCTTCCAATGGATTCTTTTTTTAAAAATATATTTTATTAATTTTTTACAGAGAGGAAGGGAGAGAGACAGAGTTAGAAACATCGATGAGAGAGAAACATCGATCAGCTGCCTCCTGCACATCTCCCACGGGAGATGTGTCCGCAACCCAGTACATGCCCTTGACCGGAATCGAACCTGGGACCTTTCAGTCTGCAAGCCGACGCTCTATCCACTGAGCCAAACCGGTTTTGGCCCAATGGATTCTTCCTAAAAATAAAGATCATTTAGAGTTTATTTCTGTTGCTGGCAACCAAAAGAACCTTCACTAGAAGAGACGCAGGAGTTATAAATAGCAATTCTGCCATTAGAACGCAGGTCTCAGGACTTCCATCCTAATACTCTTTCTTATATAGCATGCTGCAACTCAAAAATAATCTATACATCCTTGGTATAACTCATGCTTTGAGTAATACAGTAATTATTAGACAGGGGAAGTTCTAAGAAAAATAAGCAACATTTTTTTTTTGGAATCCTTATGGAAAGCTCTTTTTTTTTTTCAATTATGACTTAGAGAAAACAAAAATCACATATATACCTGAATACTCTATTATGTTAAATGAGAATAATGGGTTCCTCTTACTTTAAAATGAGATCCCATTGTAACACAACCTCTAGGGTAGATTTACCAAAGCATTCATATACAAAATAGAATGGCATCTTCTGAATGTTTATATATTCTTTCACTGGCATGTTTAAATAATACCACTTTGTGTTCTACGAGTTCCTAGAGGGATGCAACCCATCGCACTATAGACAAATGAAGATGGTTCTCTTCAAGGTTGTGAGGGAAAAAAATAAGGACTTTCTATTTTACTACTGTTCCCTTTTTATCAATAGAAACGCCAAGGCATTGAGCTCATTTAATTACTGGAGGTCCATGAGGGGAGCAGGAGAGGGGTCAAGGGATGCAGCAGAATAAAAACTGTTTGCTGCTCTTCATGCTGAGGCTTAGCTTCTAAGTGTATTTTGAATAAGAAGAGAAAGGTAGTCTGTGTATTATTTATTTTTATTCTCCCAGTGCCTAGCACACGAACAGGTCCATGAGAAATAATGAAGGAAAGAGGAGAGGAAGGCAAGAGGGAAGGAAGAAGGGAGGAGGAAGGAAGGAGGCAGGAGGAAGGAAGGAAGTTTTGTGTACATACTTGACAAAATGTAATGCAATGAAATTCAGGTGGGTTAAAATTTTGACTTTAAAAAAAAATTTTTTTTTTTTGAAACGTGGGAGAATTATATCAGGAAAGGGCAGGAGGGAAAACTAGAAATGACAAAGCTGCTGGGAACTTCGACCTCAGGAACATTCGCAAGCAGATGAATTTTAGGAAAACATGCAGGTGGAAGTTAAGGTGGAAATTGATTTGCTTAGAGCAGCCGCTGGCGCTCACATCCATGGAAAGCGAATTTGTCCCCTGGAAACTCACGAGACAGTTTGCAGACCTCTGCTCTGAGCCACCAGGATCCCTCGGACAAAAAGCGACAGTGAACTTCAAACTCCATCTCCTGCTCTGCATTGCTGCTTTCTTGTCATTTTGGCCTCTAAGGATTTTCCTGACTTTCCTGCTATGTCAGCATGTTACTGTTCATTAAGGAAGTTAATCAAAAAAATCTGAGTGTATAAAAAAAGAAACTATGGCAGTTTATAAATTCAGATCAGCTTCTGTTTCAACCACCCTGAGTGCTCCTCGGCGAGTCTGAAATCAGACTCTTCAAGGGCCTGTCGGACCAGTACTTTCATTGCTTGCTGCCTCAGTTTCCCTTCCAAATGAGTATTTCTTGGTTGTATTCAATGTTTTGTTTAATTTCAATTATGCTTGGCCATAGCAACCATATACCTCAAACAATTCAAAATCATGCCTTAATAAAATTGCAAATCACATTGGATGATGGACTTCCTGGGTCAAGATAGTGCAAGGTAAACCTGCCAATGACACAGCTCTGGCTGCTGTGTGGAAGCAGGCTCCCGTGGGCTCCCACCAAAGTCAGGCCCATTTAAAGCTCTGAGCTGCTCTGTTCTGCGATAAAGGGAAGGAGGCTCCTCACTGAGATGTGAATCTCTCCAAGAATTCTTTCTGGAGGCTCTGGGATGCACCATGGATGCCGGGGAGCCAGCTGCTCCAGCTTCCTGTCCTCCCTGGACAGGGTGGTGCCTGAGTCTCGCTGGCTATGGAAAGGATGCTGGTGTTGGGATCTTTGCAGGGGCGAAGCAGCAGACACAAGGAGCCCAGCAAGGGACACGCACAGGAGCTAAGCCAGAGAGGCCACAGCATCAGCCAAGGCCAAGGTGATAAACAGAACTGTGGCCAATCTCAAAATCGCTGAAAGTGCAGAGGGAGGGGTGCGGGGGAGCAAGAGGGTGAAGCATCCCAGCCACTTCCTTTCTGGTGTGATTCCCATTAAGCATGTCAGACAGAATCATTCTGTCAGACAGAGACAGAAGATGGGGAGGGGAGAAGAAAAGCAATTGCTTTTCATAGTTATTGATCTCCTTCAATGATGGTGATGGAGGGGGAGGGGTCGGAGGAGAAAGGGTCACCCTCTAAGGGTGAATGGGTGGCCATCCACTGTGAGGCTGCTGTGGTCGTTGGATTAGACCCTGCCCAGAGAGTCCCCCAGAGGATATGGGAGGGGATGTCACTCGAGTCTACCCAGGGTTGGCCGGAAGGGCCTGAAATGCTTATTTTAATGTTCGGGGTTTGAGTTCCACCTAGAACGATTAGACCCCTCCCCCCACTTTAAAAAAAATGGAAAAACGCACAATTTTATCAGAGAGTTACAACCAGTGCAATCTCTTCTCTGCACAGGGTTTCTGTAGCTTTGGTAGAGCTTCATGTACTAGATTGTATATGTTGCCTTTTTTTTTTTTGCTTATTCATAAGTACATTTTACACATTATTATAAGCACTTTACTGCATGCTTTGAGAAAGACTTTTTTTTGGCATAAAACAATAGCCACTATAGAAAATTTGGAAAAATACAAACATTATAAAAAAGAAGTAAAAGTGCTCATCCTTTCAGCTCCCAGAAATGCCTCCTTGTGATATTTTACTGTATTTTGCCTTAAGCTTTTTCTATGCAAGTATCTATACATTTCCTTTCTAACATTTTGAGCATGAAGCATATATAGTTTTTTTTATGTTCTGCCTTTTCACTTACATTATTAAACATTTTAAAAATCATGATTTTTTTTATGTTTGTATAAGATTCCATTGTATGTTTACACCAATCTTTATTCATCCAAACTGATGTTATTTCCAATGCTTTGGTTATTATAAACAACCCAGGGATGCTTTCTTTACACCTATCTTTAAATTTCTCTCTCTTTGGTCCCAGAAGATTATTTTTTGGAGGTGGATATGGGTGTTTTCCTGGCTTCAGGTAGAAACAGCTGTTCTCACAGCCTGCAAAGCTCCACTCACTCAATGTCCCTGAACTTGGCTCAGACCTGTGTCCAGACCCCAGTGCTCGTGGGTGAATTCCTCCCACAACCTTCATCTTTTATTTTCTTTTTGCTTAGTTTGGTTAAGTGTTTTTTTCTAGAGCTTTCCTATCTAATAGGTTAATACATAGCCACTGGCTATATGTGGCTCTACAAATTTAATTGCAATTCCAGTAAAATGTGAAATTCAATATTTTGGTCACACCAGCTACATTTCAAGGGCTCAAGAGACCATGGGGCTCATGGCTACCATGTTGGGCAGTAAAGATATGGGACATTTCCGTTGTCACTGGAAGTTCTGTGGGACAGCACTCCGGGCCTTCACACCTGGTTTACCCCTCCTGGGGTCACTTGCCACCCCTTTCAAGCCCTCTTCCCAGTGCAAAGTTTGGGCTTCCAGCCATACTAATGATCCCCGCATCCTTCCCCACAGGCCCTGACTTCAGCTTCTCTGAGTCAGTCTGATTCATAACTAATTTCTGCATCTGAAGGTGGTGCTTAGAGCAGTTCCTTTTTGCTCTAGGTGAGTGGGAATTTACCCAGAGACTAGAATGATGAAAACACGAGTAAGCTTCTCTAGTCTGCCCCTGGACATTTTGGGACTCAGTGAGGAAGAAAAGTGAGACCCCTAGCAGAAGAAGGGGTTGCCGTTTTTGGCCAGCTGGACCCTCTCTCCTCACACAATGGACGGACAGTTCTGACCATGTGTCCAGGCAGGTTGACAGCAGCAGCTCGGGCAGAGTGAGGCCGTCGGCCATCGCCTCCCTCTGATGACCATCTAGCTGTCATCAGACTCCTACAGGGAGTGGCAGGCAAGCAGTGACGGGAGGCTGATGCATCGATGGGAACCAGGGGTTCAGGGGAGAGCAGCTTAGACTCACCAGGTAATTGAGAAGGCGAAGGCCTGGGACACACACCACTGCTTGTAAAAAACACAGCTCCAGGCCATTTACATTCACATTTCAGCCATCGCACCAGCATCCAATTCCAAACTGCTGCCTTCCAAGCAGATGACATCAGCCAGCTGCACACAAAGGCCCTCGGGCTTTAATTACTTTGAAGGACAGCCTGGTGGCCATTGAAAGCCTCATTACAAACTAATATGTGCTTGGGAGGCAGATTGTAGGCCCCAGAGGAGATTGTTTTAAAGCCCCTCCCGAGATGGGCCCCCATCCCTTGCTCTCTGCCTCTTCTCAGAGGCATTAGCTTGGTGTGGGAGGCAATGGAGCCATCTCAGATTAGCTGCCAGGCTCGCATCTAGAGCAAGGGCAAGGACCATGCTTGTCTTGCTCAGCGAAGAATTCCCAGGGCAGGCACAGTGTAGCCTTGCTTGTGTCACTCTCTTGGCAGTGGACATTTGGGTTGTCTCAAGCTTTTGATCATAATGTTGTGATTGTGGACATCTTGTACTCTTAACTGGTACACACGTGCAAGAATTTCTCTAGGATGTATATCCAGGAGACAATCACTTGCTGGTGGTGGGTGCAGTTTTAACTTTTGAGATGTTTCTATAATGCTTTCCAAAATGATTGTATTAATGTAGGGTTCCAACAGCAGAGTTGGCATTGCTCTTCAATCTACCCGGAATTGATTTTTAAGGGAAATGAGAGTAGGAATTCATATATTTCCCTCCTTCCCTCCTTGCCTTGGATAGTCCTTGTTTTGGCACCATTTATTGTACATTCATCCTTTCCCCCAGCGACCTGAAATGCCCTTTCTTTATCAAGGATATGGGTCTGCATTATAAATCTTGAGATATGGCAAGGCAAGTCTCTGTACTTTATTCTTATTCTTAAGGCATGCCTTTCTCTCATTCTTAATAGTCCGAGGAAAGATGGTGGTGCCAATGCCCCAGCTCATCAATACCAGTGACTTGAACTTGGACAGTTTGTGGGTGAAGCTTGCTTATAAATGCTGCACTGCATAGACTAAGTCAAAAACATATGTCTGTGAGGCTGAGGTCCCCTATTAAACATAGGAAATCTGTCTTTAGCCTTGGGCTACACTTTCAATACCTTCTAAGCCCCGAATTCCTGAGACAGAAGAACCGTCTGACGTGAATGTCAGAGCTTACCAAGGACAGGAAAGATATCGTGTCTGGCTGGTAAACCAGATGCACTGGGTGTGCAAGTCCCGGGAGGGAAGCAGCACGGTCTCAGGATGGCCCGCAGACCACCGTGTTGTGCCGTCACGCATTAGGAGGAGAAAATGAGGCTGAAAACCTCCACCTGAGATCCTCGCTGCAAAGTGCTTTTTCATCAAAGCCACTGCTTCTTCGCAGACAAACTCTAAGATACATTCAGGAAACGTCTCTGATGTAGAAAAATCTGGGGTCAGAAACACATTGGATGAGGGAAGCTTTTTACTTAATTGAGCACCTAGTATATGACAGACACTGTTCTAGGCACTGACAGGGCCCTGTATCAGACAAGTTGCTGACATTCTAATTGGGAGAGACAGGCAATAAGCGAATAAGCACATAAATAAGATAGTATTAGATATGGAAAATGCTAACTAGGGATGAAAGCTGTACGGTGCTCAGGGAAGGTTTCTCTGAGGAGGAAGGAATGGCAGGAAGGAGTGGCCATGGGAATATGTGATGGGGTGAGGTGGGGGTCGAGTTGTCATCCTGGACCTCCTGGTGAGAGGTGCTATTTTGGGGACATGGAGAATACTGATGAGACTGGAGAATGAATAGCGGGAGGAAGCCATACAAGATAAGGTTAAAAAGATGGAGAGTAGCCCGATCCTAGGGGGACTTGCAGGCCATTGTCAGGAATTTGGATTTTATTTTAATAAGATTTTCTTCAATTTTATGCTAATTGAGTGGGTAGCCACTGGAGGGTTTTAAACAAGGAAGTGATGTATTATGGCTTAGAATTGAGAAGTGATACCCTTCTTCAAAAGATGAAACAGCCCTGGCCAGTATGGCTCAGCTGGTTGGGTATTATCCTGTGTACTACCAAAAATTGCTGGTTTGATTCCCAGTCAGGGCACATGCTGGGGTTGCACTCAATATCCGGCAGGAAGCAGCCAATGGATGCTCAGCTCTCACATCGATGTTTCTCTCTTTCTCCCTCTCCCTTTCACTCTCTCTAAAAATCCATTAAAACAAAACAAAAGAAAAATCTTATTAAATTCAAGTTTCTTTCAGTCTAAGTTACCTTAGAGAGGGGGCGGGGGGAATGGGTATTTGGAGACTGTGAAGAAAACTCAAGACCACTCAGCTAAAAAGCAGCAAAGTACCAGCATAGCTCCCCAGGCACGGGGATCTTTAAGTGTCCACGTGCTGCCTCCATCAGTCCCGTCTGTCGGTCTGTGTCTTTGTTTGGCTGGATACTCACAGCAGGAAGCTCAGAGGCATTGCTGACTGGTTTGGCAGGAGGGATTTGGGACCATAGGAGAAGAATAATTTAAGCATAGTTGGCTGTGGGTTTTTTTAAAAAAGATTTTTTTATTGAGTTTTAAAGAGAGAGGAAAGGGGAGGGAGAGAGAGAAACATCAACATGAGAGCAAGACATCCATCAGCTGCCTCCTGCACGCCCCCTACTGGAGATTGAGCCCACAACCCAGGCATGTGCCCTGACAGGGAATTGAACCTGCAACCTTTTGGTGCACAGGATGACACTCAACTAACCGAGCCACAACAGCCAGGGCTGGATGTAGATTTTAAATGCCTGTGTTTATTATATCATGCCTATCTCTTATAGAGGGTTCTCTTGGATCGATTGGAATATTTGTCAAGGAATTATTCAATTTTCTATAGAATTTGGAGTGTGGTTTCCCCCCAGTTTGCTTGTCTCTGATTACCCTCTTACAACATCAGGGTCATTCACCCAAGGCTTCTGATTTTCCCTGAAATCCAGCCATTGATGTTTCCCCCTTTCTTCTTATGGAAACAACACCACAGCCAATAACTTGATCCTTCAACGGGGACCTTTTGATGGAGCAGCTGGGCTCAATTGTCAGCACCTCTGCTCCCTGTCCTGGGAGGGCTGGGGTGTCTTCTGTGTTCTCACAGATGGGATTTCACTCACCAGGATTCTCATAACCTGACCTCTTCACCAGCCCCCATCCTCCCATTGACTGTTATGACTTTAGGAAGCTGTCTACCAACATTCCCTCTTCAGAAATGCACATTGGACTCTTCCAGACTCATGTTCTAGGCTGTCCAGGGATGCAGGCCTCCATCACTGGGCCTGTCCTTGATTGTCTGTGGTACAGAGAGCCCAGGACAGGAAGCCGGGAGAGTTGGATTCTCCTTGCCACCTGCTGAGTGACTGTGGCTGAGGAGGCACATGTGGACAATGCAAGGATTGCCCCAGACTTTCTCAAGCTGGTCTATGGGACCCCAGGTCTCTCTCCATAGAAGCAACTTGAACTTTATTCAAAAATTATTTTTATGGCTGTAATAGAAAAACACAACTCCACTGGGTTATATGCTAAGTATCAACGTATTAAAAGCCAACATCATAATTTGTATTGGTAGGCTAACTCATATTGCACAGATCTTAGAATAAAGCTTTTTCTGCCATCTGTGTGCATATACATACATATTTCACTAGTATATACACTGTACATGTTATTTATTAACACGTCATTGAGTTAGAAGGCTGTAGTTCTGCACTGATTTGTTTCAAATTCAGGCCTTGGCCTGTCTGCACCCAATAAATAGTACCAGTGAGACATTACTACAGCACATCCCCTCCACCCCTCCATGAGCAATTCACCGCCAGGCGAGGCTCAGACGCATGTGCCGTAGGCATGATGCCCTTGTCGTACGTAACCGTCAGGTGCACAAGGCAGGGTAGAATGTAACACACTGCTTTGTGGTCATATAGACCGGGCCTGCCTTTTATTAAATAAACATTTTATTGTGCGATAATTCTAGGTTTCAGGAAAGTTGCCAAGATAGTATAGAGAGTTCCTACTTACCCTTCACCCAATTTTCCCTGACATTAACCTCCTACATCCCATAGTGCCATGGACAGAATGGGGGAATGAGCATTGCTGTAATACTATGCACTGAACCTCAGGCTTTCTTCAGACTTCTCCAGTTCTTTCACTGCCATCCCTGCTGTGCCAGGAGCCAACCCCGGATTCCAGGTGACATTTGGTTGTCTCCTTCACTATGTGACATTTTTTATTCTTTCCTTGTTTTTCATGATCTTGACATTGTAGAAGAGTTTTGTGAGGCTAACTCCTGTTGCACGGAGCTTAGAAAAAATAGAGTCTCCCTCAGTTTGGATCTGACGTTTGCTGGTGATTAGACTGAGGTTGTGGGGTTTGGGGAAGTAGATACCATGGGTGACCATTTTCATGCACAGGCTCTTGCCCACTAGTGGACCAATCATGTTCCCTCTTCATGAGCAGGATTGAGGAGGAGGAACCCAGAGGTTGAAAGCTCTAGTGATTCTGCTTCAATTCCCTGGAGAGATAGGGGAAGGGTTGGACAGAGGAGGCCCCTCATTAAGAATCTTCGGGAGTTGCTGAGCAGTGTGACTGCTGGGAGTGTGAAGGCAGAAGGAAGCTGGAGAAACAGCTTAGGCATTCCCCTGTTACTTTGGCTGAGGCCCCATGGGAAGTGGCCAAATTCCGTATTTTATGTCTCTGAAAAACTGGTGAGCATTGGATAAGGGGAAAGGGTCTGTGAGTCACTCATCTCAAGAATGAGGAATGACTTAATACTATTGGAAACGGATAGCAAGTCTGATCAGAAGGACAGTCATGGTGTGTGTGTGAGTGTATATGTGACTGTGGCTATGTGTATGTGCAAATGTGTGTAAATGTGTGTGTGTTTGATTGTGGAATTAGAAATGGGTTGGAAATTAGGATTGGAAATTAGGTCCTAGTCCTAGCCTGGGTTCTGGTCCCAGTTTCCTTACATCCAATAACTCGATGTCTCAATTTCCCCTATCCATAAGTTGAGGATAAGAATATCTACCCTTACCAGCCGCACAGAGTCTCTGTAAGAAAGCAGTAAGTGCAAACATGCCTGGGAAAACTGTAAAGCGATGACACATAGGAGGGTGTTGCCATCAAGGAAAGCAGCAGGAGGAGATCCAGCAGTTATTGGTCAGAGAGATGGCAGAGAGCAGGGACTGG
>NW_006285250.1:547877-600127 GCF_000327345.1 Myotis davidii
GAGTGGGAGGCTCCAGAAACACAGGCTCAGTTAGCGACGAGAGTCGGAATTTTGTACTTGAGTCAGTGCCTTGCCTTCCAAGGTCAGAAGGCATTCTGTGTAGATCTGAGGACTGTGGACTTGCTCCTGGTCTTCGACTGCTGGTCTTCCAACTGCTGGCCTGACTTTCATTTCTGGCACTTGCTGCAGAGGTACAGTATATTATAGACCAATTAAGGCTCTTAATGATAATGGCAGTCCAGTAAGTAATCTACAGTATTATCCTGCTCTATCTCTGTCACCTCCTGTCATCAGGCCATTAGGGTGACAAACTCCATAGAACACAGTGATCTCCCTCTGTCAGCCCCCTGGAACAGCTATGAACTCTTAGGGCTGAGCCATGGAAAGGCATCACCGTCGGGCCAACCTGACCAAGCTCTTCCTCCATCCAGAGTATGTCCTCCTCAGGAGACGAGGAAACAGGGGAAATCTCTTTTTTATGCTCCTCTCTGCTCCCCTAGTATTTTTGCAGAGACAGGACCAAGAAATGAGAACCAAGGAAGCAAGTAGTGTAAGACCTGGTGCCCAGTCATGGTGTGGACACTTAGGAGCATCCTTAGCAACAGGCAGCTCACCTTTGTGGCTCATGTTCAACTCTGCAAGGTGAGCCACACATAAATGAGAGGACGTTCCAGTTTTCCCTGGCCCATAGGTACCTGGTGCAGGCCCTACTCAACAGGAAACATCTAGTGATCTCCCTGCATCCTCCAGTTCCTGGCTGCTACATCCACCTTTCCTTGCCTGTGACCTGGTGGACACACAGGGTAGGTGGCTGGTTAAGGGAGGGTGACAGGGAGGGAGGCGAGCTTTGGGATTTTTACCAGAAGACGTGACTCAGAACAAAAACCCTCCCCATTGTTCAAAGGCTGGAACTGGGAGGCAGAAGAAAGGAAGCCTTATCACAGAAAGCCCCAGTATAAAGCACTTCCTTTCATTCTCAGACATTGATTCATCACCTTTAATTTTGAATGGGGACATGCATATCATACATTCTTTCAAACCACAAATCAACTGCCATCTTACGCTTCATCATCTTCCTCTTTAAGTCTACCATGGAGGAATTATGTATCTACTTCCCTGGCCTGGATGCTGAAAGGGGACCAGGATAACAAATGTCCTATTAGAGCAAATAAATGTTCTCCGTTGAACTGAGACATGCCTTTCGGTCATCCAGCCACCCTGGTGGTTCAGCGGCAGGAAGCTGTGTAGCCAGTTGGGGCCTGGATGGCTGCTGGGGGAAGTTGAGGAGGAGCTGGTAGTCAGGAGTGCTCCGAGGTGGCCAGGAACACAGAACACAGGCCACCACATGCTCTCATCTCAGCCCAGAACATGGCCAAGTCTGTAGGCAGACAGTGGGCCAGCGAGGCTTGACAAGCTGCAGGGAGTATTTCTTGGTGATGTTAGTAATATTTTTGAGTTATAGCAATTTTGAATGTTGACCATTGAGCTAAGCACCTTGCAATAATCCCATGATGCATTGCTGCCATCTACATTTTATCCAGTAGGGGAGGTTGTGTGACTTGCACCAAGTCGTAAAGGTGGGTTTGAACCACCCTTTGTTTGGCTCAAGTCCTTGTACTCACTTATTCCTCTAGACCACTGGTTTGAACACTTTGGCTGTAACCCACAGTAAGACATATATTATACACGTTTGAAATTATTATTTTTTTTACAAAATAATACTTACCTTCACTCATGTGTAATGTGTTTTTATTTAAAAAAAACAATTTTTATTCTTTTTAAAAACAATTTTTATTTGTTTATAAAGGCTCATTGTTTCCCACTAAATTGATCTCACAGCTCACTGATGGATTGTGAACCCTCAGTGTGTAGATCTTCCTCTTGGCGCCTGTGAGTCATTTTAACCACAGAGAAAAATATTAGTAAGGCCATGTGGTTCTGACCCTGAGATCAGGTTGCCATAACTGGAAGGGAAGTTTCCCGGCTTGTTTGTACTGCATTTGGGTTTGGGGCCACCTCCATAGGCCATTTTATGGGGGTCAGATGAGCTAGCAAATATGGCAGCTAGAATTGAGACACCCTTTGCTGTGACTACCATGGTGTTAGGAGGCACTGTGGGGATTTCAAACTAACACATTCGGGTTCCCACTCTCGGGGGGCTTGCACTCTTTCTCAAGGAGAATCCTCATGTGAAAAGACTGGAGAAGGAAACCAGACAGAATCCTGAAGGGGCCTGGAGGCCCTGGGGGACCTCCACCATTATCTGTCTGCATACAGATAACAGCCACAGTCCCAAATGAGCAGCCCTTACCCTTAAAGCATCTTTCTTCTTCTTGCTCTTACTCCTCCTCCAGCACCCCCTTACTAGGCACTGCATTTTCAAGATTCAAATACAAAAGATTACAAAGGGCAGACCATTATAATTCTCCCTGCATCCCTATCCTCAGCCACCCAGTGTCCTTTCTGGATGTACCCAACTTTTCTAGTTCCTTCTAGATCCTCCCAGAAACAGTCTAGCACCTACAAACAGGTGCAAATCAACTATTCTTTTTTAAAACACAAATTACATGACGTTATACTCACTGCTTTGCATCTAGTACTTAATCCACCTTGAAGATCACTATATATCAATAAAGAGTTCCACATTCCTTTTCTGCAACTCCTGAGAAATTCTGTTTGGGTGCACCATGACTTATTTAACCAGTGCCTGACTGATAAAACATGAAGATTATTTTTAACCTCTTCCTATTATTAAAAATGTAGCAATAAATGACCTCCTTACACTCTGTTGTGTGTGTAGACATGACCCAAAAGGCAGGACCCACCGGGCCTCTGCCTGGATCTGCACGCTCAAGTCCTGCCCTGCTCTCCTTCCCTCGCCACTTCAGATCCAAGTCTGTCAGCCCTCCTCGTTGCTTTCTTCAGCCTCTAGGCCTCTCAATGCTGCTCCTTTTCCTTGGAAAACCCACTTCTCCCCTAATGACACCCAAACTCACCTTTCAGGTCAGTTTGAGAAACACTTTTTCCAGGCAGCTCTGCTTAGCCTCAAAACACACTGTCATCAATCACTTGATACTACACAGGCTGGCCCTAAAGTCTACACAGTTTGGCATTTTAATAAATTCACTTCTATGTATGATATAAACAATTGGCCAGATGAAACAGAGAGGGGATTTAATCATAATTTACCATATTTAATTACAGGAAGGTTGGCTTTTGACATATCCAACATCATTTTAGATACATTTGGATATAACCATTGCAGATGGCATAGTGTTTACTACCTAGAAAATTAAAGAAAGAAATGAGAACAAATGAATCATTAAAAATTTCATTGAAATCTTGAGTAAATTCCTTTTCTGATGCATTTTGCAAATTGTTTATACATCATATGGAAGTGAATTATTAAAAACTCACGCTGCACGGGAACTTTTATGGATGTCCTAATTAAATTTGTCTGACTGCATTTCATCTAACACATACACTCTGTCCACATGTAACATTTCTGGAATTGGATATGCCTTACTATTAATACTGTCTTGCGGTGCTGTAGCTTGTGCAGCAGTCTCGATGCTGTTAGCGTTGTCTGAGTAAGCACAGATGTGATCATGGTTGTTCATACTGTCATCACTTCAGCTGAGGTAGACACATTATTGACATTACATATTTTGGGTTTAATTTATATTGAAAATATCTTCAAAAAGATCACACTCTGATCTGGCATTAAAACAAAAAGTTTATGCAGCAAGGCAAGGAAACAGAACAGCAGGTTGTCAATTTTATATTAGCAAAGCAAATTTTTATCATTGGAGAGTAATATTAATTCAATATGTTCTTGTAGTGTAACAATAAAATGCTTCACAGACTGTTATAGACTTAATTGTATCCTTCCAAAATTTATATGTTGAAGCCCCAACCACCAATATGGGTGTATTTGAAGATGGAGCCTATAAAGAGGAAACTAAGGTTAAGTGAGGTCATAAGGGTGAGGTCCTAATCCAATATAAGTGGTGTCCTTATATTGAGAGGAGGAAGAGACACCAGTGATGTATACACAGAGGGAAGGCCATGTGAGGACACAGCAAGAAGATCCTTACCAGATAAATCAACCCTGCTGGCAGATTTGATTAAATATGATGCCATATATATATAGGCTGCCATAAAAATATATCACGACTGGGTGGCCTAAACAACAGAAATTAATTTTCCCATGTTTCTGGAAGCTGGGTGCTGAAAAATTCAGTTTCTGGTGAGGTCTCTTTTTTTGGCTTGCAGATAGTCACCTTCTTGCTGTGTCTTTACATGGCTTTTTCTCTGTGTATGAATGGAGAGAGAACACTTTATCTTCCTCTTCTTATAAGGACACAAATTAGGGCCCCATACTATTGACCTCATTTAACCTTAATTATCCCTTTAAAGGCCCCATTTCTGAACACAGTCACGTTGAGGGTTAGAGCTCTAATATGAATTGGGGGGGCACACAATTCAGTCCATAATACAGTGATACATATTTATTTGATGTAAGTCTGTCCTGCCGATCGAAAGATCTCTGGGCACCATAGCTTCTTTGGTCCATTGTCAGTTCCATGATGACCATGTTTTCTTTGGTCATCACTGTTCCCCAGCTCCCAGCACATGGTCTGGCACACCACAGATGCTCCATGAATATATGTCACCCCACTGACACCTGTTCATGGTACTCTCCAAGACCTGAGCAGTTTTTGCTCTGGGATGGAATGTGAGAGACCTCCTGTGTACGCTGGTGTCAGGACCAATTCTGGTCAGTCCTAACTGCCCATCACGAATGACAGTGCGATATAGACCATGGGAGCTTGGCAAGCATTTGAGGTGTAGTCAAATTCTCTCAAATCACAGACAAAGAAACTGAGCAAAGTCTTCCCCAAAGCTCATTAGAGTCAGGGCTGGGGGTGGAGCTCAGGTCTCCTCTGCAGGCCCTTTCCACCCAAAACTCTGCTTATCGGACTGGAAATTCACACATGTCACATGAAACTCGGTGCCCTGGCCCTGAGACTTTTGCAATCTGATGTGAAGAAGTCAGGAAATTTGTTATTTGAAAAGTGCGTGTAGTTTTTTTTATCTTCCTCTAGCTGGAGATGAAAACTTTAATATTATTTTTGGGAAGATTAGTCCTTTGTTCTGCATGACATAACCTAAGTGGCCCCTTTGGTTATGTAGAGCAGCACCCCTCACACTGGGGAACCTGGAGGGCATTTGGTGGTTAGGATGGGGATAGGGGGGCAGTAGTGTTTGAGGGAGAGGCTGAAGGGCAAACATTTCCTTTGTCTGAGTTCCTGCTTTTCCTCATACAAGTAAATGATGTTAGTGTATATGTTGTCACGGTGGCGAGGAGGTCGGGGAGGCTTGGAGTTATTTTAAGGAAAATAGAAGAAGAGAAGCAAAGACTCAAGAGCATGAGGTTTGACCTTCACCTTGGGCTGGGGATGGAAACTGAGGCACAGGCTACTTTGCTATAGAAAATGAGCACAAAGGCCTAAGTAGCAGAGCCACCCTCCCTGCCCCTTAAGAAGGGGAGCCCACCCTGGACACTCAGGATTGGAGTTTGGATATCAGCACCAGGTGCCCAACACTGGGCCCATGTGGCACTCAGTTCTGACATCACCACCCCGAGTGTGAGCTTTGACAAGGCCCGGGATGCAGCAGGTTGCTGCCTGGTTGCTGCCCGGCAACACCAACACCAACACCAACACCAACACCAACGAACACACAGAGGGATGCCCACCAGAACCAGGAGGCACTGGACACACAGACTCGGCTTCCCAGGGCCTTAGGGATCGTTGGCGACTTGAACAAGATGGGATGCCCTGCTTGTCAGGCATGCGGGCTCCGAGGCATTGCTGTCTGCACTGAATGTCAATGAGCGTTTGTCCCCGTGGCTGAGACACTGCAGTTACACACACCAGAGCGTCTCTTGTTCCCTCTTAGCTCAGAATGCATCCCTAGCATCATCCTCTTGTCTGTTTCCTGTCTCCTTATTGGGGTGACCAGGGTAAAGGAGAGAGGAGTGATACTCAGTAACCATGGGCACATATGCCCAGTGTCGTCTTTTGTATGAGTTTTATCCAGATTGTCTTACTTGGTCTCTAATTGCCCCAGACCTAGACTCGTCGTGATGGGTGTGACCTGCTCATGACATGGGCAGCAGGGAGGGACAGGCTGTGCCTGGTGTGAGATCTACCCTCAACAGAGGGACAGAGGTAGGGGAGACTGAGATGCTATCTCTTTCAATGGCCAGGGGTTCCTTGGGTACAGCTGCTATGGATGACAGCAGAGCTAGCTGACCGGGGGACTCCAGGTGGACTCCAGGACTAAAGGAGGCCAGGGGATCCCCTGCTTAGTAGGAGTATTTGAATTTAGGAGTAGGGACCAAGGTGAAAACTTTATAGTGGGAGACTAAGCCACCTGTACGCGTTCTGTCCCAGGATCTGGGAAGAGGGTGGGAAGAGAGCCCCAGGCCTCAGCCTTCAGGAGGAACGAGGCAGAGACAGGGGATAGGAGGGAAGGCCCAGCCTCAAGGCTTTGAGGAGTCCTTTTTTTATTTCTATTTATTTGCTTCTTTATGTATCTGTAGTGCCAGCATAACTACAACATAGTGGTAAACTGAGGTACAAGCCAGGGCAGTGCTATTGCTGCCAAATCTTTGTCGCAGCCTGGAAAGACAGGCCTGGCCTCGGTGTGTCAGCCTTTCTGAATCTTTGGGAACAAAAGGGGGTGGAGGGCGAGGGGACACGAAAGCAGGTCTCGGGGTGTCAGTGCTCATCTCTTTCTAGTTCAAGAGCACTCCGTGTCTCGGGACTCCTGTGGCCTTCCCCTGTGCAGAGTGTGGAAAATTGCATTCTTGTGTGCTCAAGGTGGCCGAGGAGAGCCTGGGTGCGGGGCTCTGTTCTTGTCTCTTTGTCAATTCCTCCGTGACAGCTGCAGACCCAGGAACTGCACTTCAATTACGTACCCAGCAGGTGAGGGTGCTTGGACAGGGTCCATCACGTCAAGATCAAGGAGGTAATTCATCCTTTTACACCCACGGATGGGGATGGAGAGAGGATTGTGCATACAGATTGTGGCTTTGGTCTGAGAGCAGGGGAGGAGAGAGCGAGAGAAAGAGGCTGGGTAAGGTGGGGAGAGGGCGAGGGCAAGGGGGGCTAAGAGCTGAGAGAATGATCAAAAGGCTCTTTGGAAATGAATTCCTACGACCATCTATCTCTGAATTCTCTCTCACTCTTCCCTGTCATTCTGGGCATTTCCACAAAGGCCTGTTTCTGCACCACACTTTCCCAGGAAAGCAAAGGCAGTTGCTTCCTGGGAGGGAGGAGGTGTGTGTTGGGGCTGCTAGACGGAACAGAATTCTTCCCACCTCCCCACCTCCTGCATCCATTGGGTTCAGCCAATTGTGGTCTTTGTAACCTTATTCAAATACTGAAGGTGAGGCTTGGCTAGGGTGCCCAAGGGAGATGTGAAGGATTCAGTACCTGCGGCCAGTTGCATTTTTGGAAGAGAGTAAGTCACAGGAAGTTGCTAGGCTGAGAAGTCTTTGCCCAAAGAAGGCCGCTCTATTGGGGTGTGATGGGGAAAGACTGCAAGTGGCAATGAGGTGAAAGCTGACCTTCTCCGGTCTGGGGGATTCAGGAAGGCAGCAGCCAGAGCAGGATTTTGACAGGTGAGCTATCATTCCCACCTGCCTGGGCTGGGGACGGCCTGACAGTGAAGCCAGGTGCACCAGGGTGTTTGGGTATTTACAAGGCGACCATGGGATGGAGGGGAAGGTATAGGGCTATAGCCATCGGCTTCAGAGTTCTACCTCCCCTGGGGTGTGATTCCTTGGTAGGGTGTCTAAAGCTCAAAAATTTCTGGATAACCCACTTCCCCGAGGCCCTACACCTTGACATCAGACTCTAAGGCAGTGGTTCTCAACCTTCTGGCCCTTTACATACAGTTCCTCATGTTGTAACCCAATCATAAAATTATTTTCGTTGCTACTGTTATGAATCATAATGTAAATATCTGATATGCAGGATGGTCTTAGGTGACCCCTGTGAAAGGGTCATTGGACCGCCAAAGGGGTCGCGACCCATAGGTTGAGAACCACTGCTCTAAGGGGATCTCTCCCAACCCATGGAGCTGGGATCCAGGTTGTCAGCACCTCAGCACCTCCCACCAACTTCAAGAGGCCCTTTCTCTCGTAGGCCCTGGCCCTGTCTCCAGGATCCCCTGCTCTGCTCATAGCTCAGGCAATGTCACTAAAGAGCCCCAGCTTTCTGGCTCCGAAGCCCCAGTTCACCTGGAGTTCTCCTGCAGGCCCGAGCCAACCTTGGTCTTACACCTGAGGCGGCCCTCCTCTCACACTCTTATTGCAGAGATGTGGCTTCTTCCTCACATCTCCCGCCGCACGTCAGAGCTCTTTACAGAGTGACCAGGTCACTCCTGAAGCTCTTCACCCCCCTTCCGAGTTCTGGTGGGAGGGCTTCTCCTAGCAGAAGCTGGCACCCTCTTCGCCATCCCCCAGCCTCCTGGCACCATTGCATCCCATCCCTGCTGCTTGCAGATAAAGACATGCCATCCTCTCTTTAAAAGTTGCTAGAAACAGTCATTCCAAGATTCATTTACCTATTTCAGTTTCAATACCCTGGCACTCAGAAAAATCTGTGCTGTCGGATGGGAAGGCTGGAGACTTCTCCTGCTGCTGCCGTGGTTTGGTTTCACATCCCCCTGAGCTGGTGGAGGGTTTGGGGCCGGCCTGTGGAGGCCTGGGGGGAGGTGCAGCACAGCCATCAGAAGGAGCCAGGCCTCGTTTCTCCCTCAGTCCTCTATGAAGACTTTCTTAGCGACCTCTCCTCACGGGGTTTGGTTGCTGGGAACACACACCGCCATGTGTCCTAGCTCTTTGTTATCTGGAATCCAGCACTCTGGTCTTATGATGCTTCAGACCTGGGGTGTATCACCTCTCCAGCTAACTTACAGGTTCTTGGGACAGGGGCCATGTCTCACCAGGCTCTCTGTCTACAAATGTACGGTTCAAAGAGTCTGTTCTGTGCCCTGTGCTGTGTGGGCATTGAAAGTGCAAAAATAAGTATATGACCTTTGCCCCTAGAGAGGAAGCTCAGTGACCACCATGATCGAGCCGCACACGCACATCCATGGGACCTCGCCGAGGTGTGAGGTGGTAGCCAGGGAGGGTCCCAGAGTGGTTTCTTGAGCAGCTGAGACCTCAGTGAGGTCTTAAAGGGTGAATGGGAATTAGGAGGGACAAGGGAAGTGTAGGCCAGATGGAGAAAACAGCCTGAGCAGAGGCCCAGAGCTACTTCTCTGCTGTCTAGAGTGAGGCCTGCAGTCCTGGAGTATTGACCATGAGGTAGGGAGTAGCATAGGATGGCGTGTATATGTGTGCGCGTGCGTGCGTGTGTGTGTGTGTGTGTGTGTGTGTAGGCACTGTTGCTGTGTGTTGGTGGCAGGAGATGGAGTTGCCATGTGTGCCATGTTTGGGTGCCCTGACTTGATTCTGTTGGTGACAAATGAAGAGGCCTAAGGGAGGAGGTGAATGACAGCCGATGCATATTGGAAAGCCTGGGCTGGAGGAAAACAGATGGGCTGTGGGGACACTGGACGCACCTTTGCCATGATTGACCAAAGAGATGACGAGGGCCTGAGCCAGGGAATTAGCTGGGGGGAAACATGAAACATATTTAGGAGGTAAAATTGTCAGAACCAGAACTTCATTGTTAATGATTCAGTTATTAAGTGAATACTTGTTGATGGCAGCCCCAAATGGAGGAAGAAATAATAAACACAAGAATGAGAACATCAAGCCCCACCGGTTTCTCAGTCACCGTGAACAAATTGTGCTTGGCCTCCTTGGTCTTGGGCAATTAACTACCCCATTTCATTGTTAGACCTTTGATCTTCGCAGCCCACTCAGAACACTGGCTTCATTGATTTTATTTCTCTCTCTCTCCATCTCTCGCCCACCTCCCCCTACACACTGACTGCTCTTGGCCCAGGAATAATTGGGTTGAAGGGAGCGTGTAAAGTCTAGTTAGGATGGAGGGAGCCTCAAATAGAACCAGACACAGGATTGACGCTGAGGGTCTGTGTCCCTCTTCAAACCCTTGTTCCCCCCCCCCACCCCCTGCCCCATACCACATGGATGTAGAGACTCGGTTCTGGGTCCTGGGGAAATGGATCAGGTGAGCTGGTCCCTGGCTTCAAATGATGTGAAAGGATCACTGAGGGCCCCAATAGTTTTCACTGGTCTTTAGCAAAATGGGGAACACAAGGGGAATGTATCATTTTTCACAAGTCTAAATTTATTTGTTTAGATGTATGCTTCTTTCCTGAGATTATCTTTTTCCCATTTTGCAGTGTTAACAAGTCATTTAAAAATGAAATGGTAGTGATAATAGGATTTATTTTTAATGTACTTATCTGGCAAAATATAAAGTTGGCAGTTCTGTGTTGATCTCCCCTCCCCCAAATCATTTCTGAAGATTTCCTGGCATCTGAAAAGTCAGAGTCTGGGAGCTGTAGAGAGAGATGCTCCATTTCTACTTCACGAGGTGGTGTCATAGGTAAGAGCCTGGGGGGCCCAGGACACGACGCCACAAGCATGGCCCCCCAGTACAGTGACCATGTCAAGCTGCAGGAATCTGGGAAAGAGCAGGTGCAGGAAGGATTCTGACTTCTCCCCAAAGCAGGCCATAGACCAGTGATGGTGAACCTTTTGAGCTCGGTGTGTCAGCATTTTAAAAAAACCTGAACTTAACTCTGGTGCCGTGTCATATATAAAAATTTTTTGACATTTGCAACCATAGTAAAACAAAGACATATATTTTTGATATTTATTGTATATATTTAAATGCCATTTAACAAAGAAAAATCAACCAAAAAAATGAGTTTGCGTTTCACCTCTGACACGCATGTCATAGGTTCACCGTCACTGTCATAGACCCTCATATGAGAAAGGTGCTCTCTCTGTATCTGGAGAAAAGGGGCCACCTTATTGCTGAAGATGGAGGGATGCCCAGAGGATTCCTAACAAATGGGCCTGGCTAAGTCTCCCCGTTTGCTACTCTTAGCTCATACCCCTTTGTTCATCACATCTTCCCAGGGCTCTTCACTCTCCATCAAACCTAGTATAAAAATATTCAAGTTAACCATGTCTTTGGTATTCACTTCCTTACATAGGCCCTGGTGCATTAAATAACTCTGTGTGCTTTCCTCTCATTCATCTGAGACCACAGACCCAGCTGAAATCCTAAAGCAGGTAGTGGAAAGATATCTTCCCTTCCCTACAGGCCTAAATCTGGAACCCGGTGGTCTAGGTTCACATTCAGCACCAGCATTTACCAGCTGTGTGACTCTGGGCTTCAGGCTCCTCCTCTGTGAAATGGGAATTATATAATCTCCCTTGTAGGGCTGCGAGGAATAAGAGAGTTAACATGTATTCCCTATTATTATTACTTCTAAAGTTTCCGTTAACGGTGGGATCTGCTTATCTACCAAGAGTTTTAATTTCAGAAATTTTACCCAAGAGACTTTGGAATGCTTTTCCCCAGCTGATCAATCCAATCTCTCTCATATTCCTGTGCCTTTTGGGGGCTTTGGTGAAAGGAGGAGGCAGAAAGAAAAAGAGATGGGAAGGAGAAATAGGTGAGAAGATGCTCTGGAGCTATGTGCATGTACTTATGGGGCCAAAATAAAAGACTCAGAAAGGAGAACCTAAAGGACTATTGCTAGCTGCCTTCTTTTCCTAGAAGCTGGTTAGCAGTTAAAAAAAAAAAAGGTATTAATTCCAGTGGCCTCTCATGTCTCCTGCTATAGAAGACAGGTAGCTGCGTTTACATGTATTCACCCTGGAAGGTTGAAGACTCTCCGTGACACCTCTCCCAGGGCCCTTTGCGAGGTGAGAGGACAGTCACTCAGGGAAATCAGTCTGATTAGCAGAAGATTGCTTGTGTTAGGGGACTGTCCCTGTATCCCTTAAAGTTGAAGTATCTGTCCATGCCCCCCAGTGTAAGACTAGTCCCAGGAATATCCAAGAATGTAGCTTCTAGCATTGGCTTGGACAAGCAGCATAGATGTAATCTTGCCAGGAGGCATGAGGAGGGGTGGGTGACCAGCAGATGAAAGCATGGGGCAGGGAGAGGTTCAGAGTGAAGGCACCTCAATGACAAGGCTCATCCAGGGACACAGTCACCCTGGGATCTCAGGGCAAATGATCAGATGTAAGAGCATTTAGAGAAGCTCCCAGCCTGGGGTACCACCACAGCCTACTCACTAGGCTGCAGTCATTCCTCCCTCTAGAACATGGCTTTAGCTAAATGGTCTATCTGCTACGCCATATGCCCCCTCCAGACCCCCTATCCAAATGATACCCTTCCTTGAGGATCATTCAGTTCAGTTCATTCATTAACCACTTGTTGAGTATCTTCTAAGAGCCAAATACTGTGCTTGGTGTTGAAGACACAGTAAGAATAAGGGCTGGGCCTCTTAAATTGAGGTATGTGTCTCATGGATGCACAAAGCAATGAGATTAACATGATGTCTTTCCAAGCATCAATTTTACTTGAAGCTTGGGGAAGGAAAGGAAAGGAAAAAGGAAAGAAAAGGAAAGCAATTTATATGCCAATAATTTAAAATAATATTCTTATATTAAAATAAACATCTATTATGGAATAGGGGCAAAATTTGCATATTTTAAAAAAATAAAACTTGAGATTGCAAAGAAATTTCATGCAAGTGGTTGACTTCTTTGGACTCCATCCCAGAAACTCAGGAGTACACATGTTAATGCTCCTCTGCCACTGCGGGTGCCCTGGTGGGGAGGCTGAAAGTCCTTACTGTGTGTCATGGGGAGAAATGGAAGGGTTTTACTTAGGGAAGAGTCATAGCAAAAGTTTCAGTGTAGAAATGTCAGTTTCAAGAAATACCAGGTACACTGACAAATCCAACACCTGCATTTATTTTATTTCCTTGCAAAACCCCACTAAAATGACCATAAAAGGTTAGGAAAAAAAGGACAAAGGACAAGAGAGGAGATGACAAAAGGTAAAATATGTCCACAAAACTGTGGGAGCTAGAATGCAATGGGCTGTGACAAATGACGCAGTGCAAAGAGAGCTGAAATATTGTTGGGAAGAAGCCAAGAAGAAGCAAACTGGTTTGCACAATGAACCAGGAATCTGAGGCAATGAGTGGTTTCCTCTGAGGTCCTCTGGTATAAACTGAATGCGTCCCTCCCAATGTGGTCATAACCCAGATATGTGTCTCGTGGATGCAAAGCAATGAGATAAACACCACGTCCTTCCCACGTTTGATTCAATATCCTGTGCTTCTCCGAGGCCTCAACCATTGGCCTGCACCCCATCAGGAAGGTTAGGTTCTTTCACATAGACTAGCCCTCACTTTTGAGATAGAAAGAGTAACTAGAGGAGGGAACAAATGAAGGAAAATCTTGAAGGCAGAATATACTACTTTATGGTTAGGGCTCAGTTTTCTGCAAATGAAAATGCATTCATAGCATTGGCCATTCAGGGGAGACGTTATCTACCTATTTTATACAAGGAGAATAAATTGGGCAATGAGAAGTAGCAGAAAGTCCCCTGACTTGGGCTGTTTATTCTCTCACACACAGACCCCTCTGTCTGCATGCTTCCTGCTCATGCTTGCTCATGGACTCACTTAGATGTAGGTGAAGGTGATTTGAAGAGTAATGAGCAGGTTCAGGTGAGTGTAGATAAGGTAGCCCTCAGCAATTTGCTAGTGGTGACTGGTGTTTAACATTTAGGTCACTATACACCAAACTGACAACCTGTGAGTTGTGTGGACTCAGTAATTGTAGTCTTCAGACTCATGCTTTTATCAATTGAGTGACTTCCCATATGAAGTAGGGCTTAGAGTTTGAGTTGGTTCCCAGGTCCAAGAAACAAGCTATTCATCCTACACTCTTCATGGACCTGGAGATCCCTGGCATAAACAGTTAGGATGACTATTTGGTGTGGGATCTCAGATCTGTGCTCATGGAACAAGGATTGCCCTTCTCAGTGTAAAGAGATAAAGCCTTCAGCAACGTGAGATAAAGCAGGCTTGTGTTATGGTCAGGGCCTGGAGTCTTTATGTGCTTTGCATATTTCTGTGGTCTTCATGGATGTTACACCACCATTGCCACCAATGGTTATTGCCATTATGGTGGGAGTCCCTGAAAACCTCAGGGCTGAGTGTGGTAGAAACAGCACTGGCACTTGAAGCCTGAAGATGTGGTTCCAGTCCTGCCACTGCCCTTGATTAGCAGTGTGACCTTGAATATGTCAACTAACCTCTGAAATTCAGTTTCTATAAAAAGGATGATAATCAGTGTCTTGACTATATCCCAGTGGGTTCTGAATCGCATGAGACAGTACAAGGGAAAATGCTTTGTAAACTAGGAAGTGCTTTATACACAAGATGCTATAACTGTTGCTGATTGCAATGTGAAGACCAAGCTACCTTCATTCTGTCATTCCCTGGATATGAAGTGCCTACTATGTGCCTGTTTCTAAGTTAGGCACTGGGAATATAGCATGCAAAACGCATCAGTCTCTACCCTCAGGTTTGCTGGGTGTGAAGCTGCACACTCTAGAGGTGCTTCCTGCTAGATCTTTGGGTGGGTCATCTGAAGGGCCTTTAGAGAGGTGCTTTCACACTGTGTTCTGGGACCCAGGGTCCCAGGGAAGAAATTCACACGGGTGAGGGGCAGAGCAAGCTGGAGGGACTTCAGCCAGGTTTGCTTCTCTTTTCCTGCTTTATTGTATTGTTTGAAAACTGCTGCTTTGGTAGAAGAAGCTGAACAGCCCTGCTTCTTGATCTTTTCTAATTTTTACATCTGACTCATGGGTGAGCCTCTTTCAAAGTTTCTCCCGGCCCTTCCCAGTGGTAGCTGGAGACGGAGACTACTTTTCATCATTATTGGACGTGATCAGGGTATGAAGACTTTAATCTCAAGTCTTATCCAGAATGGGGAAGGGCTCCGTGGGTGACAAGCCACCTGGAGGGGTGCATTGGCGTCCTTTTGTAACCATAGGACAACAGGCTGCACGAGTAGCTTTCACAGCCTCCTGGCCGGGACTGCTATGCTTTGCAAGAAATGCTAGCATGATCCTTCCTAAGGCAATTTGTCTTCTCTGCAGTCAGCCTCAAGGGGTAGCCTGGCAACTGTGTGGCAGCTTCACCCCTGACCATGAGTTTGTGGGGGCATTCTACTAGCAAATGGCCTTTTGGGTTGTCTTTGACCTTGGATGAAACAATTCTGTGGCATTGACTCTGCAGTAATTGACCTTGAGAGCTGACAGAACATTTCCGAGGAAACAGTCTCCCAGGACTGAGCACTGACCAAAACCCCAGTCTCCCCAGTGAGTGATGATTCTCAGGCCACAGTGGGACCAGGAAATGGATGAAATCCCTTTCCTAGCTAAGCTGTGAATATTCCAGGGTTTTCCATCCTCCGCAAGCTCCTAATTATTTGGTGTTTTCAAGGTGGAGTATTCTGCCCTGGGAGATATCCCTAAATGCCCAGGGAACTTCCCTGATTCTTTTTGCACTTTTTCATAGCACTCATTTCAATAACTTAATCCTCACTATATTGTATTAGCATATTGATGGCTACTGTCGCAAACCCCCAAAGCTCAAACACGATAGAAGTTTGTTTCTTGCTCACATTAAATCTGAAACAGGTGTTCTGCATTGGTGGGTTTCTCTTCCCCAAGTGGTTATTCAAGGTCCCAGGCATCTTTTCTCAACATGCAGCTTCCAGGCTCACCATGTCTGTTTGCATCAAGCCAGTGCAGGGGACCAGAGCAGGGAGACAGCATGTGAAAGGTTTTCATAGGCCCCTCAGGAAGTGGTACACATCACTCCACTTATGTTCCCATGGCCGGAACCCAGTCACAAGGCCTTATCTAACTGCAAAGGAGTCTGGGAAATGTAGCCTAATTGTGTGCCCCAAAGAAGAGATTGGTGGACAGCTAGCAGTTTCTGCCCCTACCAGCTGTTTAGGCTGTGTCTCCCTATTTATGGGGGGTGGGGGGGGTTGGAATAAAGCAGTGAGGAAAACCATCTTAAATAGCAGCAACATAACTGACCTTCAACATTCCAAATACCATAGGGCAGAATGAAACAACAGTGGGAAACTCTTCTCACTCATTCTGGCTGGTAGTCATTTTTAAGTTTGATGGTGAGGGCAGGAGTTTAGGGAAACCAGTTTTCTCCTCCAGTGCTTGTGGGAGAGCAGATGGTACAAATACATTGAGAGTTATTTGTCAGCGTTTATGAAAACTTCATAAGGTGGTCATGCCCTTTGACCCAGCAATTCCATTTCTTACTATCTTTTTTAGAGTAACATTCTTAAATGTATACAGTGAGGCACAAATAAGGTGCCTATTGACAGCAATGTACATAAACTAAAGATTAAAAACCATCAAAATGTCCAGCAGCAGGGCACCAGGTAAGTGAGCTATGGTACACCAGTACTGTGGAATACCACAAGTGGTTAAAACTGTAAGGTGGGTTTATACAGACAGACATGATAAGGAATTTAAGGCATATTCCAAATGAAAAAAGCAACTCACAGAGCAAAAGGTATCACAGTATAACCATTTATAGAAAAAAAAAAAAAAACAAGAGCAAGGTAAAACTATAGATGCCTCGATACATATGTGTTTATATGTAAAATATACAGAAAGATCTGGAAGAATACAAACCAGGGAAAAGTTGTCACCTTTGAGGAGTACACTGGGTTTGAGATGGTAGTCAAGGGGATTTTGGTTTTTACTGTTTGGATTTTAATTATTATAAAACATCATTATTGTACTACTTATGCAATAAAAATATGTTAATAAAAAAGAAAATAAGTAACTAAAATAAGAAGAAAAATGAAACAGCCCAGTATATTGGGTTTTGCAAATTAAAAAATGTTATCTATACTAATAAAAGGGAAACATGCAAATTGACCGTCCCTCTGCTATGCCCACCAGCCGATCAGGGTGAGCATGCAAATTAACCCAACAAAAATGGCAGAGGCCATGGAGCTGGAGGCTTAGGTTGCCCCCAGTGACAGAGGAAGCCAAGCTTCCCTCCTGCCCTGGCCGCTGCTCAAGGAGGGGCTGGGGGCCTGGGCTCTGGGGCTAACCCAGGCTTCCAGCTGGCCCTGGCCTCTGCTCAAAGAGGTGCTGGGGGCCTGGGTCTCTGGGGGGTATGGCCAGCCTGAAAAGGGCCCTCAGCCCCTTACCCAGGCTGGCCACACCCCCATGGAGTAAAAGTCCCTTGGCCAGCCTGCAAACAGCCATCATCCCCTCACCCAGGCTGGCCAGGCACCCCAGCAGGGACTCCCATACTAAAGGGGGTATGGACAGCCTGGGTAAGGGACTGAGGCTGGAGCGGAGAAGCCAAGCCCTGGGTCCCAGGTGCCAGAGGAAAACCGGTGCCGGCAGCCAGGGGAAGGAAGGCCTATTGCGCAAATCTTCGTGCCACAAGTCTCTAGTTTATTATATTTTCTTGTTATTCTAATGTTTAAAAATTTTGTACAAAACAACAAGAATCCTCCCACAAACCTTACTCAGAAGCAGGTCACTTATCCAGGGTCACCTCCAAAAATCACAGGAGAGCTTGGCATTGTGACCTCATGCTTACTGAGTGTGTATGTTTACCAACACAAGAAGACCTTAGACAGGAAAAGTTCTAGAGTGGTGTTGTTGTCCAGTCAATCTCAAATGACGCTCCAACTGGAGCGAGAGGTTCCCTAACAAAAATGAAAGAGTAGGTCACATATATCTCTTTTGTTTTTAGAAGATTTCAGAACTATACCAGGAACTGAAACAGCACAACGAATGAGACAATCCTCACCACTTCCTTGTGGAGCTTACAGCCTAGAGATAGTTCCCAATTTATAGAAAACATTCAGTGAATGCATAGAATTTTCTCCATTTTCAGTTTTTCTCCCATAATCTTTTCCTTTGATTTTGGTGTTGCTTCTATACCAGCCAGCACAGACAGCTGCAATAAAGATGGACCAGCAGCAAGTGGGTATTAACAGGGAAAATCAGAAATAGTGGTTGTTTTTTTTTATGTTTCATTTGACAATGAATCTTTTTTGACATGTATGCCTGGTTGTGATATTATGTTTCCTACATATGACATAATCAAATTATCTCATAGTAAACACTTTGTCTTTGATTTGTAGAGTGGAAATTAAAAATATGAATATCCCATGGGGCCACATATCACAGAACACATCGTGATTTCTAGGCTTGGAAACAACCTGAAAAAAATTGAAAATCACGGACATGTACGTTGATTGTTTTTGTAGGGTTGTTCATTTTTCCTAAGGATTCCAAGCATGCAGGAATTGTTCAGAAGTTTTTCTGAGATTTACGCTTCTCTGACACTTTCCTGGTGTTGTGAGTCATTTCCTCAGAGCCATAACTTGTCTAGTCACAAGGCAGTGTTTGGGTTATGGAAACACAGTCTAATAATTTTTTTAAATTTCCAAATAATATCTGTCTTTTCCTTGCCTTTCTTAATGCCATCCACAGTGATGCTTCTTAAATGCACTCTTCTTTCCCAGCCACATTTTGATGCAGTATAGTTACTCAAACACTCACAGAGCAATAGGTACCACAAAAGGTCCTCCCAACACTAGCCTTCTGTTTCTTTTCTCTCTCCTCCCCCCTTCGTCACAATTGTGAATCATAAAAACCCGAAGCACTGGTCTGTTTGGAGTGAGCTTGGCCTAGAGGAGGGAAGCAAAGACCGAGCCACTGGCAAAGACTGAGAGGCAGCAAACGTAGGCCGAACTAAAGGGCAGCAGGGAGCGAAAGACAGAGAGGAGTCATAGGTTAATAATTACTGTCCTTTCTCATATCATCTAGTCATACACTTAGGCAATAAATATTGGTTAAGCACCTGGGAAGTGCCAGAGCCTGGGGACAAAAGGGTAACCAGAATGAACACAGCCTCTGAGTTCATGAAGCATCAACTTGCGGGACATGGGGAAGAGCGGGTAGGCACTTACAGTGCACAGGGTGAGTGCTTGACCAGCAGTGCAGGGAACTGTGGGAACTCATAGGCCAGGGCAGAGGTAGGAAAAGCTTCCTGGTAAAGGCCACATAGCTCACCAAGAAGCTAGAGGCTGCTAGCAGCGTACTAATATCCCTGCTCCCCTTCTTTCTTTAACAATAGCATGTCCAAAATTTAGCTGGTCAGTGGCCACTTAACTAGAGACTATATTCCTGGCCTTTCTTGCAGCTAAGTTCAGCCATGTGACTAAATCCTGGTCATGAGAGGTGAGCAGAAGTGATGTGTACCACTTCCGGTTCATGCCCAGGAAACGAAGGCTGTGCTTTCTTTCTCCTATTCCTGTTGCCTGGAAAGTGGGCCTGGAGGTGGTAACAGGGGCAGCCATCTTAGACCTGAAATGGAAGCTCAATGGTAAAGGTGGCAGAGGAGAAAGGTAGAATGAACCGGAAACAATATTGTGTATCACAGATGCCACAGACCAGGACCTGCAGACTGTTATGTAAAAAAGGGAAAAAATGTTCTGTCTGGTATAAGTTACTATTATTAGTCTCTGTTAGGACAACTGAACCAATACACAAAGCCAAATATCAGCTTTAAAAGAGAATTCCAAATTCCTAATCTCCTCTTCTTAACCACTTGAGATCCCATGGTGTAACTCAGGAGCAGTCCTTGTGTCAGCCAATCTGGGGAGATTGGGAATAGGCTACCAATGTTTTAGATTCAATGGAGAGGTAGCTTCGGTGATATAGGTACTTTTACAATTTAATTCCCCTGAAATTTTCTTAAAGACAGAGATCCACTGCCTTAGGAGCTGAAAGAGTAGCCTAAAGGAGAAGGATTTATGTATTTGAGCGTTTTTCTATTAGGAAGACACAGGACATGCAGCAACCAGGAATACAGAGTCATTTTTCACTCTCTGACTTAGAGATTTTTAGCCCAGTTCAGGGATAGACTTTGGATTAGAATGGAGACTGCCCATCAATTCCTGGGCAAGTCTGCACAGATGGTGCCTTTTGGACTCCAGGTTTGCTCTTTAGACTCTGGGCCATTTCTTACATCTTGACCCTATGCTTTGCCCAGTTACCTGCTCTTCCTCCCTCTGTGGCACTCAGGCTGTCGCTACCAAGGAGCACCCTCTCAGCAATGCCTTTTGGGAGAGTTCAGCTCTCAGAAGCAAACCCATGTGCGTGATGGCATCTGGTTCTTCACAAATAGTAAGTACGAGGCAAGATAGGTTAGGTTTTGCTGCAGTAACAAACAGCTCCCAAATTTCAAATGCAACATGGCTTAGCAGTGTCTGCTCATTTAACCACATGATGGTTCCAAGATGACCATCTATGACACTACACTTCAACAGGAGGCATCAGGCTTTTTTTCCAGGCGTGAGAAGAAGGACATGGAGAATTATGGTTTGTGGGGCTTCCAAGCAGAAGTGAGCTTTATCGGACATGCAACTCACATAGCCAGTTCTACTTTCAAGAGCTAGGAAGTACAATCCTTCCCATGTCTGGAAGGGGAGGGGATGGGAAATATTGGTGAGTGGCAACAATGCTTACCACACAGTGAGTTTTCAAAGCAAGTGTGTACCCCGGGAGGTGCTCAAGATCACCCAGTGGGAGTAGGAAGACATAGTGGTATTCCCAGTTATATTTATACTTTACCTTCTCCTTTTAAAATATCTATTTTTTTGAGTATGTCTACTATATCTATTATAATGACTGTATCTATTTATATAGTGCATAATGCATATGTACTTGTACCTGGTTATAATTTGTAAGTAAATAAATATGCATGTAATGGGGGTGGATGCTCAAAAAAGTTTTGTGGATGGGACAGGCAATCATCCACTGAGCCAGAGAACAGGACCCAAAGACCCTCTGAGTGCCGAAGGCTCTTTAAAAATAAGTTCCTGGAGACCTTAACCCCAAGGTGACTCAGTTTTCTTGGTTGTGAAATTCCAATCATGATTCCCTTTTTAGAAGCTCGGATGGATACCCACTAGGTCCTTAGAGAACAGAGGCTGAGACAGGATAGAATTAGGCTGAATACATGTTTCCCTCCCTTGCCGTAGCCAGAAAATGCAACAGCAGCTGCAGTACTTTGCAGAAGGACTGCAAAGAGACAATATGCATTCATGACTGAGCGTGGTGCAAGGCGTAGAGTGTGGTGGCGCTTGATGTCTCGTAGAGCTAAATGCTACCTCAGTCTGGATAGCCAAGAGGAAAAATGACAGGGGAACTCACATGTGACTTGTCTTGCTTTCCCTGGAGTAGCTGAAAATCTCTGCAAGGTTCACTTGTGTGTGTGTGTGTGTTTGTGTGTGTAACTTTTTCTTCCTTCCTCTGGTTAAAATGGGGTTTCCCAGCTTTGGGACAAGGAAATAAGGGGGGAAAGACCACAGAGGGGGAGATTGGTACAGGGAATAAGGGACAGGTGCCATGGAGAGTGGTGTGATGAGAAAGTGCCAGAAGACAGGTCTGAAAGTTAACACTGGAAATGATTATTTGTTGTATCTGAGCCATGAGCAGACCAGGAAATGAAGGACGGTAATGCAGAGGCCTTAGAAGAAGGCTCAGACTAGGGTACACTTGACCGCCTGCGGTGCAGGAGCCGCCCTGGTCCCCGTGTCCTCCACTCAGCAATGGACATGGGCTGCCTGATGTCTCCAGCGGGCTTTGAGGTGGGAACTCAGGGTCAGTGCCTAATGCAGCAGCATCTTCCCTTAGACTTGCTTCTCCTCCATCCCCTCCCGTCTGTGTGAAGGATACCACCAGTCTCCCAGACATCTAGGCTCAGACCCTCAGCCTGCTTCCTAATACCTGCTTCCCACTCAGTCAGTTGTTAAATTCTGGCAATTTCACCTCTCACGCTGATCCTCTCCACATCCTCCCTATGCCTTCTCCCCAGGTCAGGAGGGAAAAAACATTGCATATACTAGTAAAGCCCTGTACTAATTATATTTCTTGGGACTTCTAAGTCTTCAGTTGCATGCAACAGAAACCAGCATTCTAGAGCAGAAGAGAGAGGGAGAGAGAGTTTAATTTAAGACTAAGGGACTTCCTGTCTTCTACCTACCCAACTCCTATCCATCCTGCAAAACCTCTCTGCAGTGCTGCCCCTTGAAGCTCCATGCCCACGGAGAGCAAGAACCTGTACACCCTCAGAACAGTTTAACTCTTTTTTCTTTTTTTAAATACACTTTTGGCACTTTAACCTTTATTATAATTAATAGTATGTGTGTTTTATCTCCTATATTATATTGCAGGTCTTTGTGATTATATCTCATTTATTTGTTTATTCCAGGTATAATTGACTGAAAATATGAAGTCTGTGAAAGTAAACCACTCTTGTTACTCATTGGCTTTTGTGAGCTCAGGTGTGGTCTTTGCCCTCATCTATGTTCCAATTCTCTCCTTTACCTCCTTATCAACTTCCTCACACACTGTACATGCACTCTCTCTCATCTCAATTATTATATTCATTCATTCATTCATTCATTCATTCGTTTGTTCATTCATTTATACATCAAACCTTTAATGGCACTTTACTGTGCCAGGTGCTGGTTAATATAGGTGAATAAAGAGACGCGTTCCCTACCTTAATGGGGAGAGTGATAACAAAAGTGAGTAGACTAGTATGTACTTATGAACTGTATAAGTAGAATTCAGAAGAGGAACCAGTCAGCGAGGAGGCAGGTGGACTCAGATGTGTGGTGGATTTGAGTCCATGACATTCAAACAGAGGGTCAGCTGTGCACAGAGCAGAGGAGGGGCCCGGGCAGAGGGAATCTGATGTGGGAAGACCCAGGGGGGGCGGGGGGAGGAGAGTTGCATGAGCCAAAGGACATTGTCTCTGCAGTTCCAAGCTTTGGACGGGCCAGAGGAGACGCTAGGAGGTAGGTTTCCTCCCTGTGCTCTGTTTACTCTTTGGAACCCTGGGAGCATCACACAGTACACTTGTCTCAAAGTCTCCCAAGATGCCTTTCAGCAAAGCATCAAGTTTAATTCCATTGCTTCTTATAGTGTTACCCCAAGGTGAACAGGTGTCAAATCCCTGCTCTTTCTGTATGAAAATTATGTATACAATCTAATTTAATGCCCTTTTGATATGTACCAGTGGTGCTCATCCAGGGCAGGGGACATATGGCATTGTCTGGAGACATTGTTGGTTGCCACAAGTGCTGGGGGTGGTGGTGCTGCTATTGGCATCTAATGGGTAGAGATCAGAGATGCTGCAAAGCATCTCATATAGAACAGCTCACCATAACAAAGAATTGATTGGCCCAAAATATCAATAGAGCTGGAGTTGAGTTACTTGATATATTCATAGTTAGGATCAATACTTCTTTCCACGGATGGAAAGCAGAGGCTGCCAGTTGCCACCTCGTATCCAGTGTTTCCTCTCTCCTTAGTAGAAAAAGTGCATTTTTTTTCAATGTCACAATGCATCTGGTTAAAGGGTGCTGTTTCCCAGCATCCCATACTCTTAGGTGTGGCCACAGGGCTAAGTCCTGGCCACAGAGATGTCAGCAGGGGATGGTTGTGCAAATGGAGCTGACTTGGCTTGCAGTGATCAGGGGGCCACTGTGCTCTTGTTCTTCTTCCTTCCTGGTACGTGGGATGTGGTGTGATAGCAGGAGCTCAGACAGCCATCTGGGCATCCCAGTGACCTTGAGGATGGACGCCAGGAAGTGGCCCTCAGGTGACCTTAAAGATGGCAGAGCACAAAGACAGAAGGAGCCTTAGCTCCACTAGCCTCATGGGGTCCCTGGACTCCCTCCCTCCCGACATCTTTTCCATGAAAGAATGAACCATGTGGAAAGCCTGAGATTTGGGGTTGCCTGTAATATGTGGCTGAGCCTACTTCTCGCTGAGCCACAGTCACCGAGGAGACGGAAGGTCCATGGCTCTGTCTGCTACATCTCGGGGCCTCCACAGGCATCTCCGCTTCCTGTGGCACTGGTTCCCTTGCACTCCGAACTGTCAGCCAGCCTCACATGCAGTGTTCACAATTGTTCAAGTTCTCGGCCAGACTCTACCTATGGGGAGATTTGCATGTAGCCCATCTGCCAGGATCACGCCCTGGGTTGTTTACCGAATTCCCCGCCTTTGGGTGTACGTGACGTCATGGTGCGGGCTCTGCACAGTCGCCTCCTTGCCCCCTGGTCCCCACATGAGACGTTTAGAAGCTGTGAGCAAGTGGAGAACTGAGGACTGAGCACAAGTGGCACCACGTTGTCACGCTTGAAGTCTCGAGTTGTGTGTGGGAGCCTGGATTTGGAAGCGCGAAGACGTTTGCCGCAGGCTGCGGTTCTGATGCGGAGGGGAGAAGTAGCTGTGACTGTGAGGGGGAGAAACACACTTGCCGTTTCTTCGGGGAAAGATAAGTCATGCAACTTTGCGGTCTCCACTTCTGGGCTCCTGAGAGCAGATGTTCCCGAGGAAGGCTGGTCCAGAGGCGACATATTTAAGTTCGCAAGCACCACACATTTAGATGTTAGACATTTCAGTGTTGCTAAAGAAAACCACCAAATGAAACAGCCAACTTTCTCTCTTAGTTTTATCAAAGAGTGACTTTAAAAAAAAATTGAACTTGGCTGCCGACAGTGGGACGGGCTCATTTGCCAGTTTCAGGGACTGGAGAATGGGGTGGAGGTGTGACAGGCTGGCAGAGGAGTAACAGGAGGAGGTGACAAAGGGAGGGCCTGCAAGCACAGGGCAGCCTCCTTCTCTTGAGTGACAGGCAGGGGACGCTCCACGGGGCCAGGCACACTCCTGCCCACCCACCTCCCAGGTGGCCAACTTCTGCTTCTCCAAGAGGTGCCACCCCCACTCGAAGGGGAACCCATTCCTCTGCCAGGGGCCTTATCCCCTAGACGTGCAGCCTCCGGGAGGGAGAAGTGGCAGGAGACAGCCGGAGGTAAATGAATGGAAAGTACTTCTTTGGGTTAGAATGAGAAGGCCGGGTTAAATGATAGCTTTGGGCTGGGTAAATTGCTTCCCTTAGCCTTCTGACCCTTTTATCATTTCGGCAAGTTTTAGTTTTTAAAACCTGGCGGGGGGCCGGATGTTGGGGGAGGCTGTTACAGAGAGCAGGGAAGGGGAGCTTCAAGTAGCTCTATCCTAGCTGTGGTGCGAATAAGATGGAATTCAGCTTCGGATTTTTAGCAGGCTGGGGAGGAGGGGAGTCTTTACTGTGGGGTTGGAAGAGTTTCTTTTGGAGGCTGAGGATGAGAAGTTGGGGACGGTCCCTCTACACACCTGCCCACAGCAGCAGCACCAGCCGCAGCAGCAGTAGGAGCAAGCCTGCCACACAGACAGCAAAGTGCCACTCTCTTTGCCTGTGAGGGCTCCGAATGCCAGTGCCCTGGAGGGGAAACTGAGGCCCTGAACATTGCCGTGACTGTCTCCTGTGGCTCAGCAATTCTCTGGGAAGAGTGGGACCAGCCCAGGGCCCCGGCGTCTCGTTCAAGGGCTTTGTCTGTGTGATTGATTTGGCTTCAAATATCACTTTCTACTCTGGTACTTGGACATGTTCCATGAATGCCTTGCTATGTGAAGCTCTTTCTTAAAATAGAAAGAGGATAAACTCATCTGAAGGGATGGAAGGACCTTGTGAAGAGAACTGGGCATAATTACAAGTCACCCTGGTTTCACTAGTTCAAGCGGGCAGATGGTGGATGGAACCGGAGCCAGACAATTTGCACTTACCAAATTAGCACCCGTCTGTTCGTCTGCAGGAATGGGGGGGAAATGGGCATCTCTCTTTTTACCATATAAGGGAAGTAAAAACCAGTGCTCACCGAGTGTAGGCCCTACGGGATGTAGCGACAATGTGATCCAAGCTGCCCCTCTATCCGCCATAGGCTTCCTCCTCCCACTGCCAGTGGGAGGCGGCCCAGAGATGGCAAGAACTCAGACTGTGGAGCCAGACAGTCATGGGTTCAAATCCCAGCTCTGGTACTTGCCACAGCTAGTGTGGCCGGGGGCAACTGAACCCTGGGGACGCTGTTTGCTCACCTATACAATAGGGATAATAATCATATCTATTAATCTGATGCAGTGCATCCCTGCAGGCCTCCCATGAGCACACAGTTCTGTCAGCCTTCCCTGAAGGAAGGGTGGGGCTTTACACTGCGGGGCTCACAGTCACATCAAGAGCATCCCACATTCTTCGAGGGGAGCCATTGGCACAGTCTCGAAATGGGCAGTTTGTCCTTCCCCATCCCCCTCCACCAGCCATTGCTGGGTCCCCTACTCTGTGTCAGACCCTGACCTGACATTGGGAGACAGCCCTGACCTGGCACGGGGGAGACAGCCCTGCCCTCAAGGATTCAAAGTCTAGTAGGGAAGATAGATATTTAATTAAACAAGCAATTTCTATAAAACTTTAAAAATGCTGTCATCAAAGTGTGATGAGTCCCACTTGCCATGAGGTGGAAGGGGGGCAGTGTCAGACCCACCAGGAGTGTTTGGTTGTGAGCCACTGAGTGAGGCCTGGTCTGACCCTGAACTGGGCCTGGAGACAAGGAGGGTTGGGCATCATTGGAGTGACTGCTTCAGGTTTGCACTTTGGGAAGATCAGTTTGGCTTCATTGGGGCAACAGGAACATGAGAGGCCAGAGTGGAGGCAGAAAGGCCAGTTACCAGCTATTACAAGAGCTGGAAGGGCCTTTACCAAAGCAGACAGACTGAAGTCACAGTGAGAAGAGAGGCTGGGCAGTCTTGGTGAGGACTGGATGTGGGGGTGAGTGACAGGGGGCTGGGGATAATTACCTATTGCTTTCTTGGGCAATTAGAACCTTGGACCAATGGGTACTCTGCGAGTACCACTCCACAGGAGAAATCACAGTGGCCTCTACATGGAAGTGAAACGAGCCCCATTAGCTAAGGATGGCACTGAAGTATTTCTCAGGAAAGTGTTGGGCAGCTCTGCCCATCCATAACCTCGCTCCAATTCAAGGCAAGACCTCTGCTCAAGCTGCACTGGCTTCCATTACAGTAAATCACACTGACACAGCAAATGCAGAGATTTGCTTTTAACAAAGGTTCACATCTCAGACACACACGTGCATACAACATGCACCTCCCTAGAGCCTGACCCCACTCAGCAAGCAATGCCGTCCCACTGAACACACATGTAAAGCTTGATTCACTGATGCAAACATGAGTGAGAGAGGACCCTGCCATCAAGGAGCTTACATTCCTGGGGAAGAAGCTGACGTATATCACACATAATGTAATACAAGATGGAGTGAAGGAGCCAAACTTGATGTTTAAGTAAAGTAGCACCAAGGACGGTTCCCAAAAGGGATGCCCCGCCAGAGCCGGAGCCAGGCCAGCTGTGTGAGACTCAGCTGGGAGCTCTTATAAGCAGGTCCAAGCAGAGCCCCTGAGCACCAGAATTTCTGGGAGCAAGCCCCAGGAATTGGTATATTTAATAGACAAGCTCCCCGCACATCATTCTGCTGTTCTGAAGGGTTAGGGAAATATGCATAACACAAAAGAAGGCACTAAAATAAACCTGTAAGTGTTGACTACAAAAATTAAAAAAAAAGAATCTGAACTAATTTTCTCTTATGGCACTTAAATTATAATGCGTGTCCTTTGTTTCTCCTTTGCCATTGGACTGGGTGTTCCCTGTGTGCAGGTGCTATGTCTTTTTCATTCTGTCTGTACCTACCAGGTTAATACAGAGTAGGGTTCCAAGAACCTTTGAATTAATCCTATAAAATAAAAGGCTAATATGCCAATAGACCTAAAGGCAGAACAACTGGTCACTCTGATGTGCACTGGTCACCAGAAGGCAGATGCTCAACGCAGGAGCTGCCGCCTGGTGGTCAGTACGCTCCCACAGGGGGAACAATGCTCAGCCAGAAGCCAGGCTCTCGGCTGGCAAGACCAGCAGCAGTGGCAGGAGCCTCTCCCGCCTCCGAGGCAGGTGGACATCCCTGAAGGGGTCCCGGAGTGTGAGAGGGCACTGGATGGGCTGAGAGACCACCCCCCTCTGCCGCCAGTGCATGAATGTCATGCACTGGGCCTCTATTATATTGATACATGAATGAATGAATGAACTCTTCATTCTGCCTTGTACTGCATACCTCTGAGGGACAGCATGTGCTCAGCTGATTTGTTACAGTTTCCAGCATGGGGTCTGATAGATGCCTGTCAAATCCATGGGGTGATGTTGATGATAATGATGGTGGTGATGATAATGATATTGATGATGCTGGAGGTGGTGATAATAGTGATGGTGATAATGATAATCATGATGGTGATGGTGATGGTAGTGGTGGTGGTGATGGTGATAGTGATGGTGATGATGATGGTGATGATGGTGAGGATGCATTTCTTGGCTGAAAGAAGCCATAGGCTCAAAGAATATTTCCATTACACTATTATCATGGCTCTTACAGCTGGCGAGGGGCCCCATTAAGGTTCTTCTATCAAAATAAAATAAAACTCCAATCCCCTAAGCCTGGTTATTACACTTCAGAGCTACCCATCTTTCCATCTATAACATTTTCCTTTGATTCTTCATCTGCTCAATATAGATTTGTAGCCACTGGCTGTTCTGCTTGCTCTGTGCGATCCTGCTTGGTGAAGCAGGAAGAGATCAAGGGTTAGTGGAAGGAAGCAGAGAGGCAGCGTCATCCTGGACAACTTAAACCACCCAGGCAATTTCTCCAGAATTTTAAGCTGTGGTACATCTTATAGGCTTGGAGGGCACGACTCCTGTGGGCCTGAACAGGCCAACCTCTGGGAACTGGAATGGGTTTTCTGGTTAAGTGGATTATAAGAATCCTTGTTTTGGTTATTCTTGTTAACCTCCTTTTCAAAGGCTTTGGTCTGTTTTCCTTCCTTAAGCTGTTTGCACACTGAGCACTGTTTACTCTTGATTCGTGATGCAGAAAGCATTCAGGATCACGATTCAGAGTCCCCATTCCAAATGCCAACTTTTATTACACGCGACCACAGGTGCGGAAGGCTCAGGGGACGGGTAAATCTCATTCCAGGACGCATTCTTGATTTTACTTGGCTAACTTCCATATATCAGCTTGTTTCTTGTGATTGACTTCTTCTAAAAGTTGAAGCCCACTAATTCTAAATATATGAGGTTTTGAATTGCTTCCTGGTTAATGAAACTTTTACCACATCTCAGATGCTGCCCCTTCCCTGTCTTCTCTCAGGCTGAAAGTGAGACATGGCCAGGCGGATCAGGATTGTTGAGCATAAACTACGCCCAGCTCTATTGAATATTCCCTGTGTGAGTTTGGATCGACAGTCAGTTCTGCTATAGCGATTGTTTCAGAAATGCAAATTTGTTCCAATGCAATTGATGTCGTAGGGAACAATTTGAGCATACCACAAATTTCACGTTTACTCATGTGTGATTTAGCCTGGGAGAAACACTGGGGGAATGCAGAAAAGTGCACACAGCTAGTCCTGGCCAGTGTGGCTCAGCTGGTTGGAGCATTGTCCCATGCACCAAAAGGTGGCAGGTTCAATTCCCGGTCAGGCACATACCCAGGTTGCAGGTTCAGTCCCCAGTTGGGATACATACAGGAGGTAACTGATCCATGTTTCTCTCTCTCATTGATGTTTCTCTATCATTCACTCTCTCCCTCTCTTCCTTCCTCTCTCTCAAATCAGTAAAAAGAAATAAAGGAAAATAAACATATCCTCAGGTGAGGATTAAAACACACACAAACAACAGTACAGGGCTAACCAAGCAGCATAGAAATGTACAGAATGCATACCACACACCTTAAACACTTCTGTTACCTAAGTTCACTCACCATGCTTTGAGCCACACCCATTCACATCCTTTGTTACAACTTTCTGTGGATTCCAGATCACCTTCCTTACACAAGGTCACAGTAACTCACAAGCTGCAACCTTTCTGGAGCCAATTTCCACAGGCAAGCATTGGGACACTTTCAGATAAAGTACCATGTTTACCATAGTATTTGTGAATTTTTAAAACCATTTTACAGGTGTAAAATTGAGCTACCATTTTTATGGGAGTCTTCTTCTTCTTCTTCTTTTAAGTATGGGGTTTATGCCTCTAACCCCATCTTTCCCATAAGCTCTGTGGTTTTCATTCTGCAATTGTGTGCTTCGTGGTGATTCTTAAAAACACATGTATCGCATAGCAGCAAGCCTGGCTATAACTGGGGGGCTGTGAGCCTCATGCCCACCAGATGAAGAAGGAAGATAGCGTTCATTTCAGGGAGAAGGGACCTTGCTCATGTGAGAGTAACATTTGACCTTGGCCTGGGCCACTTTGATTGTTCACCAAAGATACATTTATAAAGGACATTTTTTTAAAAGGTGAAGTATATCTTCCAGTTAAAATAAGTGGAAAACAGAACAAAATTTTAAAATAGATATATGAGGTGGGATCACTTCGACTTTACATATGTGTCATCCAAAGCACAGAACACATGTCCCTCTCTCATATGCATAACATTTCTCTGTGAAATGTCGGACATGTTCAGGGATGAATAAGGGACAGGATTGGCACATACTAAGTCCTTCCAATGGAATAGATGCACTACATACATTATCTCATTTAATCTTCACTCCACACTAGTCCCATATTCTTCAAGTATTTGTCGGACCCCTGCCACGTTTTGAGGTCTAATCTGGGCGTGGTGCTGTACCAGTGAACAGATCACATGGTTGCCCTCTGGGAGCTGGATGCTAGTGAAGCAAAATACACAGAAACCAGCAAATCAGCACACACTCGGCCAGCAGGTGGAAAGTAACATGGAGAAAGGTGGTGTAAGGGATGGGGGGACAGAAGGGATGACTGAGGGGCCCTGAGCAGGGAGCAGGCTGCACTGTCATCTCCATTTCTACAGGTGGGGAAACTGAGGTAGAGAAGAAAGGGCCGAGTGTTCAGAGCCTTCAGACCATTTGGGAGGTGGGGGGAGGAAGGGGGGATGGAAGTGAGGATAGAATTTGTCCCCTGGTCTGCAGGGTGAAGCAGAAAGCATAGCGAGGGCTGGACTGAATCTAATTTTACTTCAAAGCCCATTTTCTTTTGATGCCTCAGCAGTTTCCACCGTTTAAGCTTGAGCTTGCTAAAATACAACTTCCCTCTCTTTACCCCCGACTTGCTCAAGTTCTGGGAGGTTCCTCTGATGATGACTGCTCGTTTCCCAGGGCTATGTCTAAAGCAAAACTCAACATGGTTTCATTTAGGCTCACACCACAGTTTCACTTCTGACGCCAGAGGTGTGGGTTTTCCATACATCGAGCAATTCTCTGATACCGGTGGGGTGTCCTACAACTCACTTCAGCTCTGGTTCTGTTTATCTGAAGGGAGCGTCAGATCCCACAAGTGGAGGGCTCAGTCCTGCAAGACCGCCCTCACTTCAGACACAAGTCCCCATTGTCACTGTCCTGACTGACTGCTATATATTGGGGTTCCTGTAATCCCCTCCTTGGGTTTGATAATTTGCTAGAATGGCTCCTAGAACTTGGAGAACCACTACTTATGTTTAGCAGTTTAATACAAAGGTATAATAAAGGCTACAGATGAGCAGCCAGGCGGAGAGATACAGAAAGGGAGGCATGGGGAGGAGGCAATCCCAGCACCTTCCGCAACCCGGAAGCCCTTTTGGGATTTCACAGAAGCTTTATCACGTAGGCAGGGTTGATAGTTAATGCAGTCTTCAGTTCTCTCCTCTTCCAGGGGATGGGGATGGAAAGTTCCAAGCTTCTAATCAGGGCTTGGTCTTCCTGGTGACCAGCTCCCATCCTGAAGCCATCCAGGAGCCCACTGAGAGCTGCCCCTTTAGAACAAAAGATGCCTCTATTGCCCAGGAAATTCCAAGGGACTTAGGAGTCCTGTGTCAGCAACCAGGGGGCAAAGGCTAAATAACAGGACAAAAGATGCTCTGAGCACTCTTATCACCTAGGGAATTACAAGAGTTTTAGGAGCTCTGTGCCAGGAACTGGGGGCAGAGGTATATGTATATGTATATGTATATGTATATGTATATGTACATGTACATGTATATGTTTATATTTATATATGTATCTATATTGCTATTATTTCACAAGCTGACATAAAGCTTCACAAACTATGTGGCTTAAAACTATAGAAATTGTCTCAGCCCTAGAAGCTAGAAGTGAGATGAAGGCACAGCAGAGCGTCACCCTCTGAGAGCCTACAGGAGGCGCTCTCCTACTCCGGGTGGTGGCCCTCAGTCCTTGGTGCTCCATGGCTGGCTGCTGCATCGCTCCAGTCTCTGCTCCATCTTCAGGTGCTGTTCTTCCTGTGCCTCCTTGTCTAAGTTTCCTCCTTCCTGTAAGGACACCAGTCCCATTGATTAGGACCCATGCTAATGAAGTATGGACTCATCTTACCTTGATTTCATCTGCAAAGCCTATATTTCCAAATGAAGTCACACTCACAAGTACTGGGGATCAGGACTTGCACATATCTTTTGAGGGGACACAATCCAACCTATTACAAATGAACAAACCAAATCCCAACTATTTTCCTGGTTTCCTGTGTCCCCAGAACTGGCTAAAGCTACCGATGTCATCTGCCTTTATAACTAGCCCTCCGTGCATAGTTACACCTCTGGGCCTTTGAACTGTCCATTATCTACCATGTCCCCTACCCACTCTCCAGGGCCAAAGTCCAGCTGTTCCTTGTCCCCCAACCCCCTCTGGTTATTGCTCTATGAGCCCATCCTGGATCCCTTCTCTGAACTCTCTCAGCCGCCACTCAGACATGGCTTCATCTGTGCAGCACATAACCTAATCTAAGCCTAGTTCGAAGGCTACAGTCTAGTCTGGTTAAGAGATAAAGCGCGTGGACCTCGGTTGACGCAGCGTGGGTTGGGATTTAGCTCTGCCACTTCCTAGCTGCATGCCCTTGAATAAATTACTTCCCCTCCCAGTGCCTCAGCTTCTTTGTCAGTAAAACGTGGATAATAACAATGCCAATCTCAGAGGTTGTGGTGGGAATTAAATGAGATGATTCCTGTGGAGTGCTCAGTGTGGGACCCGAACTTCAGCTATTTTTATTGTGAGCACCAGGGAGCTTGCCTTTTAAAAGTCCCCTTTTCTTGGTGCTGTGGCTGGGCTGCTGAGCGCTGCCTTGATTGGAGTCAACCAAAGAAGGGCCATCAGGCTGGGACAGAAGGGCAGTGCAGGACCTCGTGGGCTGGGATCCAGGAAGTGGCTGCAGCAGAGCTTGGTCTGGGCAAGGTCTTGGCCAAGGGGCGGGGATGAGAGAGTGGCCATCTATACATAGAAATAGAGGCATGTCATGGTCCCTGCCCTTGTATAGAGACAGTTTATCAAATGAATGAATTATTGAATAATGATAAGTATGGGTCTAAGTTGTTACGGAAGGAGATATAAATAAGATGGGATTCCCAATAAATAATTGCTTCAAGTCAGAGAGCAGGAGCATAGGGAAGAATCAAGCATTATTTGTCCATTTCTCTCATTTTACACAAATTGGTGTTTGCTGTTTATTGAATAACAACAGTTTACCAGATTATTAAGATTGTTATCAATTGCATGTAACAAGAACCAGCTCAAGCTAACTTTATTTAACAAGAAAGGAACTTAATGATGAGGCTATTGGGGTGTGAGTTCATGGAGCCCAAGGGCAGAGATGAACTAGGGGCAGGGACTGGAAAGTTGGCTGAATTCTGGCTCTTCTCCTCTCTGTATATGTGCCACTCTTCTCCTCATTTGAAGACCAGCTTCTCCAGCTGCTTGCAGAGCGCATGGTCTCCATCAGAGCTCATGGGTGTTTAGGGTCCTCTGTCCTGAGGGAGACCCATCTCTCAGCCCCCATCCAATACTGAATCTTGGGGGAAGGGACTCATACTGGCCTGCCTTCAGTTAGGTGCCTCCACTCTGGACCTCAGAGTTGTACTAGATTCAGGTATCCTGGCAACCATGGTATCCTGGACCATGCAGATGGAAACACAGGGGAACTTCTCTGCAGAGATGGTGCACAGTGATGGACACAGCTGGGCAGATAACCCATCAGAAACTAATATAATCAGATAGTCTGCTGTGCACTTTATATATGTTACCTTTTAAAAATATATATATATTATTGATTTTTTACAGAGAGGAAGGGAGAGGGATAGAGAGTTAGAAACATCGATGAGAGAGAAACATCCGTCAGCTGCCTCCTGCACACTCCCCACTGGGGACGTGCCCGCAACCAAGGTACATGCCCTTGACCGGAATCGAACCTGGGACCTTTGAGTCCGCAGGCCGACACTCTATCCACTGAGCCAAACCAGTTAGGGCTATATATGTTACCTTTTAAATCCTCATCACAACCTTGCAAAATACACATTAGTGTTCCCCATATACTGGTGTAGAAACAAAGGTTTGGAGTGATCAAGCAATTTACTCATCAATAGGTAGTTCATACAGGGCTTTAATTGAGGACTGTGTGAAACTAAAGCTCAAAATTAAGTGATTTGCCCACAACCAGAATGAATTGGTAGCCAATGATGGACTAATTGGCATGATATATTATAAAAAGTATAAAACCAAGGAAAACCTATAAATAGGCTCCGGCCAGCCTCACAGCTGGGAGTCGAGTGCACTTGGCAGTCGCCTATCCCATCTGCCAAGTCTTCAAACAGGCCCTGCCTGCCCATGTGCTATATGAGCTGAGCCTGGGGGAATGAGGGCCTCTCCTGTGGCAGAGACGACACTTTCAGCAGGGGCCTCTCTACCCAGGATGTTTACCTGCAAAGGCTGAATCCTGGCTTCAAGGTGGTCACAGAGCTGGCATGTCATGGGGCTGGGCTCCTGTGCCTCTTCCTGCAGCCACAGCTGGTATCAAAATACTCTTAGGGAAGGTCAGTGAAGCTTCTGCTCAGAGACCAGACACAATCACTGTCTGGATTATCTGCAACTCAGGGCCACAGAGTAGCTGGGCAGAAGTGATTTACAGGGGAGTAATTCCCAACACGGATTCCAGTGACCTTAACAACCAAGAGACTGAAGCAGCTTGGCTCCTCTCTTTCCACAGTGGAATTAATTCCACCAAACTCTCTACAGTCCATTTGATTTTTTTTTCCAAGAGAGAATACAGATCCCAGTGGTCTGTGCTGGTTCTTTGAGACATTTAAACTACCAATCGTGTTAGTGTGGGAGCTACTTGAAGGAAGAGTAGCTCTGAGAAGAGTAAAAACATGGAGTAGAAAGAAAGGAAAACATTTCTGATACTTTCATTTTGAGGCTAACAGCTCTTTTCTGGGTACTGGTGGGATTTCTTTTATTTTGTATTGATGGATTGGTTGTAAGTGGTTGATGAGCATATGTATTGGGAATTTGGGGTTATGGTAGGGGAGAGATTTTCTCTCTTTCCATGTTTCTTCTGGCTCATAGAATTGTACCAACACTTTCTGATAGCATCAGGAAGAAGCATCTTTCTACCTCTTGCTGACAGATGATAGTGCGACATTCTCTGTCCCTGTGTCCCCATGGGCAGGATCTGCATCAAGACTGACTCCCATACCTCTGGGCTCTCTCATATGCCCTTGTTGCCCGTGATAACTATCCAGGGCTGGGTACATGTGTGTGAATCTTCCCTGTGTGTGAACACCAGAGTTGGGGCTTGGAAAGAAAGAATAGGAAACTTCTGTTGGTCTTGGATCTAAACTGTGCCCTTTATCTTACCAGTTAAAAAAATACAATATTTTTATTCCTTTTTAACTCCTGTCCAATTCTATATCTTAGTTGATTTTGAGTCAGAGGGGAGAGGTCCTGTGAGCAGCTGTCATCTCCTCAAAGGCCAACAGTACATTTCTATTGAGTGGCATAACTACTAACTATATTAGTGACCCTGAGAGCAAGTGCTTTTTTCATAAGGAGTGCTAAATGGTGTCTAAAACAATCAGCTAGGGGAGGACTGGCTTTCTGGAAGATGACTGGGGCAAAGAGCAAGGAGGTTGGAGTTAGATGAACCCAGAACTGAATTCTGGTTCCTCTATATATTAACAGTTGACCTTGTGAGGTTATTTTAAGTCTCCAACTCTTATATTCCATAACTTCAAAATGGACATCATAAAGCCTATTTTAAAGTCTACTGTGATGATTAATGATAATAGCCAGCAAGTAGTCATTGAGAGCTTATTATGTGATAGGCACTGTTGAATATCTTGATCATATCATCCCTATTAAGTAAAAATGATTTTAACTCTTTTTACATGAATCTCATGGACACAAGTTACTCACCCAAGATCACATAGCTAGTAATTGCACTGTACTGCCTTTCAACTGAACCTGGGATTCAATGAGAGATATATGTGAAGGTGCCAGGTACAATGCCTGGCACAGTGCCTGGCACATAAACAACTCTCAGTAAAATCATCTTATTCCTTTTTCTCCTTATTGGTGAGATGCCTGGTCAGAGGTTGCTCTGGACCTAGATTACATTTAAGAGCACAAAGCCATCCTAACTCCTTTGAACCTCTCTCATGTCTGCCAATCCCCAAAGTCAAAGTTAAGCTCAGACATTGGATTCTTTGCCTTATTTATCCAGACCCTGGCGTCCTGGAGTTGTAGCCCTTGTGTGGACCTAGAACAAATCTGTCTCTTTTCTGTATGGATCTGGGGTCCATCCAGGCTGATGTTGATGGTGGTCACTGATAATGATACCACTTAAGAGAGAACACTCCCAGAAGCCCCTGGTAATAGCAAAGAGACCATAAGGACATAAAGAAGCTGGTAATGAGACAGAGGCGGCATGGCCATTTGATTTTATAGTTATATAGCATCTAGGTATCATCCATGAAGTTTGCTCTGAAATATGCAAAGTCATGCTGAGCGTGGACCCCAAATCACGACTCACGGAGGACCAAGAAAAGCATTACTTTAGAGTCAAGGTCATTAGTTACATAGAGTGGACAAAGCTTTTGTATTTTTGTTTTGTGTTTGAGCTTCTTGAAAAGAACTGCTAACCTGATTGCCTAGTTAGCCAGAGAGTCTAGTCTGAGAAGGAGAACACCAGAGTCTGAAAAAGCGAGGTTTACCTGAAATTTTCCCAGGCAACCGGGGGGTGGGGGTGGGGGGCTACAAATTATTGGGAAGTCACCTGAGAAACACTAGAGCGTTCTATAATAAGAACCCTTGAGATGAGCCCTTTTCTAGTTGGTTTAGAAGAGGTTTAGACGAGGTAAATTTGGGCAGTGCATTGAAATCTGAGTAAGAATGAGAGATGAGCGTGGTCTGGGCCCCCTCTCTGCTTTTCCTAGGTGTGAAATGGGGATTTTAACATCTCCTGTCTTAGGTCTGTATTGTGTGAGGAAGGACATGCTTTAGAAATGTGTCAACATGTACCCATTGAGTCAGTCACTAATCTAATGCTACTGTAATCAGTTAATATGTTCAGTTACATGTGACAGAAGCCCCTTCCCACCAAACGACTGAGAACAGTGTCGTAAACAAGAGAAGAGGCCTCTCTCTTACAGAGAAGTCCGAAAACATCCCTCAGAGGCTGCCATGGATGGGTCCTGCTGGGAGGAACCCAGACACTTCATCTCATTTCTCTGTCATGTGGATCTCCACCCAGAAGAAGGTCATCACCTGGTCTGGAACCCCAACCTTGGTATCAACATTCCAGAATTTGAGACAAAGAAAGGAGAAGAGAAAAGACACATCTCCTTTCCAGAAGTACACTTCCTCAGCTTGGATCCACCATTTTCACTTATATCCCATTGGCCAAAACATATTCACGTGGCCTTGATTCCAGATGGTGTGTGCCTCACTAAAATGAGGGGTTCTGCCACGGAAGAAGAAAAGGTTGGAGGGTCGCTAATGCCACTAGTGGTTTCTACCCCACTATCAGAAATGTCTTTTATTTTTCCTCAGAAGCTCAATTAAATGACCTCTGGGGGTTCCTTTAGGGAAGGGTGTATTTACTGAGGCCTCCCATGTGCTAGGTGGTATAGTGGGTTATTTGAAGACTATGAAGATGGAAGAGACATTATCTAATCTCAAGGTGTTTACAATTCACTTATTCAATAAACATTTTATAAAAAGCTTCTATGGACTAGGTATGTGCTCAGGGTAAAATATAGTCAAAAAAAGATGTATGGTGTTCACCCAAAGAAATAAGAATAAATGAAAAAATAAATATAATAGAAAAATTTAAACATGAAATTAAAAGATTGGAAAAGAACAAAACCAAAAAATTTTGGTAAAACAGACCTCTGAAAATACTGGTCAAGACATAAGAGAGAAGATGCAATAAATAAAGTGTGGAGTGAAATAGAAATAACTGTAGACAGAGCAAAGATCAGAATAATAAGCACATTATGGATCATACTAGACGTAATAATAGATGTAATGGATACATTTTAAAGAAAATAAGTGCCAAAATTGGTACAAAAAAAAATTAGAAAAGATAATTATACCAGCAAGTATTTTAAAAAAATGGAATGGTAACTTCTTATGCCTCCAAAATTCAGGCTCAGATAGGGTTCTTTTCTTTCTTTCTTTTTTTTTTTTTTTTAGAGAGAGGGATGGGGTGGGGAGAAGGGAGAGAGAGAAAAAGAGGAAGAGAAAGAGACAGAGACAGTGCCCAGCACATAGACACCTCTCAGTAAAATCATCTTCCTCTTTCTCCTTACTGGTGACATGTCTGGTCAGAGCTGCTCTGGATCCAGTTTACATTTCAGAGCATAAAGCCATCCAACTCCTTTGAACGCCCTTCTTGCCTACCAATCCCCAAAGTTAAGCTCAGACATTGGATTCTTTGCCCTATATATCCATCAGTCGGTTGCCTCCCACGTGCACCCTGACCAGACGGGTGATCTAACCTGCAAACTTTTGGTGTGATGTACTGGATGACCATCCCACCAACTGAGCCACACCAGTCAGTCCAGGCTCAGATTGTTTTAAAGTTTCATTCTACCAAACTTATAAGGAAGAGTAAATTTCTGTGTGTGTGTGTGTGTGTGCGCACGCACACACACACATATATAATGAAGCATATGACATTATATATTTATGTAAATAAAATTCCACGTGCATAAAATGTATGTACTTTATAATTTGCATATAAACATTAGAACCTCATTAACTTCATTAGAGTGGCAGCCAGTTTGGGAGTGGGGAATAAAGGGAATAAATGCAAGCATAAATGAATGAGTGAATGGAGAGAGACCATGCATGAATGAATGTGTTGTGAACTAGGAGTATGGTTGACTCAATTCTCTAACCTAAGGTCTAGTAGAATAGAAGAAAACAAATGATCATATTATGGTCAGTAGAGCTTACAATTTAGTAGAAGGAGATAGACATATTCATTTAAAAAGTGGAATAAAGTGATTTAGATATTTTAGAACAATTCTGCTCATGGTAAAGTAGGGGACACAAATCATGGTATAGTAACTTCTTCCTGAATGGGAGCTAGAGAGGTGAGATTGTTTAGGAGATAACCCTATACTAATGAGGGAGATAGGCATGGCATAAATCAAAGAATTCAAAGAATGATAGAAAAAAATTAAAGGTGAATATTGAAAATATATCCAATGGGACTGCAAGGCAAGGGATGACAATCCTGTATAGGGAGAAGAAGACGTCCTGATCCCCGAGCTGAGCCCTCAGAGCTGGGCAGCCAACCCAGCCAGTCAGCCAGTCTGCCCACCTCCAGTTTCAGAAGATGCTGATGGTGGCTCCGGGCTGTCCATGGGCCCAGGTGAAAGCCCTGCACAACACACACCACACACAGTGAGTGTGACCTGAGAACCAACCAAACGATGAGCAACAGAACATAAAATTTCATTTTGCTTCCTCAACTAAGAGGTGAGTCCCTTTAAACCAGGTCCCCGTGCTGTTTGTGTGTGTGTGTGTGTGTGTGTGTGTGTGTATGTTTTAGAACAGTGGTATTTAGATTCTGCCTCTGAATTTGCAGATGTAATGAGATGATTTATCATGTAAAATTATTGCATGATCATCAAAAAGTAATGAAAGTTGTCACAGCCTCTCTTCTTAATGGTATTTCTCACTGACCTCCTTTCCCTCTACCCTGAAAGCGAGTCTAGGAGTCTAGCATGGAACCAAGCCAGGGATCTGACGCTGCTTAATTCACCCAGGCAGTCAACCATAAACACATTTTTCAGAAGTAAAGACAACTTCTGTAACTTTTTAATTAAAGCGTAAAAGCCCTTATTAAAGGGACATAAATCACGGAGAAACCTGTAAATCGCTGTAATCTTCTGTGGCACTGCACATGTGTTTCCAGCTGTGTTCACTCAAGCTCAGAGGCAACGGGGTCTGGAGAGGTCTGCGCTGCTCTCGGTGGTCCTGGCGCAGTGACCAAGCAGGGCCACGGTGGGTTCGCTGGCCTGGAGCCCGCACGGGTGCAGAGAGGGGCCAGATGAGCCTGGAGCAGGAGCATTCAGCCCTGTTACTCTCGTAACCTCAGGTCACATTCAGTCTTTGATAGATCAGGATGACAGCTGTCTGCAGCATATAGAGGGACAAGTCAAACTGCACCATGAGGAAACAGACAGATGGGGATGTTGGGAATGTACTGTTTCCTGATTTTATACTGATTTGGGCTTCAGGAACAAGGTAGCTCTTTGGACTCTACTTTGAAACAGCTATGGTTCATCCACCTGGATCTGAGGACTCAAAACTGAGAGCATAGCAGCCCCCACTCTCATGGAGCTGTCAGTCTGGCATAGGGGACTGATAGACCGATAAAGAATTAGTCCACAGTGTAACGATCTCACACAGAGGCTGCTGACATGCACATGATCGGGCCTGGCACCGTGCCTGGCACCATACCTGCCCCCACTCCCGCAATATTTGGGACATCTTGATCCTTCTTTCTCTGTGTAAAGATAGAAACAAAAACATCACATACACCTCCCACTGGTGTCTATTGTTCTATGAGGCATTGGACACAGCCCCTGGATGCTGGGGGTCAATGGAGGAAGGTAAGGGACTTGTAGGTCACAGAACCCTTTGACTGGTAGATCCAGTGTGGAACTCGAGGTGATGACCAGAGTCTAGAAGGGGACTGAGTCTCCAGGCCCCACGCCCAGTGAGGATATACTTGTCAGAGTAGAAATGTCACTGGATTAGACCAAGCATCTGCCAGCTTTCCAGGCCCTGGATGAGGAGCCTCATTCTCCCAGGGCTCGATGGCCATCAGTAGGGTGGATGTGCGGTATGGAGATCTGCATGGGGCCAATTACAGGACTAGCCTATCCACAGGGCCAGAGAAGAAAATGTCCCTGGCACATCCTTTCTAACATTTTGAGCTCTCCTTTTGTCAAAACCAAAAAGGCCTTTACTATAATTTAGAGAGAGTAGAAGGACCTTGCAGATTACCTGGCCTCATGGTTTTAAAAGTGCGCTGCCAAGAACTTCTAGGACTCTGAGGAAGTTCAAGTTCAGGTCTCAGAAAGTCACAAATCTTCTCCAACTCACTCCCCTTATAAAAGATGAGTGCATTAGCTTCCTAGAACTACCGGAACAAAGTATCGCACATTGCATGGCTTAACAGAAATATATTGTCTCACAGTTCTGGAGGCTGGAGGTCTGGGGTCAGGATGTCAGCAGAGCGGTGCTCCCTCTGAAGGCTCCACAGAAAGATGTATTCCAGCCCGCCCTCTTAGCTTTTGGGATTTCTTGATTTATGGCAGCATAACTCCAATTATGGAGACCATGGCATTTTCCCTGTGTGTGTGTCCACGTTTTCCCTTGTTCCAATATGACCTCATGTTAACGAATTACATTGCAACGTCCGATTTCCAATTAAAGTCACATTCTGAGATACTGGAGGTTACATGAGGTACATGAATTTTAGGGAGACACAAGTCAACCTGGACCAGTGGCAGAGGGAAGTGGGTTTGCCTCAGCTGGAACAGACTTGCCTGGGGCAGACACCCAAGCGCAGGTCCGGGTCGCTGATTCACGGTCAAGATATCTTCTCATTATTGCAAACTGTTTCCTCCCTGATGCTCAGACTACACGGGGAGCCAAGCAGGCGTTCCTTAGTCCTACTATAAGAGTCATTTGCCAGTTTGGGTGTGCCCATCATTCAACCTCTATTCATTAGCACCTATTTTCCTTTTGGGGTGTCCCCTATTGTGTAGCACTTTCTTGGTAAAAAGTACTGTTCCCACTCTGGGAACCAAAAGGACAGACCCTCCTGTCTCCAGTGAGCCAGGGTGGACACAAGACGTAGACTTAGCCCATTGGACCATCCTCCTGGGCCTTGTCCCTGAGTGAGTGATGCCGCGTATTATGAAGCAGCACCAGGTACATCACTCCTGCAGGGGGCTCCCTGGGCCTCCTCCTGATTCATGCCCCAGAACTTCCCACTCCTGTGAGTCCCTGAGGTCCTTCCACTAAGTCCCACTTCTGTTTGAGAGGCAGCACCTGTTTCTGCTACCTATAAAACAAGCTCTTACTGATGCACTGGGTGTTACCAGTTACCTGGAGAGTTGTCACTACATTTAGATTTTAGAAGGAATCAGGACCCATCATGCGACCCAAGAGATGAAGTAATGCCATTCTGTGGATGTTTTTGGACCCAGGTCTGAACTAGGACTTCAGACCTGTGCTCTGCAGGTGCCACTAACCCAACCTGGGTGGGGCAGGGTGAGCAGGGAGGGCGGGACGCCACCAGCCAGCTGTCACAGGCCACTCTATATTCCATAACGGCTCACACTGCATGTCAATTGTGCGCTCAGCAGCCTCACCAGTGGCAGACCACAGGGTCCAACTATTTTATCTTGTTAAAATTGAGCCCAAACAAAACAGATAAGCTCCATATCATCTCCCTGAATGAATCTAGGGACAGTTTATCTTCTGAGAGGTTTGCCAGGGTGTGATTTGTGACACCGTAAACATGTGTTGGGAGGGCCAATCTTACTAATTTAATTTGCTTTCAGATGTGTGCATGCAGGACCTTCTGTAAACGGAATTATTTGGAGTATAGCATCCAGGCAGTGATATACAGGGCACACCAAGGCCACGGGTTTCTGTGCGTGTGTGTGTTTTTCAGGGCAAGTAGGGGGTTTATTTTTGATTAAGTGCCTTAGCCTTGCTTTGGTATTTATCTTCCTGCGGCAGATCCAGTCACAATGTAATTCCATTAGCATTATCTCTCAATTCGTGTGAGAGGGGCTCCAGCCAGGACAGCCGCAGCGTAAAGGCCTACAGTGTTCAGGGGGCTTATTTCTTATTTCTTAGGCAAATCTTCTTCCTTTATCAGCAGCTCATTTAAAGGGAGCAAAAGGAGAGCGGTCAAATCATTAAAAGTGAGACTTTAACGTGGGTTTTTAAAGGCAAACCCCAAAGCTTTGAGGGGTGGGGAAAGGTTAAATTAAATACGTGAACAGTGCCTTCACAGCTAGTATAACCGATGGAAATGGATAATATTCAAGGGCTATATATATATATATATATATATATAGTCTTTATCAGTGTGCTTTTGATGAGAAAAGTGATTTCGATCAGGTGTCAGGACTCCTGGGTGTGTCCTAGCTGAGCCACTAGGTGACCCTGTGACCCTATTTCTCCACCTGTGCCCCACTCAGTCGTTGTCTCTTGCCTATCGCAGAGGTGATGCTGGGAGGAGGAAAAAATCTTAAAGAGCCTTGAGTACTTGCAAAGACAGATGCACTGGGTGTTACCAGTTACCTGGAGAGTTGTCACTACATTTATTTTAATTTTAGAAGGAATCAGGACCCATCATGCGACCCGAGAGATGAAGTAATGCCATTCTGTGGATGTTTTTGGACCCAGGTCTGAACTAGGACTTCAGACCTGTGCTCTGCAGGTGCCACTAACCCAACCCGGGTGCTAATGGGAGGCAGGGGTCACAGGGAGAAATGAATCGCACAGAAAATCCCAGAATCTCATTTAAGTTTTAACCTCCTCCGGGGGACGAGGGGCTTTACTTCAGGAGCTGCCAGTCCCCTCCCTGGCTTTGCTGCCCCTCCTCCGTGCCCTTGTTCACCCCTTCATGGAAGCGACCACCAGCTCCAAACATTCAAAAGCTAGACAGCAGGTGGAAAGAGAAGGAAATCCAGGGGTTGGGAGGCTGCGTGATAACGGCTCCGGGGGGCTGCGCGCATTGCACGGTGCTTGTAATCCTGTTTTCTGGGAGAGGGATTTGAGGCGAGAAAAGAGCACATGATACGCAGCACCGTGAGAATGGATTCAGGAGGGGCGGTGAGATGCCTGACCTTGCCATTGAGAATTGCAACCCTAATACATCTGAGAGGCAGCTAGGGGCCAGACTTAGTTGAGGGCTCCATCTACGCCCAGTCCTGGGCTAAGTGCTTTGTATGTAGTATGTTCCTTGAAAGGTGTTTCCAAATTGTTTTAAAAAACATCTGGACCCTTAGCAGTAAATTTTGTGAGCACTCCAAACACATGCACATGTATCTACGTGTAAGTTATCTAGACGCTATTGTTTAATGTATTGTGTATATTATAATATATGCTCAACTGTATGTATTTTAAAAAGAGTGAGAAAAATGAAAATACATAGAGGTTATAATGTGTACACTCTGCATCCCCAGAGAGTCTTGGAGGTATGCTAAGCGCTCACAACCCACTCTGCCAGTTTCTGTTCCTCACAGCCTGCCTGACAGGTAGGTATTGTCACTTTCCACCGAGTGCGACCCAGTGTGGCCAGCCCGGCATACAGAAGTGCTGTACGATTTCACTGGCAGAAGATTTCCCCTGCCACTTCTACTTCTCTCTTCTGGTCTTACATACAGTGGTTCCCCCGATCTACAGTTTCATTTTCCCTCGTTTTAGTTATCTGTGGTAAACCGCAGTCCAAAAATATTAAATGGAAAATTCCAGAAATAAACAATTCATACGTTTTAAATCGGAGGCCCTTCTGAGGCGAGTGATGAAATCTCACACCATTTTGACCCAACATGTCTCATCCCTTTGTCTGATTCTCCATAAATTAGATGCTCCTGCCTATTAGTCACTTAGGAGCCAGCTCAGTTATCAGGTTACTGTGGTGGTACAGCTCACATTTATTTTAATGTTTAATATTAGAAATGTGGGGGTCTTTATTTAGAAGTTTGGTCATGTTTTTGTGACCAGAAATATACCATAGGAACTTAACTCTTGTTTCTATCACTTAGCCTGAGTTAAGAGTGGTTTCATTATACGTTGTTTCGCTTAAAGTCGCCATTTCCAGGGACCTATCTGCGATGATTGAGTGAGAATTTATTGTCTCAGAAGAAATGGAGTACATATAGGGTTTGGTGCTAGCTTTGATTTCAGACATTCACTGGAGGGACTGTGAGTGCATGTATTCCCCATGGACGGGGCATGGGGGCCCTGGCATGATTATGTGGAGAGTTTGCTTGGAGCTGATTTTGACCATGAGGAAATGAGTCTAACAGCAAAAGGCAACTTGCTAAGGGTGAGGCACAGAGACCGGGTCTTTGATAACCTCACTGAGTCCCTGCCCTAGACCAGGAACCACCTACCTCCAGGCTATTAAATGTATTTACTGCTTAAGCAGCAAGATAGGTATTTTCTAATTTGCAGACAAAACTTCCTAACTACACAGTCTCCATTTCTACCATTGTAATCAGCATCTTCCATCCTCATTTCATCGCTTTGTCAGTTTCTTTCTGCTCCTCCATCTACCCAACTTTTATGGAAACAGGCTTGGTCCACATGGCATAAGAAGTCGTTTGACCCAAAGATCTTTCTCGAACTGTGCATTATTTTCCTATCTCTCTTCTGTTTTCTCTTTCCCGATTGTATTACTCTGTGTGGGTTCGGGTGTTTATAAGGGCTTGTTTCTTTCCCTCGCACGGTTCTGCCCACACCGGCCTGTTCACGGTTCCCAAAGCTTGTCTTCTTTGGAAGCAAGTGTCATTCCTCCTCTAGGTCCTACCTCAGGGCCCATGTACTGGCTGCTTCCTCTCCCCACATCTTTGCCTGGTTGGCTCCTTCTTGTCCTCAAGTCTCAGTCCAGATGTTACCATCCCAGGGATGTCTTTTCTAACCTGTGTACCTCCACCGCGGCAACACCATTTTTTAATTGTCTTCATAGAACTAACCTCTATCTGAAATTATCTTGTTTGTTCATGTAACTTGTTCATTCTTGCCTCATCCACAGTGCGTACTGCACAAGAGCAGGGACCTCGTCTGTCTCAAGTTTCATTGTATCCCCAGCGCCTAGAATGGCACATAGTAGGAGCTCAGAATATATTAATGGAACACATGGGTAAAAGAAAGTGTATAGGGAGCTCCCTTTTATGTTAGAGCAGATGCTGCCCAATTTATAAATTACTGAATAAAGCCAATAAGATCATTAAAAACTTTTTAATAAAAAAGAATGAATGAATGGAGGTGAAGCACCCACTAATGAGAGTCCCTGGTTCTCTGTTCTCCAGCAGAACATTTCAGGGTGTCTGAAATGGGGATACTAAGCCAAAGCGATCAGCAATTCTAAGCAAGTGCTGGATAAACATTGTACTCTCATTAACTTTCTATACTTTCATATTCTAACTTAGAAGTGTTAGGTCTGAGAGAGCCCAGGATCGGATACATGCAGACATGTGATGAGACAATGGACTTCCCCTGGAATTTCTCACAGATCAACGTGCCAGACACAGATACCGGCTTCTTCTCCCTTAATCCACATACCCCCACACAGATACTGACTTCTATCCACATACCCCCGCCCATCCCCTGCAGCAGAGAATTCCTCAGCTCATGTCCCCGCCCCTCACCCAACTGCAGTATTAAAAAAGCGCCCCTCTCCCTGTTGGCATGAATCCAGTGAATCCACGTGCCCTCTCCCTGGGGTATGTGGGTCTCCTGGGGACGCAGAAATAAACCTTTTCCTTTCCTTTCTTTTCTGATTCACTGGACTCTTTATTTCTTGCACTGCCTCCTGAGCCACCTAACCTAACAAGAAGAACATATATTTACATTATTATTCTCATTGTGATGAGACTTATTTTGAAAACATTCTAACCACAAACACTATTAATAAAAAATAATAGTTGTAATTTAAGTATAGTATTAGGATCTAAATCAGGAAGAATTGCATTGTGAATTGACACTCCCTCCCTTATAACCTCCCTAACTGGCAGAAACCTATACTCGCCTAGAGAACATATTGCGGCCCTTATTTGTTTACTGTTTTGTTCCCCATTCACCTGAAAACCCCTGAGGGAAGGGACTATGCCTGGAACAGCTTCCATCCAAAGCACAGTGACATATGGCAGGTACTTCATAAATGTTTTTTGAATGATGATCCTAATTTAATGTGCGTTACACAAGTATTCCCTTGGCATAGTTCACTCTACAATTACAATGACAATAAAAAACCCCCACAAACCTTTATAGTCCCATGAAATTCTGTGATATCTGGGTTTGGTCTTTAGAAGATATCTTTATCATTGTTACCATCATTATCATTTCATTCTTTCTTATTTTCTTAAGATGTATTCTCTCTTCTCATAGTTTTATGCCTGGATAAGCAGCAAAATCAAGAAGGGAAATTATGACCTTGCCTGAAAGGCATCAACAAAATCACTGGAAAGAAAGGGGTAGGATGCTTTCGTTTTATTTGTCGAAGAAACTGATGAGTGTCAATAATACTGACAGTAATATGGAAGGAGGCATAATTACGAATGGCAGAGGGAAATTTAGACTGAAAGTTTGGAACTCCCACAGAAAACACACACACTCCTTTCTGCACAGAGAGGGGCATTTGATGGGAACTTCCCCAAGGGAGAGGTGAGGACACTATTGTTCAAGTCATTTAAGACAAACTGGAGGATGAAAGAGCAGTCATTGCTTAGAGTTTGTGGAATGTCAGCAGTGTAGTTAGATATAGGACAAAAGCCTGTCCAGCCCCCAGGTTACAGTCCATGGGCTGAGATGACACAATGGAGCCCATTATCTGTCACCTCTCCGAGATAGTAGGATCTTTGGTCTGGTTTTCAGGCCCTTAGTAGTGATAGAAGCTTCTGAGGCTAAGGTGCAAGGAACAGAAGAATGGCAAGGGTTCCCACTGGAATAGGGAGAGGCTGCCTAGTGGAAAGAAAGACAAAAGCAAGCTGGGCACACAAAAAGGAAGACTGAGGAGTCGGAGAAGCAAGGAAAAGGGGAAAAGTTAGAAGTCCAGAGAAATTTAGCAATCCAGAGCCCTGGATTTTATGAGCACCCAGTGGGCAAAGGGTAAGGAAAATTGCCCACACAGGCCTGCACTGGGCAAGGACGGTAGACCTGGTGAATGAGGTGCGCACTGCTGAGCAGAGAAGAGGCAGAGTTTAATTTGGCTCTGGGTCTGCTCATTCCCTTCTCTTCAGTCTTTGATTTGATGGTATTTCTGACTTCATCACTGACTTTTCTTCTTTCTAATCGTCTTAGGTGAGACATTGCTTATCTTCCTAGATATATCCTCCAAAGCAGTCAGTTCAATTCAGTCAATACTTACTGAGTCAAAGCAAAACTACAACTGCAGACCCTTGGAGATGGCAGAGGTCATTGTGAAACAGGAATTTTGGGAGGTGAAAAAGACGGGTTTTAGGAAATTTGAGAAATTTTGGAAATTAAGGGGACCATGGAGGAAGCCCAGGGCTGCAGAGCAACAGAAGGTACATTTCCATAGAATAGGGGAGCTGAAAAGCTGCAACAAGTACATTTCCATAGAATGAGGGAGCTGGGAACAGCAAAAGGTCTATATTTACAAAATAAAGAGAAGGAAGCCCTTCATCCAGAAGGAGAAAAAGAAAGCCCAAAGGGACTAGGAAAACAATAAAGAAGGAGGGGGAGGAGGGGAACCTCACATGTCCTATGTGAGGTTCAATCTTTGAGTCCAGGAGTTACTATAGTAACCAGTCCAAGGGAATAGTGACCAATTAGAAGGGATATCAAGGCACCAGGATCTGCAGTCTTTATAAGCCATAGGGAAAAAGAACTCAGTGGGACCTTTTCCCTCTCCCTACTTGGGAGTCCGTTCTGTGGGAGTCTGTACTTGTTCTTCAATAAATTTCCACCTTTGCTATACCATTTTCTGTCTGTGGGTTCATTCTTCAAATACCACTTTCTGTCCATGGGTTCATTCTTTGATTCCAGTAGAAAAAGAATCCGAGTTCCAGTCCAAAAATTCCATTTCAATTGCATCTAAACTCGTCTTCACCTAAGAATTGCCTAGTTCCTGCCTGAACACATCAAGTGATGGGGAACTCACTATCATCCAAGGAAAACTATTCTGTCTTCAGAGACCTCTATTAGAAAAATATTCTCCATGCTGGGCCAAAATATCCCTACATAAGATAAATCCTATTCATTGACCGTACATCGATATCTTGAGGTTTTAGGAGCTAACGCAACAGCTCTTCCCCCCGACAGCTCTTAGGATATTGGAAGCTGTCATATTCCCTTGAGTATAAATGTATCTAAGCTGGACATCACCAGTTCCTTTGATTGTTCCAAATATAACAGGGTTAAGTCCCTTTTGAGGTTGGCCACTCTCTCTTGAGTGTGGTCAAATTAATCTTAAAGTGTGTGGTCTTAATCCAGGTATGGTTTAACTATCTCAAAGTAGAGCAGGAGAACTCTCACCCCTTTCTTTGGGGCTCCATTCTCTATTAATATACCTTGCACTTTCATTGACTTTTGCAGCATCTCCCTATTGACTCACATTGGTAGCTTATCGTCAACTTTAGCTTGTACTTTTTAAGAAAATTGTGGCCACATCTTCCTCATCCTGTTGCAAATTTGTTCTCTATGCTCATATGTGGGGCCTTGGTTGTACCCATATTACACTTCATTTTGTTAAAATTTCCCCCTAATTTTAGCACACAAAATTACTTTGGAATACAGATAGTATATTCCATGTTGCTAAGCTTTAATCAGTAAAACAGGGGCTTCTTATTTCTGCTTTAAGATCCATCACAACTTGATGATATATCCAAGAGAAACGCAAAAGCAACCTTTTCAAAGCACTAAAGAATTACATATGTACTGATGGTCTCTTGAGGGGGAATCAAAAGAAAGCATTGCATCATACACTCTTAAAGCCTTCCTGAAAACCTCTTTTGGTGACTGATGCTCATGTCCCTCCAGGGTCCCCATCCTCACGGCCTTCCCTCTACATGGCAGCTCTCCTCACTTACCCTCCCCTCCCAGGCTGCTGTTCCATTCTTCTTCCCATTACTGAATCCTTTTCTTTCTGGAGAGCTCCATACATTTTCAAATGTAGGTCAGTTAAGCTTCTCTCACATTTTTTCAGCCCTCATCATGATGCTCCAAGTCAACAAACACCAAATGACTTATCAACACCAAGTATGCCCAATACTAAGCAAATGTTTCTTTCTCCTTAGAAAGGAGGAGGATTGTCAATGCATATGTTTAATATTTTTTTGTTTATTGTAGTCATAGACAAATTTGATGACCATGCCTCCACCATCTTTATCCAAGTTATTAGTAAATCTGTTGAACAGGATTAGTTTGAGAACAGAGCGCTCATACATATTCCAAGAAAACTTCCTCCAGGTTGTCTTTCGTTCATTAACGAACACCTCTGGGGTTTAGCTATTAAGTCAGTTAATCCATCCAGCCCACATTGCTCCATGTTCTACAAGGGTTTTATTAAAGCGTCTATCAAAAGCCTTGATGTGATTCAGATATTCTCTTATGTTTCCTTGATCTAAAAGCCTCCCCACCTTGAGTTATGGAACCAGGACAGCCTGGCAGGGTTAGTCCTTTGAGATCCCAGGCCTCTTCCTAGTGATCACCATGTCATTTTCTAAATAATCACGTGTCTACTTTTTAACTGAACCAATGGACAATATCTGGGCCAAACTCATTTGTATTTTTCAGAACTTACATTATTTTCATTTTTTGCAAAACACGTTTGGCATTTACCTGTCTCTAGTCTTTCTTCACCTCTCCCTGCAGAGTTCTTAATGATATTCATAACTCAAAATGAAGCTTTCGCCGTTAATATCTAAGTGTTTCTTGGCATCATCATATTTTTAGCCTGTACCATTTGTAGGTGTTAATGACCCCAGTGTAGAATAATACTGCCTTTGACTTGGTCTAAAGCTTTAGCGTGGAAAGGGTGTTCTGGGTCATCCTGGGAACCTCCCCCCCCCCCCCCCCAATCAGTTAGTGCCAAGTAGGATGCTGGCTGGTCTAGGAAGTGAGAGAGGAGGACTCATTCTCTGGATGCTTACCCCATCACGCCAGCTGTGTGACCTTCATGGCAGCCTACGATGAGGAGCAGGATGGAGCAGATAGTTGGAGACTAGAACAAAGGCAAGCTTGAATGTGATACAGATGGGGTGGGGGAGTGGTTGGCTGGATTCGAGAGGAGAGAGAGCATGGAGCACTAGTGATATGATGAAAATGCTTTTAGCAGCAGCATTTTTTTATTTCTTTTTAACTAGCTTTAAAAAATGGAGCATGTAATACTTGCACATGGTAAAATGTCGAAAGGAACAAAGGATATACAATAACACAACGAAATATATATCACGTTGGCTCCCACTCTGAGGTGGCTGGTGTAAAGTTTTTTATGTATCCTTCCACAATGTTCTATGTATATATAAGCTTATCTAGATATGCACACTATTCTCTATATTCAAATATATGCAAATATATACACAGATGCACCATGATGCACTTTGTTGTTTTTTTGTTGTTGTTGTTTTTTCCAGGGCATAGATTACATAGATTTAGTTCATTTGTGTAAGATCTGCCCCATATTCTATTATATGGGTATACCATAATTTTAACAGCAGTGCGTTGAGGGAATGAAAATAGAGTTGTTGCCAGGGTATTAATCTCAAGTTTGAAGTGGAAGGAGTAAACGACAGTTGTTAAAAGATTTCCATTTCGGACTCCTAGGTTCCCTGAGCTATGTCCCTTGAACCCCCCTTGGCTCTGTTTCCCAGCAGGAGATCACTCTCCTCCATGATTCCAGCGTCAAAAATAAGAGACAAGGCTGCTTAAATGCGGGACTTGGGAAAAATAGCCAACAGTGGATGCACTAATATTTTCTTATCACCTAGCGGTGGGATGTGGGTGGAAAGGAACCTTCCTTCTGGACTGATGTTGGTGTGTTCACTGGTGCCCATGAACAATTAACAGAGTAGCTAAGCAGGCCTGGTCCGGGCTGACCTGTCTTACCCTGGC